>NW_005871080.1:8302280-8414293 GCF_000147115.1 Myotis lucifugus
TAGAATATTAAATGTATATGACACCCTGGGGCAAAATAGAAGGAGGAGGTGTGTATCTATTTAGGATGAGGCATAGTGAAAAAATCTTACGCAATATTATTATGATAAGGAAACTTAAAATTATTAATGAAATGTGTACCAAACTTAAAATAATCTAACTTTGCTTCCATGAAGGGCTATATATATTTCCAATGAACAGTTCAGCTCATGGAACACAAACTCCCAGCAGCTCCACAGACCCCTCAGGAAAGGCGTGTGGCGCCTCCCACTGCAGGCTGTGAGGGCTATGCCAAGGGTAGAGCACTGCGCTGACCATGCTGAGGGCCCTGGGGCAGAGCAGCAGCAGGCAGCTGTACTCACTGAGGTTGGGTTTGAAGAGCATCCCCATGAATCTGTTTCACTTGGGGAGTCTTTGAGAAACCCAGATGAAACTGATTACACAGAGACACATGACCTTGTGGATTCTTCCCACTGTAGCTAAAAGCCTAATTGAAGAAGTGAAATATGTGAATCACATATGAAATGTATGTAAGTACACTTGAGTGTATAGAATGTTATAAACTTTATTAGAAAAGTCAAAGCAGGAAGGAATAACCAGAGAAGATTGATTTTTATATAATCAGTGCCTAAATAACTAGAAAAGATTCAATGTAAATTTTTATTTTAAAAATTATCGTTGCGCCTTAACCGGTTTGGCTCAGTGGATAGAGCGTCGGCCTGCGGACTGAAAGGTCCCAGGTTCGATTCCGGTCAAGGGCATGTACCTTGGTTGCGGGTACATCCCCAGGAGGAGGTGTGCAGGAGGCAGCTGGTCGATGTTCCTCTCTCATGGATGTTTCTAACTCTCTCTCTCTCTCCCTTCCTCTCTGTAAAAAAATCAATAAAATATATTTTTTAAAAAAAATCTTGTTGATTCTACCAATCCATGAACACGGTATGTTCTTCCATCTGTTTATGTCTTCCTCTATCTCTTTTTTCAACGTCCTGTAGTTTTCTGAGTAGAGGTCTTTAACCTCTTTAGTTAAGTTTATTCCTAGGTAGCTTAATTTTTTTGGTGCGATGGTAAATGGGATTGTTTTTATAATCTCTCTTTCTGGAAGTTCACTATTGATGTATAGAAATGCCTCAGATTTCTTGGCATTAATTTTGTATCCTGCTACTTTGCCAAATTCATGTATTAAGTCTAGTAGTTTTTTGATGGAGTCTCTAGGGTTTTGTATGTATAATATCATGTCGTCTGCAAATAAGGACAGTTTTACTTCCTCTTTTCCAATTTGGATGCCTTTTATTTCTTCTTCTTGTCTAATTGCAATGGCTAATACTTCCAGGACTATGTTGAACAGGAGTGGTGAGAGTGGGCATCCTTGTCTTGTTCCTGTTCTTAGGGGAAATGGTGTTAGTTTTTGCCCATTGAGTATGATGTTGGCTGTGGGCCTGTCATATATGGCTTTTATTATGTTGAGGTATGATCCTTCTACTCCCACCATGCTGAGAGTTTTTATCAAAAATGGGTGTTGGATTTTGTCAAATGCTTTTTCTGCATCAATTGATATGACCATGTGGTTTTTTTCTTCCAATTTGTTTATGTGATGTATCACGTTTATTGATTTGCGTATATTGTACCATCCTTGCATCCCTGGGATAAATCCTACTTGGTCATGGTGTATGATCTTTCTGATGTACTGCTGGATCCGATTTGCTAAGATTTTGTTGAGGATTTTGGCATCTATGTTCATGAGGGATATTGGCCTGTAATTCTCTTTCATTGTGTTGTCTTTACCTGGTTTTGGTATTAGGGTGATGCTGGCTTCATAGAATGAGCTTGGAAGTGTTCCTTCCTCTTGAATTTTTTGTAGTAGTCTGAGGAGGGTAGGTTTTAGTTCTTCCTTGAAAGTTTGGTAAAACTCCCCTGAGAAGCCGTCTGGTCCTGGGCTTTTGTTTGCTGGAAGCTTTTTGATGACTGCTTCAATTTCTCCCATAGTTATTGGCCTATTGAGATTTTTAGATTCTTCCTGATTGAGTTTTGGAATGTTGTATTTTTCTAGGAATTTGTCCATTTCCTCCAGGTTGTCTAATTTGTTGGAGTAGAGCTGTCCATAGTATTTTTTAACAATCATTTGTATTTCTGTGGGGTCTGTTGTTATTTCGCCTCTATCATTTCTGATTTTGTTTATTTGGGTCCTCTCTCTTTGCTTCTTGGTGAGCCTGGCTAGAGGTTTGTCAATCTTGTTTATCCTTTCAAAGAACCAGCTCTTGGTTTCATTGATTTTCTGTATTATCTTTTTGGTCTCTATGTCATTTATTTCTGAGACTGGTGCAGCCACTATGGAAGACAATATGGAGTTTCCTCAAAAAACTAAAAATGGAAATCCCATTTGACCCTGTGATCCCACTTCTAGGAATATATCCCAAGAAACCAGAAACACCAATCAGAAAGGATATATGCACCCATATGTTCATAGCAGCACAATTCACCATAGCTAAGATCTGGAAACAGCCTAAGTGCCCATCAGTAGATGAATGGATTAGAAAACTGTGGTACATCTACATGATGGAATATTATGCTGCTGTAAAAAAGAAGGAACTCTTACAATTTGCAATGGCATGGATGGAGCTGGAGAGCATTATGCTAAGTGAAATAAGCCAGTCAATGAAGGAAAAATACCACATGATCTCACTCATTCATGGATAATAGAGACCATTATAAACTTTTGAACAATAATAGATACAGAGGCAGAGCTGCCTCACACAGATTGTCAAACTGCAGCGGGAAGGCCGGGGAGGGTTGGGGGGCAGGAGGGAGGGGGGTAAGAGATCAACCGAAGGACTTGTATGCATGCATATGAGCATAACCAATGGACATAAGACACTGGGGGGTAGGGGAAGACGGGGTATTGTCAAGGGTGGGGGAAAAAAAGGACACAAATGTAATACCCTTTGTAATACTTTAAGCAATAAAAAAAAAATAAATAAATAAATAAATAAATAAATCAATAAATAAAAATCTTAAAAAAAAAATTATCGTTGCCCTAGCCCAGTGGTAGGCAAACTGTGGCTCGCAAGCCACACGCGGCTCTTTGGCCCCGTGGCATGGGCCACGAAGTTTCAATCGCACTGTACGTGCGCACCCACATGTGGTATTTTGTGGAAGAGACACACTCAAGGGGCCACTTTGCCGACCACTGCCCTAGCCGGTTTAGCTCAGTGGATAGAGCATTGACCTGCGGACTAAAGGGTCCTGGGTTTGATTCCAGTCAAGGGCAGGTACCTTGGTTGCAGGTTTCTCGGGCCCTGGCTCTGGTCAGAGCTCCTGCAGGAAGCAACCTATCAATGTGTTTCTCTCACATCAAAGTTTCTCATTGATGTTTCTATCTCTCTATCCCTCTCCCTTCCTCTCTGTAAAATCAATAAAAAATATCTTTAATGTTAAGGCTTTTATGATATAAAATTTTGTTTAAAAAACAGTATTTTTTTTTGGGGGGGGCAGTCAGTGTGGTTCAATGGTTGAGCATCAATCTATGAACCAGGAGGTCATGGTTTGATTCCCAGTCAGGACATATGCCCAGGTTTCAGGCTCAATCCCCAATGTGAGGTGTGCAGAAGGCAGCCAACCAATGACTTCTCTCATCATTAATGTTTCTATCTCTCCATCTCCCTTCCTCTTTAAAAAAAAATGTCAAGATACCAATTGTCATTTGATATACAGTCATGCATTGCTTAACAATGGAACATGTTCTGAGAAATGCATCACTAGTCTACTACCCCTAGGCAACTCCTATAATATAAAATATATCAAATGGAACATCTGTACAGGGCACTTTCCATGAATGGAGCTTGCAGGACAAGTTGCTCTGGGTGAGTCAGTGAGTGAGTGGGGCATGAATGTGAAGACGTGGGACATTACTGTCATGACTGTAGACTTTATAAACACTGTCCCACAAGCCCTTCCCCTACTTACTTTCATAGAGTGAGAAATAGAATAGCAAAGCTGTCAATAAACAGAGATGTGGTCTGGATCGATTGGAAATATCAAAGAGAAACAGGCTGAATAAGGTATAAATCACCACAATAGTGACTGTCAGGAGGAAATAACAGGTGGCCTGAGGATCTGTAGGAATAAGAAATCAAGATAGAGAGAGAAAGGAACATAACAGAAGGCTGTAGCAATGTGGTTTTGGCTATTGCATGTTGGCGCAGTGAGCAGATTAAGAAATTTTGTGGTATTTGTTTTTAAAAAAGAGATGTTTATATGCATATATACATAGCCCATGGACAGACAATAGTGCAGGGAAGGCCTGGGAGCAGGATGGAAGGGTCAATGGGGGAGGGACATCTATAATACTTTCAAAAATAAAGATAATTTTTTAAATAAAGAAGTGTTTAACATGGAGAGAGTGTAAAACGAAGGATTCAGTTATTTTGACTTTGGGAATTTGTTTTTGATTCCATTGACCCTTTGTGGCAAAAAGGGCTCTCTCTGGCATTGAATTGATGGAAGAACTAAAACTTATCCATGCTTTACATCATTACAACCTAGAAATATTTCTAAGGTACAGGGACAGGCGGCTCCACATGACCACAGAAAGCTTTTGCTACAGTGGCAGTGCACTTAATACTTGTTAATGTGGCTCCATTGGACCTGTGTCTTTACACAGGAGCTTCGGTCCTCAACAAGTAATGTACAGCCCTAGCTGGTTCGTCTTAGTGGATAGAGCGTCGGCCTGCAGACTGAAGGTTCCTGGGTTCGATTCCAGTCAAGGGCACATGCCTGGGATATGGTCTCGGTCTCCAGTGGGGGACATGCAGGAGGCAGTCAATCAATGATTCTCTGTCATCATTGATGTTTCTATCTCTCTCTCCCACTCCCTTCCTCTCTGAAATCAATAAAAATATATCAAAAACACAAAAAAGTAATGTACGGATCTGGGAGGGCAAAAGCACCTTCCAAATATGTACCACTGAGTGGACAAGCTCCTCTGTGCTGAAACAATGTGGTGCCTCGCTGACTGAGATATGATCTGTGCACTCAAGACGGAGGTGCGGTACCAGGGAATCTATTGCATGTCCTACAGATATTGCTCCAACGCAGGAAGAAAAGCCTCTTGAATCACATATCCTCCCATTTCTCACAGGTAATGCAGCTCCCATATAACCTTATGGGATCACCATTGTATATGCAGTCTGAAATTGACAAACATGTTATGAGTTGCATAACTGTATTAAAATAACTGTTTCTGAATTGATTTGGGGGAAATTAATTCTAGCAATTGCGTCATTCATTCTTCTTGACATATCCATGATCTGAAAATTTTATGTAATATCTCTCTCTCCTTTTTCTTTTTTGAAATCTCAGTTCTTTGTTTATTGATTTGTATTTTGTTAAAGGTCCTTTTTAAAATCTGTTCTTTGGCAGTTGTATAAAGGTAATAATGTAGGAAGCTTGTTAAATAAAAAGCTCTAATCTATATGATGAAGTAAGTCAAATATCAAAGTAAGAGCCCTTGATAGTATTTGAAACCCAGAAAATGTATACTTAAAATTCTTTTGCTAGGTACATTCATTTTAATACAGCATATTACCTGAATCTTTTTTTAAAATTATTGATGTCAGAGAAGGAGAGAGAAATAAAAACATCAATGATGAGAAAGAATCATTGAGGATTGCTTGCCTTCTGCACACCCCTTACTGGGGATCAAGCCTTCAACCCAGGCAGATGCCCTGACCTGGAATCGAGCCCTGACCTCCTGATTCATAGGTCAATGCTCAACCACTGAGCCACACTGGCCAGACTGCTGCTAAATCTTTCTAATTTTATATAGTCAGTCAGTTCTGCTTGTGTTACCTTCACTTCCCTATTGTACAAATAAACAAATAAAAACAACCAAAAGTCCTCTATATCTCAATTCTTAATAATTTTAAAGTTTTATTTCTTACTAACATCAGTCATCAGACAGTCAGGAAAGGGGCCTCTCTCCTTTACACAGTAATCTAGGGTCTTGGGCTCCTTCCAGCCTCTAGCTTTGTCTTCTATTTTCCTGAACTTTCTCTCTTCAGTTGATAGATGGGTAAAGGGAGACAGCTGGAGAAAGCATGCCTGCTCTTAACCTCCTCAGCCAGGAAGTGACATGTGTCACTTCTACTCACATTTTTTGGTGATAAATGACGATGCAGCACTACTTAGATGCAAGGGGAAGGAAAATGTCGTCTGAATGCTAGTCTCTGTACAGTCTCAAAATTTACTTGTTAAAAATCCAGGGGAAACTTAGGCTCTTAAAATAATGTTGGTAATTTGAAAAGAGAGTTCACTCCCCCAGTCAGGCAGTGTAGAACCAGTGGGAGTGCGGTGGGAGAATCTGAAGGAATTATGCATCAAAAAAGCTACCACTGACACCAAATCAAAAGATTTGTTTTCTGATACACAATCTAACATCAGTTAATACAAAAATAGCATTAAAAACAAATAAAATAAAAAACCAATTTTCTATATAAAATTCTATATTTTACTCAGAAAATAGTCTCCTTTAAATACTTGTAATCTAAAATAAAGAGGGAGGGAGTACCACCCTTGGCAAAGTCCATCAATCTTTGAGATTTTTACTCTTATTTATGGAAGAAAAAAAACAACGCAAAAAGACATATAAATCAAAGACTGGTTAATTACATTCTGAATTTTGTTGTTGTTGTTTGTTAATCCTCACCTGAGGATTTCTTCCATTGATTTTTAGAGAGAGAAGAAGGAAGAGAGGGAGAAGGGAGAGAGAGGAACATCCATATGAGAGAGATACTTCAATTGGTTGCCTCCAGGACTCACCTGACTAGGGCTAGGGATGGAAGCCACAACCCAGACCTGTGTCCTTGACTGGGAATTGAATCCACAACCCTTCAGTACTTGGGCTGACGCTCTAACCACTGGCCAGGGCTGACATTTTTTTAAAATTTATTTTATTGATTGTTTACAGAGAGGAAGGGAGAGGAATAGAGAGTGAGAAACATCGATGAGAGAGAAACATCGATCAGCTGCCTCCTGCACACTCCCTACTGGGGATGCGCCTACAACCAAGGTATATGCCCTTGATCAGAATCGAACCTGGGACCCTTCAGTCCGCAGGCTGATGCTCTATCCACTGAGCCAAACCTGTTAGGGCATGAAATTTTTAAATGAGATTCTTAAAACTTTCTTTGTCAATTATAATTCTTGGATGGCTCATTTTAAAGCAGACAGTGCTTGCATGAAAGGAAAAGAGAGAGACAGAAAGATTGAGCTGAATTTTTCTTTCCTTTTAAATATCAGTTTAAAGAAAGTCAGCTATTGCTTCAGCCTGCCTACTGTTCCCATTCTCCTGAATGCCAGGATGCCATGTGTGTGTCTGTAAGTGTCTGTACATAAAAGCAACTTGGTACCTAGTCTCAGAGAGCAGGAAAATGGAAAAGAGGCAGAGAATAACTAATTAAAGATAGAATATTAAAAAGTTGCAACTTACCTTTAACTGCATATAATATGTTATCCTGTGTAAATATAAGTACTTCCACTGAAAAATCCATGTTTTAAAATTAAAATAACTGTATTGAAGAACTTAGTCAACAATATTTTTCTTCCAAAGAACTAAGTATAATACTATAAAAAGTATCATATAACACTATTACTTTCAAATACATATAATTTATTTTTCTTTATTTTAATTTATTACTTTTTTCCATCACCATTTATCCCCCATATACCTTCTTCCACCTCCACCCATCCGCCTCCCCACCGTAGTCCCACAGTGTTGCAAATACATATAATAATCTAAATGGCATATTTTCATGTTAAACATCACCCAAGCCTGTTTGAGTGAAGTAATAAATCTCATTTGTCATTAGTAGCGTTCAGTTCATTTACTAAAAAGTCACTTAAAATTTTTTTTGTCATTATAAAGGCTAAACATTTTTCTTTCAGTTTTGTTAACTAATGATTGACTCGCACATACTTTCTCTATAAAGAGTGAAAAAGGAAATGTATTACTCAACCAAGATCTCTGTATCGTAAACCTCTGAGGCTGGAGGTGCTGTGGTGGCCCGAGTTCCTCCCTGCTGGCCACTGATGACGCCGTCCCCTGTGCATAGAAATGCTGTGCAAGCCCAGGTCCAGTTTGACGTGCCCAAGACCCAAAGCCAGTGAGAAGAGCTGGATAAAAGGAATGTGGTAGACCAGCTAGTCCTTTGGGAAGTCCTCACTCTGGACTTCTGATTTCTGTTTGATGTAGTACAATCCCAGACCACCAATCATGTCCATTATAAAAACCAATCCAAATCCTAAGAGATGGGTTTGAGTAGCTGCTCCTTTGGTTTATGATAATGGAGAAAGTAAAATGGACTAAGCTTTGCTAAGAGAGTCACTAAAAATGAAGTTGGGGGGCCTACACTCGTCTCATGTGTCAGTTCTTGGAACTATTGTTAAGTTGCTGAACTGTTACTGAACTCAGCTGAAGGCCAAACAGGAATGCCCGGGATCAATGACTCTGGATCAATGAGCTACATGGACATAGATAGACTTTACTTCCTTCTCATCATGGTGACTAGACCATCTGCCTTTCTTACCTTGAAAGGAACCAATCCTGTTTCAACAACCTCCATCCTTCATTTACATAATGAGCCTAATCACTTCCAACTGACCTAACCAACATCCCTCATTACCTGAAGGTCTGGAGTGAGAACAGCTCTTATGCTTTGCACTTTATAAACCGGACTCTCCTTTACCCTTCCAAACACCACTTAAGTTGCTATCTGAATAGGTGCCATTGGATTGTGATCCCTCTTTTGCTCAAATAAATGCTTTTCATTTTTTATTACAGCCTAAACACATTTTTTGTTAGCAAGTATAACATTTCCCTGTCTCATCCTGAGACTACTTGACAAATAATATTAGTGTTATATTTAGTTGAATTGTAATTCATTATATCGAAGAAAGCATTATAATAAATTATTCTGTTTACTCTTTTTTAAAAAAATATATATTTTTATTGATTTCAGAGAAGGAAGAGGGGGAGAGAGACAGAAGCATCAATGGTGAGAGAGAATCATCCATCAGCTGCCTCCTGTACGCCCAAACTGGGGATCGAGCCCTCAACCCAGGCATGTGCCCTTACTGGGAATCAAACCATGACCTCCAGGTTGACGCTCAACCATCGAATCACACTAGCCAGGCTACTCTATTTATTCTTTATCTGATGGTTTTAATGGGATACTCAATTACTGGGGGGAAGCGAGAGGGGGCGCTGAAACTTCTCCATTTATGTGATCTATATTGTATAAATTTATTTGTTTCTGCTTTAAGTCCATGAAATATATCTTAAGTACAATACTCTTTAAACTATTTAAATAGTTTCCATGTTTCACCCCTGGATATGTTTAAATCTATTAACAGTACATTCAAAACCAAACATAACAGCATTCATCTCAAGCAGCTTTTCCCATACTCTTGTATTTATTTGTTAGGCAACATGGTACTCCATGTCCTTCATGACCAAAAATTAAAAGTTATGTTTAACTTTTTAACTTGCCTCAATCTACTGGCAGGACCTCTGTTTCTTCTGTTACAATGCCTTCCACACAGTTTTTTCCCTCTTCCCTAGTTCATTTCCTGAAGAACTCTCACTTGCAAGTGTCTTAGCTTTTTTAATTACCTCTTATCTCTCCCTTCTTATGATAATGTCATATTCTGTTCTCAGGCTGGTTCAGTGGATAAGTAATTGGATCATGATACCTCTCTGTTGAAACATGGAAAAATATCATAAGCTCTTCACCAGGTTAAAAGTCTTTGCATTAATCCCACTGAATGCAAATAATGGCCTGCATTATCTAATAAAATGGAGCAAAATATCCCTGATTTATTTCTAAATAATGTTTTGTATAACATTTATGTACTTCTCTGTATAAAATAACCTTAATAATAGCCCTTTCAGTGGGGTGGTCTCTGTGTCCCCAGCTGCTGCTGGTGGAAGTGCAGCTCTGGGGGTGCCACGGGAACAAGAATTTCCTGAGGCCCTCAGGAAGGGTGAGGTATCTTGGAAAGCATTACTGATGCTCTAAGACAAGCATGCCAAACTCAAAGGCTAACACGGACCAGATAAACAAGTTTTAAGTAGATGTGGGCCGCAAAAAACAACAAAAGCTTCAATTTTCATGGAAATAAGTTTATTTCCATAGAGACATGCTGAATACAAAGGGCTGAATAAATGAGTCATCGTTAACATAAAATAATAGAACATTTTAATAAAAATTAATATTTTTTCTTGAACATTAACTTACCAGACACTGAATAACTGCACAAATCAATAAGCGTAATACAAATAAACCTATTTTTCTTGTTCTCCAAAAGTGAAATATTTCCTGTTGCGCACACCAAACAAGTCAGTACAAGGCTAATGTTGTGGCAATTGGCTGCTAAAGCTAAGATATTTGCTGCTAGTATTCGTGAGAGAAATGGTGCGCCTGCATGAAAGGTGTGTAAGGGAAATGAATGCAGCACGATTATAATAATCAGTCATTAGCGAACATTGTAGTTCGTTATTAATACTTATATATAACAGGATATTGTAAAAATTGTTATGAAATTTTTATTAAAACGTTTCTTATATACCATTATATTAGTGGGGCTGCAAAATATTCGCTATGGGCCGCATGTGGCCCGGGGGCTGCGAGTTTGACATGCTTGCTGTAAGATTAAGGGAGTTCCCCTCCAAGGCCCCGTCTCCCTCCCTTTCATCATGGAAACAGTCCCCTCTTCTCTTCAGCTGGGTTAAGATCAGAGCCACTGTCCAGTCTCCACTCTATATCAAAGCACAGTCCAGTCCAGCATCTGGCTGGGTTGGCTTGTGTTCCCAGCTACAGTCCATTGTGTGTGGGGTCCTCGTGGCCATGGGCCATGTGGCTGCTAGGACCACATGACCTGGGCGAGTACAAGTCATGGAGCAAATGAGAAACAGGAGTGCAAAGAGCAAGCAAGCAAGAGAGAGAGAGCGAATTCCTCTATGGATTTTAGCTGGGAGCTTAAGCAATTAAGCCTTTAGGATTTTGCATGTTTGCAATGGCTCCACTGCTCTAGCCAGTTATCTGTCTCCCAGGTTAGACTGACAGCAAGCACCTCCCCTCTGTCCCCCCAACTTCACTGTGTATGCATTCATCTCCCCTTTGTTGAACACCTTCCCCCAGTGATTTTAAGGGAATGGGCTGATAGTTCCCTAGGGAGTGTGCAGTTTGCAGTTTTCTGGTCAAGCTGCCCAGATGACCATGCTTATACTGTCTAGCCTCTCCTTTGCACTCTTCCTATTATTAATATGAACTAGCTAGTTACAGCAGTAACAATAGGTCTAACAACAGCATCAAGAAATTGTTATAATAATGAGACACTGACATATCTGCATTAAGTTTTGGAGGAAAAATGATAGAATAAACCTTTGTGATAAATTATTCCATTGTTTACATCTTACCACAAAAATATGGCTGTGAGATGGTTAACTTGAAACGCAGGCAGGTAGGGCAGGGGTGCAGTGGGAAACAAAGGCAGGTGGAACATGGGCAGGGACAGACATGGCAGTTTGAGCAGCCTCACCACAGAAACCAACCAAGCAGAAATAATCAAATGTTTCTGGACTCAAAGCAGGAGGCATGGGAAACCAAGGGAGGGCCTGTGGCAACAAGGTATATGAATGCATAGAAACAGAGAAAGTTCAGCACAGGGACAGGGAAAGAACTCATAAAAACAGGGCAAGTTCAGCACAGGGACAGGGAAAGAACACATAGAAACAGGGAAAGTTCAGGTCTGTTGCTGGGCAAGAACAATTGAGGGAATCAATCAGGTGACGACACAGGTAGAGATAGAGTAGACTTGTGGCAAATATATACCCCTCATTTGTATTTCAGCTCCTGGCCCAGAAAAGGAGCAAAACCAGGCAAGCAATGCCACAGCTGCATTGAGTAATGACCCCCTGCCTGGTGCCATCAAATCAGCAGAAACCAGGACCCTGAAAGGACACACCTGGAAAGATGAATATTCTATTGAGATCCTCCCCTGGGACCACCCCTAAGATCAAAGCCCTTAACAATGGTTTTCAACCTGTGGGTCACGACCCCGTTTTGCGGTCGAACGACCCTTTCACTGGGGTCGCCTAAGACCATCCTGCATATCAGATATTTACATTACGATTCATAACAGTAGCAACATTACAGTTATGAAGTAGCAACAAAAATAATCTTATGGTTGGGTCACAACATGAGGAACTGTATTTAAAGGGCCAGAAGGTTGAGAACCACTGCCTTAAGACAAAGGGCCCAGCACCCTCTTCCTCCTGGAGCAAGCCCGTGCCTTCCCCCTCTCCCTCCTCTTCTTCTTCCACGCCCTGTTACCTCCTGAGCCCATTTCTTCTACCTCTGTGACTTTCTAAATAAAATTTCTCTCATGGTTTGTCTTGGCTCTGAATTCTTTCCTAGCCAGAATTGAAGAACCAAGGTTGCTGAACCCAGGTCCCGTCTGAACCCACTTGTCTAACACCTGTTGCCATTCGCCATCACAAACAGAAGGACCTGCACATTGTTCAGGGATCTTTTCAATCACATAAGGGGAGATGATCTTTTGTAGCATTTTTACAAAATATATTGAATTAATTTGCTAATCTCTGTAGAAACATTGAGGCAGGGAATGGTAGAAGTGATAGAAATGACATCGATTTGTCAAATTCAGCATTTTAACCAATTTGTGTAACATGTTTTCACCACTTCTGGAGACTGGGAATGGGATTCAAAAATTGGAGTACTTGGCTATGAATTTTGTTTTTGTCTCATTTTTTTAAAATATGTTTTTATTGATTTTAGAGAGGGAGATGGTGAGGGAGAGAGAAATAGAGACATCAATGATGAGAGAGAAACATTCATTGGCTACCTCCTGCATACCCCCACTGCTGATCAAGGCAGCAACCTGGGCATGTGCCCTGACCAGGAATGGAACCGTGACCTCCTGTTTCATAGATCGATGCTCAACCACTGAGCCACATCAGCTGGGCTCTTACTGATTTCTGAGCATGGACAAGATAGTTTCTTATGAGGCAAAAAGGGGCTAATAGCACTTATTTCAAAGAGTTGTTTTGAAAGCTAAGTTAAACATTACATATAAAACAGCACCAGGCACATAATAAGTTTTCAAAAACACTGTCTTTATTGGTTTGTTGTTGTTTTTTTATTGCATTGTTATTGAACCTTTCTCCAAACATTTTAATGATGTAATTGAAATACATTATTTCAAAAAGCAGCTTCATTTAATTTGGACCCCTCTATCTTCTATAATGCTTTATAACAATGTATTGTTCTTCTGTCTATAATATCAAGACCTGCTCTGTGGAAGCCTGTAGACTAAAGTGTCCCTTTTCTACATATCTACTTTTTATACTGTTGAAGAGAACTATGTCACTGCATTTAAGTGGCCTTTTCCCCTAGGTCAACTTGCTTAGGCCATCGGTCAGTCCACACATCGTCAATAAGTCCTCTATGTATGTGCTCTAGTTTTTGGGGGTTTTGTTATTGTTATGGCTATTATTTATTTTGGTTGCTTGATTTTGTGTTTTTATTTTGTCTTAAACCATTCCTCTAAACCCCTGGCTTACAGAACAGAATACAATATTTCAGATATACCCAAAGAAACACAGATCAGAGTATCAGCAGGAATCACTTTTTATCTTGTTCTATTTGTTGCTGGACTTCTATTATTGCTTTTGACTTTAATATAGTTGTTGAAATAAATTTCTGGCTTGTAGTGAATTGACAAGCACCTTAAAACTAGATTTTTCCCCCCACAAATGATGTGTTTAATTATAATTTTTCCATTTTATATTTCCATCTTGATTTGTTGAATCCAATATCATGAATGTAGTACATTCTGCATAAGAGTTTATGACATTTTATTTGAAGAAAAGTAAATAGCACATGAGGGAAAACAAGAGGGAAAACAAGAGCCATCAATTTGCATGTTGTTTAACAGGCATTACCATGCAGTTGGCTGGCCTCCCTTCCTCCCTTGCTGGCTGAGGATCCTGGCTTCCTTCATCTCATAGGCAATCAACATTGGGAATATCTGTCTCGCTATTGGCCTGAAGACAATCCATCCCGTGTTTAATCCAACAGTGCTGTTAATAAAGGACAAGCTCAGTAGCTGAAGTGTTGTGCCATTCATTGTTGCAGTCAAATGCATTCTTAAAATTTGTTTTCTTTAAATTTCTCAGGAGAGAGTCGGAGATTGTCCAGGTCACTTTAAAGAAAGTCGAAAGTTGGTTGGAAATAAATGCTTGGACTAAGCTTGGTTTGATGTAGTAGCCAGTAAAAGGTTATAATTTACAAAGTACAGTGCAGAGCAATGTGATAGAAAGTAGAGAAAACATACTTAAAGTGGCATTGATGTATAATTATTTCATTATAAGACTTTCTTGGTTTTTTTTTCTGCTTAGAATTTTATTAGAATAGTATCTCTGGGGCATCTTTTAAATATTTGTTTATATGGTTCAGATTTTTTATTGCTGCCGAAGGAAAATCAAGTGAAAAATAAATTCACTGTCCTCGAGGAGGCATTTAGCCTGGCATTCTACTTTTAGTACATTTGCAACATTTAATAATCCCTGCTGTTGGAATTATTAGACTCTTATTCTTCAGAAAATTTCCTTACTAAAATGCAAGTGTCTCCCTTAGCTACCTAAAAGAACTGAATTAGAGGCCTTGCCCATAATAAGAGATGATCAGACCTAAATCTTAAATCTTTTTTTTTATCTGTCTATTGGGCATAACAAACTTCTATTTACTAAACATCTATTGCTACCCTCCTGCAATGACCATTAGAGAGTTGAGTAACATGGGTATCAAAAATGGACTGTTCAATGGAAAAGAGTCTGGATATTAAAACCTCCATTAAAAAACACATACAGTCACCCTGGCTGGTTTGGCTCAGTGGACCAAAGGGCTGTGGATTCAATTCTGGTCAAGGCCACATACCTCAGCTGTAGGTTCACTGGCTGGGTCGAGTGTGGGAGGCAACCAATTGATGTTTCTCTCTCTCTCTCCTGCCCCCCTCCTTTCTCCCTTTCACTCTGTCTGAAAATTAATGGAAAAAATATCCTATGGTTAGGATTAAACACACACCACAAAACACAGTCATAGAAGGTTCTTTACTCAGATTTTCTCTTTATAACTATTTCTTGAGATTTGTTAAGATATAATTAACATAAATATTGTATAAGTTTCAGGTATACAATATGTTGACTTGATATATATATTGCAAAGTGAATACCACCATATTCTTAGGTAACACTACCATCGCATCACATAATGACCATTTAGTTTTTGTGAAAATGAGAACTTTTAAGATCTACTCCCTTAGCAACTTTCAAATATAGTGTCCCCCCAAAATGTATAATTATAAATGTATAACTATATAGGCAGTATTTATTAAATATATTTCATTTTCAAATTTGAGCTATTAGCTGTTAAAGTGTGCTTACATTTTTTGTGAGGAACCCTGTATACAATTTAGTATTGTTAATTATAATCACCAGGCTGATATTTGATCCCCAGAAATTATTCATCTTATAACTGGAAGTTTGAGCTCTTTGGCTAATATCTACCATTTCTCCCATACCTCAGACCTTGGTAACCACCATTCTGGTCTCTGTGTTTATGCGTTCAGTTCTTTTAGATTCCACATGTATGTGTTGTTATACAGTATTTGTCTTTCTCTCTTTCACTTATTTCACCGAGCACTTAAGATCTATCCATGCTGCTACAAAGGGCAGGGTTTCCTTCTTTGTCCTGGCAAAATAATATTCCAATGAATGTGCATTCCACATCTTCTTTATTCATTCATCTGTTGAAGAACATTTAGATTTTTCCCGTATCTTGGCTATTGTGGATAAAGCTACAACAAACAAGGGATTGCAGATATCTCTTTGAAATCCTTGTTATTTCTTTGAATATATACCCAGAAGTGGGATTCTGGATCTTATGATAATCTATTTTTGATTATTTGGGGAACCTTCGTACTGTTTTCCATAGAAGCTGCACTAATTTACATTCCTACCTGCAGTGCACAAGTATTCTCTTTTCTCCAGATTCTGAACAAAACTTGCTGTATCTTGCCTTTTTGAAGGTAGCCATTCTAACAGGTGTGAGGTGATATTGCATTGTGGTTTTGAATTCTATTCCCCCGATGATTAGTGATGTTGAGCACTTTGTCATGTTCCTGTTGGATATTTGTATGTTCTTTATGACTGAACAGATTTGAATATGATATGTCTAGTATTGACTGATTGATTAATTGAAGGGTTGATTAATAATTTACTTACTTGTTTATTTTTTTACTTATTAACTTATTTTGCTATTAATTCTGCTTGATGTTCTCTTAGGTTCTTATATCTGTGATACATCTTTTTAAAATTTTTTAAAATATGTATTTATGTCATTTACAGAGAGAGGAAGGTAGAGGGAGGAAGAGAGAGAGAAACATCAATTGGCTGCCTCCTGCACGTCCTCTACTTGGGGTCGAGCCTGCAACATGGGCATGTGTTCTGACCAGGAATCAAACTGGCAACCTCTTGGTGCATGGGACAACACTCAACCAACTGAGCCACACCAGCCAGGTCATCTGTGATATGATATCTTCCTTTAACTTTGAATAATTATTTGCATTATCTCTTCAAATATTTATCTGTTCTTTCTCTCTTCTCCTATAAAGATTCCAATTATCTGCATGTTAGGACATTTAATATTGTCTCCCAGTTTATGGAAGCTGTGTTCTGTTTTTTTTCTTCCCACTGTACACCAGAAGGAGGCTTTCTCAGATACTTCCTCTGCCACTAATCTTTCATGTAAAAGGTTTCCAATCCCTTTATGGAGAAGAACATAAAACTGGAATCAAATTGCATTTTGTTCATACCCTCATGGGAGTCCATGAGAATTAGAAGTTCATTGAAAAGTTTACCTGAATTCTTATTACATTCTGTTGTATTGTACCCCACGAATCACACAAGGATGCCACGTTAAGAGCCGGCAGCTACGAGGGGGCAAATGCTCTCCAAACCTCGCAGCACAGAATGGCAGTAACATCAGGCTTATATAGGCAAATATCACAAAGGTATCGATTACATCTCTACGTTTGGAGTGAGGAACCTGGTTTGCAAAAGCAGTTTGTTACAGAAGCAAAATTGAGCAAGTTAGTTATCTACAAAGATTAATTATAGTTTTAGGTCTTTGAGCCACTGAGTCAACGGAAAACACATTTTCTGGAGCCACTGGAGCAATTAAAGCAATTGTGCTGTCCTGGTCTCCAGGTGCAGAGGAATGCGTTTTGAAAGACCAGTAAAACCACAATCAATGGGGTATACAATTGAATGGGGTAATTTATATAAGTTCAGGAGATCAAAAATAACTTCTCTAATATTGTAGCAAGCAAATAATTACAGAAGCCAGAACATCAGGGTTAAAAATTAAACAGCAGTTTTTACCCGAGATGATCGCTACCATGCTTCAATTCCACAGGACATCTGCCCCAGAAAACAAGCATTTCCATTCTCTCTCTCCTTGGAAGCTTTTATATTTCCTTAGGTTTCAAGTTAGAGGGTTGACTGTGACTCTATTCTTCAGAGATATTGTTATTTTGTAGATGGAGGCCTTTGCTGTTATGTCTGATGCTGTAGCATGTTACAAGGAGACACGGAAGTAGTATCATTTCTAGGTTTCTGTCTCCTAAGCAGATGCCAACCACCTGCAGAAGTTTGGGGTTGAATTCTTATGATATACTAGAGGCCCGGTGAACAAAAATTTGTGCACTCGGGAGGGTCCCTCAGCCCGGACTGTGCCCTCTCACAGTCTGGGACCCCTCGGGGAATGACCACCTGCTGGCTTAGGCCCGCTCCCCAGGGGAATGGGCCTAAGCTGGCAGTCAGACATCCCTCTGGCAGCCTGGGAGCCCTCGGGGGATGTCCACTTGCCAGCAGGGAGCAGGCCTAGCTGCAGTTGGACATCTTTAGCGCTGCTGAGGAGGCAAGAGAGTCTCCCACCACCACCGCTGTACTGGCAGGTGTCAGCCTGGCTTGTGGCTGAGCAGAGCTCCCCCTGTGGGAGCACACTGACTACCTGGAGGCAGCTCCTGCATTGAGCATCTGCCCCCTGGTGGTCAGTGTGTGTCATAGTGACCAGTCATTCCCAGTTGCTCTGCTGTTAGGGTCAATTTGTATATTACCCTTTTATTATATAGGATAGAGGCCTGGTGCATGTGTGGGGGCCAGCTGGTTTACCCTGAAGTGTGTCCCGGATCAGGGTGGGGGTCCCGATGGGGGGGCCTAGCCAGCCTGGGTGAGGGGCTGAGGGCCATTTTCAGACTGGCCACACCCCCTTCAGGGTGGGGGTCCCCGCTGGGGTGCCTGGCCAACCTGTGTGAGGGGCTGATGGCTGTTTGCAGGCTGGCCAAGCCCCCCAGTGAGGACCCTCACCCCATGAGGGTGTGGCCAGCCTGGGTGAGGGGCTGATGGCTGTTTGCAGGCTGGCCACAGCCCCTTCAGGGTGGGGGTCCTTGCTGGGGTACCTAGCCAGCCTAGGTGAAGGGCTAATGGCTGTTTGCAGGTTGGCCACAGCCCCTTCAGGGTGGGGGTAGGTACCTCCTGCAGTGCCTGGCCAGCCTGGGTGAGGGGCTGATGGCTGTTTGTAGGCTGGCCAACTTCAGGGTAGGGGTCCTCGCTGGGGTGCCTAGCCAGCCTGGGTGAGGGGCTGATGGCTATTTGCAGGCTGGCCACAGCTCCTTCAGAGTAGGGGTCTCCGCTGGGGTGCCTGGCCAGCCTGGGTGAGGGGCTGAGGGCTGTTTGCAGGCTGGCCACGGCCCCCAGCCACCCAAGCTCCCAGTGGAGGCTGGCTGGAAGCAGGTATCTGGGATTTATTTGTCTTCTATAATGGAAACTTTGTTGCCTTTTGCAGAGGCCACAGCCAGCCAGAGCAGGTGGGAAACTTGGCTTCCTCCATCGCCCGGGCAACCAAGCCTCCTGCTTACTCCAGCTCCGTGGCTGCCGGCTGCCATCTTGGTTGGGTTAATTTGCATATAGTCGCTCTGATCGGCTGGTGGGTGTGGCTTGGGTGTAGCGAAAGTAAGGTTAATTAGCATCTTTGTCTTTTATTAGTGTAGATAATTTTGTGTCTTTACACTTCTTTTTGTGTTTCACTTTCTTTTAAAAGTTTTTTCTAGTTGGAGCTAAAATTTGTCCCATAAGGACTTTTTACCCTGAAGCTGGAGATTTCAATTCAAATGAGGAAATTAACTCTTCTTGGTTAACTTAGGAAGATTTGTAACTAACTTTAAAATGAAATCCCATATGAAAAGTTGAAATGTGGCAAGGGATTAAGTTAGTTTGAATTTGTTTGTTTCTTTTGGTATGTCCTGGCTAACTGGAAGTCTGTTTAAACTATTTCAAAGGGTTTTGATGTTTTTCTTTTTGTTGATGCTGCTTCCTATTTCATTTAGGGAAATGATGGAATTATGTTTTCTGAGAAAAACATTTTGCATTAGCAGAAGTAAGACCTACTTACAGAACTAGGGAATGATAAATGATCTATAAGCTGCAATTTATTTTATTTCACTGAATTTTATTTTCAGGTAACTACAATAACAGTGTTTGCGTCTTTTGCTTACTCTCAAGCAAAAAGCAAAACAACAAATATTCCTTGAATGGCCACAAAGTGAGTGCACATATTCATTCCTTCAACTAAGTTTTTATTGAGCACATTCTCTGTGCTCAGGACTTCAACAGACACTTAGAATCAACTGTGAGCAAATGAAGGTAGTATCCCTGACCTCATTCATGTGTGTATTCTTTCTAATTAATCCTGGGACCATATTAAATATTCATTTTAGGGGGAGAGAGGTTTATTAATCATATATACAAAAACATATGTCATTAAAAACTGTAAGAATGCTTTTGAACAAAAATTTTAAGTACCATGAAATAGTAAAAAGAGACACTAAAGTCAGACTGCAGGTAGAGTGTCAAAAAAATCTCAGAAATTACAGTTAAGGAGAGATATAAGTGAAAAGTGTGGAGTTACTTGGAGCACATATAGTATAATAGTTTGGGGAAGACCTTCCCAGACAAAGTGAATACTATCAGGCACGTTTTAATATTGTATGAATCAGGCGGGAGCTCAGTATATTGATGAGACAGAGTAAAACCTGGCCCTCTTGGAAGTCATAAAGTAAAAGAATGTGTAGCAAAAGATGGAAGACTAAGTGGAGTTAAAAATTACCACTTACTGATTAGTTACTATGTGCCAAGAACTTCTGTTAGCACTTAATATGTGTGAACACATAAACTCTCTCAATTTCCCAAGTTTTATTCCCAGTTTGAAATAATTTGAACTACCTCTGAATGTTTCTTTCTGAACAACTAGAAACTTGGACAAAATTTATGAAAACATTGTTTTCAAATGTTGGACAGCAGGCAGCACAGGATTATATTCCTCCCAGCAAAGGCTGAACATAGGCGATCTCTACTAGTGCCCCAATTTTCTGCCTTTACGCACTATCTGATTCAGCACAAGCTAGGAAAAGTTGGCAGAGCGTGGTAGTCTTAATGAATTGAAGGCCGAGAAATTGGCATTTAAGGGGATAGAGATAAATAAATTTCACAGGGCAAGGTTCTACATAGGTAGAAACTGCACAGAAAAAGTGCTCTAGAAATATGTACAGATGTGCCCTCAAGTCCTTGAACACTAATCTGTTCATGCAGAGGATGAGACTCAGAAAGGCCAGTAAACAAATAACTACTAAAAACCTGTGAGGTAGACAAGGCTAGAAGACACTGAGTCTCACACAAGGCTAGAAGACCCTGAGTTCTAAACAGTAAGAGTAACAAAACCTTGTTGGACATGGAGAAGCATTCAGTAGAGCTTAGAAGGGCTATGCTTTCATAGTCAGTCTAAATTAGCCCTAGAATAAAGGTAAAATAAAAATAAATAACTTTTATAAAAAGAAATATACAAGAAAGTCATTGCTAGAAACTTGGATCTACACAATTGGATTAAATAATGCTAGAATGGTATAGTATATGGCTGGATTAAAAGGTTTCTCATTTATTAGTATTTTAAGAAAATTGTTCAAAGGAAAATGAAACATAATATATTGTAAGGCTTATAAAATATGTCAAAGTAACGTGTATGTTAGAGATATAAATGCAGATACATAAAATAGAGTAATGCTATTTGAAGCCAGACTGTGACAACTGAAAGATACATATTGGAAGCTCCAGGGCAACTGCTGAAAAATAGGAAGAGATATAGTTAACATGAAACAGAGCAGACAAAATGAAATAATAAGGAATACCTAAGCCCTGGCTGGTGTGGCTCCATTGATTGAACATTGTCTCATGAACCAAAAGGTCACCAGTGCGATTCCCAGTCAGGGCACAGGGCCTTGTTGTGGGCTTGATCCCCAGTAGTGGACACGCAGGAGGCAGCCAATCAATGTGCCTCACATCAATGTTTCTCTCTCTCTCTCCCTCTTCCTCTTTCTCTCTTTAAAATCAATACAAATATATTTTTAAAAATACTTAAGTAAACTCAAAAAAAATAAAAACAGATAATGAAAAAAATGAGGCATATAGGAAGATCATAAACATAATTAACTTAAACATATCTAGAGCTACTTTTTTTAAATCAAATCACATTCCAGTTAAAAGACATAGTATATCACTTTGGATAAAAATGTAAGACTGAACTATATGCTACTTACCAGAAACTCACTTTAAATATACATATACAGGTTAAAAGCAAAAAGATAGAAAAAGAAAGAAACAGAACAATATAACAAAATATAGAACAAGAAATGTTTCCCTAGATAAAATACGATATTTCAGTATACTACTAAAAGGTGCAATTCATCAGGAAAACATAACAATCCTAGATGTGTATGTATCTATAAAGTATCTTGAATCTACATGAAGCAAATATGGACTAAACTGAATTTAGAAACTGACAAATCTGCATTACAGGTGGCAATTTCAACACTCCTCTCCCAGTAATTGATGGAACGAGTAGACAGAAAATCAGTAAGCATTTAGAGGACTTGAACAACATTATAATCCGACCTACCTAATGGTCATTGACAGAACACTCTACCCAACAACAGCTGAATACACTTTTTTTCCCTCTTTGCACATGAACCATTTACTAAGGCAGACCATACTCTGGGCTACACAAGTCTCAGTGATTCACCTAACCTTCCTATGAAATACATACTGTTTTTACTTGCATTTTCTAGATGAAGAACTGAGGGAAAGAAAAGTCAAATAAGTCAATCAGTTATTAAGAGGACGAGGTATTAGAACATGGTGCCATTTCAGAGCTCGTGAGCTTTAAGTCATTTAAAATGTTGCCCAGGCCACCATCTTAACTTCCTGGGAGGTTCATGACATAGACAGATGCAAGATACATTTTTCTTTAAAGGAAAGAAAGTAGTGCAAAACAATTGCAAAGTTTTGATAAGCTGGGCTGACTTGTAAGACTGTAAGGCATGTTTAGCTGATATGTTCTTGATTTATGCCTCTTGTTCCAGCACAATTATTAATAGTGTTCTTTGACTCACAAAAGTTTGGATTATAAATGCTGTGGTCTCTGGTCTCAAATCTAATAGGCTTCTTTCCTTACTAAATTCAAAGCTAGTCACATGGGGAAAGGAAAGGAGTATTGGAAGAGCTTAACCCAGGGAAGTTGGCATACTTGGGAGGAAGAGAAAGATGTTTGGCCTCCTTCCCCATGGAATGAGTTCTGGACAATTCTCCTTTGGAATATTCTTACAGAGAGGAAGCAGGGAAAGCCAGAAAGGGGTGGTGAATTGATTGAGAGAGAAAATAAATGTATTCATTTGAATGAACTTTTTTTAATATATGTTTTTTATTGATTTCAGAGAGGAAGAGAGAGATAGAAAGATCACTGATGAGAGAGAATCATTGATCGGCTGCCTCCTGCACCCTCCCTACTGGGGATCGAGCCTGCAACCCAGGCATGTGCCCTTGACTGAATTGAACCCAGGACCCTCAAGTCCACAGGCCGACATTCTATCCATGAGTCAAACCAGCCAGGGCTGAATGAACTTTCAACAGAGATCCAACCCTTGTCATCAACTCTGACCCTTTTAGACCTGATTCCTGCTCAAGATTTTTTGCTCAAGAAATATAAAGAATAGGAAAACAGAAATGTGCCCTAATCTAGTTACAGTTCTAACTTTTATATCACTGGTTCCATCACCGGACTTTAGTTTTTCCTCCTTTCATTGTTGAATAGCTATCCATTACAACAAAATACACACTGCAATATAAGGCAGCAGCCTCTGAAATAAACACAGCATGATGAGATGTTTGAAGCCTAGCAAAATGATCAGATTTGAATGCTCTAGAAAATAAAATTGCCTACTCTTGGAAAGGAATAAAAAAGTAACAACTTCAAAGGTGAATTGGAACTAGAAAATGAAAACTTTTAAAATAATAGTAAAATATTAAAATTCCAAGTCCGTCTTTCTGGAGTACTAAATTGGTGCTGCAGAGACTAGAGTTGTATCGCCTGAACGCTTAAGGGAACAGACAGACAGTTTCACTTCATTTGAGTTTTGCTATAGATGACATTGTCTTATATAATGTAGCTTTCTTATATATATATATTTTTTATTCTTTAACAAAATGCTGCATAAATCAATGTCTTTTTTTCTATTAAAATAGTATTTAAAATTTGCAAAGATGACTATTTGAATGATTTTTACACATACATCAAACCCCAACACACTTTTTAACTCTTAAAATATTTTTTGAATTAAAATACTTTAAAGAATAGTTTTGATAAAACTTCATTTCTCTTGTCATAAGGACCTATATCCAACAAGAATTGGGTTATTGCAGAAAGACTTTTATTCATATGAAGAAATGGCTTCACATTTTTAAAAAATCAGAATTTTCTTTTATTGCTAGGCCTAATGGAACTATGGTAACATTTTATAACTCTCTGGTCATTAATTTGCAAATATTTCTTATAGCTGAAATTAATGACAGAAAACATAATTATAAATGCTTTCAATTTCTTCTTATTCTTCTGCTAGTTAATAGGAATTTGTCCTTGCTATACTTATTTCTTGACCTTCTATACTTTTCCAGTAATTCTTAAGACATTTTATGTACATTAGGATGTGCTCTTGATGAGAAAGTCTTCTTTAAAATCATATTACTTTTATTCATTTTTGTCTGTTGGATTGTTTCTCTGAATTCAGCTCCATGGCAGCCTGGAACATGGTGTGAGATGACTTTATACAGGTGACAGATAAGCAATTCTAATGTTTAAAATAAAATTGAGAATTTTTTTTCATGATTGTAATGCCCAACAGCATAAACACTTTTAAAACCACCATTATTTCTTTCTTCGGGAAATGTCATCTAGGGTTAACATTAGACTATCAATGTAGAATTCATTATCTGTAGACTTGGGGTGTCTCACAGATAAATTCCAGCTGCAAGCCATGATAGCCAATCTAGATTTAATGTTTGACTTTCTGGTTGACAGGTGAGTAATTTGAGTCCTAGTTGACAGTAGTGACCCTCAACGGAAGCACATTGATGTATTAGCAAATTCTTCTTGAAGTTAGTCTGAACTTCTCAATACTTCTTAGTCAAGGAAAATAAGCTACTCTAGGGTAGTGTTAAATAAAACAAACCATCAGAATAAGATCTCTTCAAACTATATATTGCATAAGGTTTCCTCGACCATTCAATGATAAAAATGGAAAACCTGAACTTTTTTGTTCGTTTGTTTGTTTTATTAATCCTCACCTGAAGATCGATTGTCTCCCACATGTGCCAGACCAAGGCAGGGATCCAGCCTGCAACTATGGCTGTGCCCTTGACCAGAATCGAACCCATGACCCTTCAGTCCAAGGGCTGATGCTCTAACCATGGAGAATACTGGCCAGGGCCCTGAAATATTTCTTAATCCATCCTGTTATAAAAATAAGAATGGGGTGAGAGAAAAAGGGAATGGTGGAGAGCAGAACTTAGATAATCAATATATTGTTGTAAGTTCATTGTTGTTAAATCTTGGCTGGTATGAAAACAAGCATGTAAGAATATGTTAGCTGTGGTAATAATCCCCATAATAAAAATTAAATTGACAGATTGGGGTTGCATGGTAATTCTTAGAATAATGTCCATATCGATATTTTCTAGCATGGATGTCAAAGGTTTTGTTTTCCTAATTTCCAGAGCAGAAAACTCCACCTGGGATACCAAATTCAAGCTGTGTTTTTTCCACCTCTTACACAGATAACAGTCTACACAATTTTTCACTCAGATTTCATAGTCATTTGGCTTAGCACTTTTATAATTTGGGTAAGATCTTAAATGTAGAACAGGAGTATAAATGCATGTGTTATAAAAGTTGTCATGTTTTAATTTGTCATTTTTTATCTTCCATATTAATATTCTTCCATATGTTTGTAATATGATAGTGTAATAACTAAGGACTATATTGGCTAACTAAAAATTATTATGGATTACAACATGGAAAAAGAAGAGAAATTTTGTTGGTTTTTATTTTTTTCCCAAAAAGCTTTGACAAAAATAAGGGAATACTAGTAATGCAATTTTTAAACAATTACTATAGAAAAAACAATTACTATAGAAATACTATATAATGGAAACTTCTGAATTCACAGTGTTTGGTACTATTTTTATCATTGTTATTACACACTATCAGTATTATAGACTGATAAAATCAAATCAGAAGGAAGGAATCGAAGTTTTAATATTTTATTCCAAAAACCGTTTGAGTGAATATTTTAGGTTGAGTGCTTCCCTTCCCTTCACTTTTTACATCCAAATTACTGCAGACTGAGAATCCATTTACAGGTAAGAGCTGAGGCATTGCATGAACACTATCAAAAGAAGGTAGCTAAGTTCACTGCACTATATTTATAAAGGCAGGAAAGTGGAGCAATGCATTACATTAGAAAAGCTTTTAAAAAATGGGCTTGAACTAAAGGCACTTTCTGTTTTTATTTTCAGAGATTAAGACTGCTGGATTAATATATCTCTCAAGAATCCACACATAGAAGAAAGGCAGTAACTCAGTTTTCAAACAAAAAAAACTCAACTTTAAAAATTGTTTATATAATTGATGATTACATCATTGTTTAACGAATAACACTGTGGTACATGATCATCCAATGAACTGATTGGTTTTAATTTGTACCCTGTCGCTAATTTCCCTAACATTTGAATAATGGGTCATCAACCTTATTAAATGAGATGCTTTAAAATATTTATTAGTTACTTATTTCTACACTATAGGCCTGGTGCTTGATATTCGTGCACAGGTGCTGACCCTAGGCCTGGCCATCGATGGAAGCTTGAGTGTCTGGCTTGGAAGGGCAGGTCGCAGCTGGGCCTTGGGCAGCACCTGGGCCCCCGGGACCCCCTCGTGCCCCCCTCCACCTGAGTCATGGCGCCTAAGTCCCCATGTGGAGATGTGGTGACCGCAGGCTAGAAGCAGCGTGGACCTCGGGGCCGCCCAGCAATGCCACACAGAAGACGGTGGGCAGCGCACTCTCTCCCAGCTGGCCTTGCAGACTGGCTCCTGCGCGAACCCACGGGGAGCCCAACCGGCCCCTGGAGGCTGCAGTTGGCTCATCCCAAAGAGGCCATGTGGCTGCGGGGTGGGCTCCTCATGGACACTTGGCACCTCAGCATGGGGGCTTCCCCAGCGTGCGAGCCCTGGCATCCCGGGGAGCCTAGCAGGGAGAGTGAGAGTGAGCTCGGTGGACACCCTGCATCCTCACCTCACCTCCGCTCTGTCACCCCACCCCCAGGTAGCCGGCAAGAGGTCACAGCGACCCACTCCCCTTCCTGTCGCTGTCTACCGGCCGATCCGTCAGGGCTAAGACCCCTGCCCAGCTCCCTCAGCACCTGGAAGTGGGCAGCAGCCTTGCCCCCCCACCACTGCTGCTGGTCACCATCTGAGGGGTGATCAGCTGGGCAATCGGGCTCCTGCTTGCACCTGCCTTGGCCTGGCACCGCCCGCTCACCTGCTCCACCATCCCACCCTGGTCCTGTTCTCATAGGGGCCTATTGGGGCCGGCAACACCTCCACTGCTGCCTGCTGCCAGCACCTTGTCACTGACACCTGCTGTGTTCTGCGCTGCCCCCTGGTGGTAAGCGCAAGTCATAGCTAGCAGTGGAACTCCCGGTTGAACTCCTGGTGGAACAATTTGCATATTAGGCATTTATTATATAGTATAATAAATTGCCCCCAAAACTTAGTGGCTATGAACAATACATTTTTTTAAATGTCATTCTTTGTGCTAATGAAGAATCTGAGCACAACTTAACTGAATCCCCCATTTTAAAGTCTATCAAAAGACTGCTTAATCAAATCAGGTGTTAATCAGGGCTACTGTCTCATAAAAAGCTGAATAGGGCCCTAGCCAGTTTTGTTCAGCAGATAGAGTGTCGGCCTGCAGACTGAAGGGTCCCAGGTTTGATTCCAGTCAAGGGCATGTACCTTGGTTGTGGGCACATCCCCTGTGGGAGATGTGCAGGAGGCAACTGATCAATGTTTCTCTCTCATCGATGTTTCTGGCTCTCTGTCCCTCTCCCTTCCTCTCTGCGAAAAATCAATAAAATATATTAAAAAAAAAAAAAGCTGAATCTGTTTCCAAAGTCTTTTTGGTCCGGGGGCTTGCTTCTATTTTTTGCTGGTTGGAAAGAGGCCACCCTCAGTTCCTTACCAGAGTGACCTCTTCAGAGCGACTCATCAGAGCAAACACAGAGGAGGAATGAGAGAGTGCTAGTAAGACAGAAGTTACAGTCTTTTACAACCTCATCTCAGAAATTAAACTTTTTTTGTATTCTAATCATTATAAACAATCACTAGGTCCTGCCCACATACAAGAAGAAGGGATTTCACAGTTGTGTGAAATGGCAGCATTTTATTGTATGGAAATTATACAAGTCAATTTGATAGTCACTAATACAGTGTTTTTTAAAGATATAAACACAGACATCTATACGTATAAAAGGCTAAGGTGACTGACTGTACATTCGTCTGAATGTCCAACTGGCCGACTGACGGGTACATATGACACACACTGGAAACTTAAAAATAAACATTGACTCGTGCATGCATGATACATATAAAGCTCTTGAGGGCGCCAATCGCATGCAATGCCAGAATGTATCTGAAGACCAACTATTGGCACAACGTATCTCTGAAGCTGAAAGAATCTGGCGTCAGTCATCAACAGGAAGTATCTGAAAACCAACAGTTGGCCTCCCATTTAAATGAATTCAAAGACAGTTTCCTGTGATGCCAGCATTTGCGATGACTATTCATAAATCACAAAGACAAACTAGACAGAGTAGAAATATTCCTACCTGAATCCATTTTTGGACATGGTCAGTTATATGTTGCTTTCTCTAAAGTTTGAAGAGTGTGTGACATTAAAGTTAAAGTTGTAACTTCATCACAAGGGAAATTAGTCAAGCACAAGGGAAATTAGTCAAGCACTCTGAAAGTGTTTTTACTCTTAATGTGGTGTACAGGGAGATATTAGAATAAGTTTTATCAACTTATCAGTCATTGTTTTTATCTATGTTGTTTTTGTATCATGTTTTTGTTGTTTTTATAGCATGTCTTTGTTGTTTTTAGATCATGTTATTGTTTATTTATTAATCAATTTATATATTATTTTCATATATGTTTTATTAATTTTCCTTTATCTCTGACGCTTCTATTATAAAGAAAGGGCAAATAGCGATATTTTGTATTTTAATTTTATAATACTACGAGAGGTCCGCTGCATGAGATTTGTGCACTCAGGGG
This sequence comes from Myotis lucifugus, assembly GCF_000147115.1. Classification (NCBI taxonomy): domain Eukaryota; kingdom Metazoa; phylum Chordata; class Mammalia; order Chiroptera; family Vespertilionidae; genus Myotis; species Myotis lucifugus. Next base: position 8,331,186 of record NW_005871080.1, read on the forward strand.
GGAGGGGGTCTTTCAGCCTGGCCTGCGCCCTCTCGGCACAGGCGATAGCCAGCAGTCGGACATTCCTCTCACAGTCCGGGACCCCTCACTCCTTACTACCCATCTGCTCGCTGCTCCTTACTGCTGGGCTTGCTGCTCCTTAGCGCTGCCACAGAGGCGGGAGAGGCTCCCTCCACCACAGCTGCACTTGCCAGCCTTGAGCCCGGCTTCTGGCTGAGCAGCGCTCCCCCTGTGGGAGCACACTAACCACCAGGGGGCAGCTCCTGTGTTGAGCGTCTGCCCCTTGGTGGTCAGTGCACATCAAAGAGACTGGTTGTTCTGGTCATTCCGCCTTACCAGTCACTTAGGCTTTTATTATATAGATGTTATATATAGTATTTTGACATGTAATTTTTTGCAGTAATGTAATTACTGCACGAATCTTTCTTCTAATTAACTTCCTTTTAATATGCACAAATCTGTGCACTGGGTCACTAGTTTTCTTATAATATGGGAAGTAGATAGGTGATTATGGGGGTTTTCCCCTAAATGATGTATTACATCTATCATACAAGTAGGAAATTTCTCATATTACTGACATGTATTCTCCCTTCCTATATCTGTAATCATTTGCTCAGAGTGCCAAGATTTCAGAATTTCCAAGGGTTTTCTACTTTCCAGTTATAGTTATGTTCTAGATTTTCACCCTTAAATTTTAGGGCATTTAAGCATCTGTTTTTAAAAATGACAATATCCATCCACTATATCCAACACTTTATTTCCCTATCACCCATTTATTCACATGCAACACACATACTTACATATATTCAACTGAATGTGCCGCTTGTTAAGAAAGTCCTTATCAGACTATCTCCTTATATATAACTGTTTAATGGAAGCACATTCCAAATTACTACTTACAGCTGTAATTGCCTTTGATTCCTCTTTAGGGCTCGCCCAAGGCAGCCAACTGAGCAGAGGAATATAAACTTTTGGATTTGCATCTTATTTCTTGCTTCATTAATTTCATTAAGTTCCAAACTGATGAATTTTTAGAATTAAAATGCCATTTACATTTAATACCCCAAATCACTTTTTTTTGCATTTAAACCTTTTAATTGTATTTTTTGAGTTCTAGTTCTAAATTGTGTTTGTCAAGTCTTAATTAGATTGATGTTATAGGGATATAGGAATTAGCTGAACAGTAACAGGACTGAATAAGATGGCTTTCTTCAGAATTAATTGAAAAAGGGCTTCATATATCTGGTATGCAATGTAAACTTCCTATACTGGCTAACTAAAGACCAAGGAATGGTGTACATAGGTAACCATTGCTTTATACAGGAAGACCAAATCTGGGCACCTCAAAGAGAGACCTTTCTTTTTTCTTACATGTATAGACTGTGTGGGATTTGTATGGAATCTCATTTAATAAGAGAAGATTTTACTTTGCTGTTTACTTGCAACAAAGATAAATGGTGGCCAGCGGGAAAAGCAAAGTATGTGATCAATCTTAACACCTTTGTTGTTTTCCTGAGAGATAATAACAGAAAAAAAAAGAAAAGAAAAACTAAAAAAGAACAAAACACAGAATATACTTTAAGAGAATAAGAGAAAAGCGTTTGTAGTTTATATTAATGATGATGATAATGATAAATAATAATAAAACAATGTACAACATGATAATTATAGTTAATGTTACTGTATTGTATATTTGAAAGTTGCAAAGAGAGTAAATCTTTAAAGTTCTCATCACAAGAAAAAAAAAGTGACTGTTAAAAACAACAGCAGCAAACTGCCACTGCAGATCTTTGAAAAGACACTGAAAGTGCCATGGCTGTGACTCAGTGGTTAGAGTGTCAGCCCCACACCAAAGGGTTGCAGGTTTGAGCCCCAGCCCCTTTCAGGGTGGGTGTGGGAAACAACCAATCAAGGTTTCTCTCTCTCTCCTTCCCCTCTCTCCCTTCCCATCCATTTTTCCTAAAAATCAATAGAAAAAAAAATTCTCAGCTGAGGATTAACAAAAAAATAAAAGAATACTGAATGTTATGTATTAATATCAGTTTCATAGGTGTGGATATTTGAGGTTAACAAAAGATTTAAAAAATGCCTACTTTGATACTTCTAAATGACAGTAGAGCAATTGTCGTTTCTGTCTTTCTGTAAAGTCTGCGTCCTTTCCATTACTTCATGTTGTCTGTCATAAACACACTCACTGACTGTGGTAGTCACTGTTTAATGCATTATGTTCTGTAGCTGTAGTTTCATGGAAAATGCAGTCCCTGTAATTCCTTCCTGAAAATTGCTTGGAACTTGTGCTTTCCTTTAATTTATTTATATCATTAGGAATATGCATTTTTTTAAATACAAATTTAACTCTACTACTATGTGGACATATTCAAAGAAAGTGAAACATATTATGAACAAAATACAGCAAATTTTGCATTGACAAAAAAGATAAAGCAAATAGTGGGTAGTACACTGAGGCTCCTGTCACCTGACTCCAAAGCTCAACAAAACTCATGTAAGCAGGAGTGGACTCATTTAGGCTGAGATCACACATCCCAGCTCCAACACTTCTACTGGCATCATTATGATTTTATAAGTGCAGAGTCAATTTTTGCTAAGAGATGAGATTAAGGCCATGAGATTTTGAGTGAAACAAACATGAGGCAAATCTCAATTTTGCCAATAGTCATGTAATTTATATTTAACTTCATGATAATCTATTTTTTTATGTAGAGGTTAACTAGTATGAATTTCAGTGTTATCATATACAGTAAAGGGTTAATATGCTCCACGAATAGACATTATATTATTGCATTTACTGTATTATCATCCTCGACATTGATGTCTGAAAGAGCACTACCAAAAACAATTTAAAAATTAAAAAAATAAAAGAGAACCATCAATATGACTAGTTAAGATTGCTTCCCGATGGCTCTTATTCATTTACTCAATTATATTTATTGAGATTGGATCATTTGCCCAGACCGTGCTGGCCACTGAGATAGAAGGGAAATAAAATATGCACTCTTCCTTCAGCCCCAATTCCTAACATTCCTACTCTTGAACTGCCCAATGGCTTGAAATATAGCTAGGGCTTAACAAGAGGCCAGGCTATCCAAGGACCTGTAGGTAAAAGGCTGTTACTTCTTATATTTTGAAAATTTTAAAAGGAGGATGGACATAATCTTATATAAAAATCACCCTGGCTACTAAAAATGAGGTGTGGGGAGAGTGTCTGTGAACACAGACTTCAGTTAGGACTCCAAGGCAGTAGTCCAAGGAAGAAATCACAGGTGATTTGGCAAAGTCACTGGCAGTTGAGATGGAGAGATAGGATGGACTTGAGATATAGAACAGAGGCAACACTGATAGATCTGACAGATTAGATAGGTGAGAGCAGGCAGACGGAGAAAAGCAAAGATACATTGAAACTAACTTGGGGAAGAGGAACTAAGGTTAGATAAGCTTTGGTTGGGAAAACCAAGAGATAAGCTTTGGACATGATGGATTTGAAATGTTCATGATATATCCAAGCACAGACGTCAATTAGGTTTAGACTAGAGAAAAATAGCATCTCTAAGAAAAATTTACATGAAGATAGAAATTAAACAGTTTTTATCAGGCAGATGAGTCAAAATTCAGCAAATAAAGGGAAATGTCACCAAGCTGTGAAAAAATTCAACACATCAAGGTCAGATAAAGAGGGTAATGCATGAAAATTACCCAGTAGAGTCCCTTGTGCATGTTTAAATGTAAATAAAAGTTATTTTAATAGCAATAATGAAATAAAATTGTATTTGTGCTTATCTCAGATACCTATACAAAATGAATGTTATGCTAAACTGTGTCAATGGAAGAAACATCCAAACCTATAGAGAATTTTTATGAATTAAGTTGAGCCAAAATGATGACATACGCCAGGGTGAAAGATCTAAAACGCTCCAGAGAAGGACAGTTTTGTAAGTTCTTCCAGGGAAGGACAGTTTTGTAAGTTCTTTCATGCATTTGAAATTGCGGAGGGAGTGTGGGGGAGATTACACGAAGGTGGGAGAAAGCATAGTTAACAATATTACGAACTCTCTTGAGGAGGCCATACCTTTCCTTTGTATTACTTCTGCCATTTCCACGGTGTGTTAACTTAGATGCAGAAGAACATGGATAGAGCTGGCTTGAGAACTTCTCACTAAAGAAGCTATAGGCCTGGGTTATGACTACCCACCATGACCTACCCAGTTAGTAAATTATGATCACCCTGTGGGGTTAGTTTCTAGGGAGCCCTTTTTGTTTTCATTTGTTTGTTAGTTTGTTTATTTGTTTTTGTCCACAAAATTAGGCCACTAAGTTATGGTTATGTTTGTATTTTAATGATTCCATTGATCTACAATTACATTTTTACTTATGTTAATTTTTCCAAGTTAATTTTCCAGACATAGAATTAATAACTTGTACTTTGTACTACTTTCACTGCATAAACTACAATAGAGAGTCAAATACCTCTTTGTGATCTAGCTGAGCAAGAAGGATGGCAGACAACACTGCAATTATAAGAAATATAAGGAGTGACCTTCTGTTTCATTCTTCTAGCCTTCTGATTTTTGGTGCTCTGAACACTTTCATTTGGAATGTAAATCTGCTTTTCAACAAAAGGGGCTTTGATTAAATCCTGCAAGTTCTTGGGTGAAATTTCAGCCAACTCTCAAGGTCTTCAGTACATTTTCACATTACTTAGTCTCTCAGCTGTCTTCAGCCTTATTAAAAGCAAAGACTTTATGAATTATGCATTTTTTTGGGTGGGGCACTCTATGTCATTTTTGTACCTGCTTGAAGTCTAGATGGATTTCCCTGATGTTTCTTTCTTTTTTTAAAGATGAATAGTATGTAGAAGATTTACTTTTGCTTAGTCTATGAAGGAAGAAAAGTAATTGATATTCAGTATTGCATTTATGCCCTTAATTTCTGGATCTATTCATCATTGCCATATTTGTTTAAAGATATTTCTGTCATATTTTAAATCTCATGACTGACAGGGAAACTTGGATATAACAAAATTTTGTGATGCTGAATACAGATGACATGTAGCACTTGCTCAGGGGTCTTAGTACACAAATGTCTAAGCTATTATCTTCGGCCAAATCCTCACTTATTTTGCCAAAAGCAAACTATCAATTAAATGGAGTTAGAATTTTCTGCAGTATAACATTCACATTCTGACTCGCTGAATGCATCAACATTAACATTTTGGGTTTGTTTGTGTTTTCCCTTTGAATGAGCTAGGCATCCTGTCAGTCATTTAAAAATATATATATAAATCCATCTTTTAAAACTAATACAACTTTTTCATACATCCCTGAGTTTGTTTTAGCCCACCCATAAATAAACTGTTAAAATTTAAAACTAAAAACTTGTTGTACTGGTGCATTTCAGTTTTAGATAAAACAAAGAATGGTAGAAAGAATCTCATTACAGAAGCCACCCTGAACTGGTTTTATGCTTTGGCTTTGCATAATTAGATTGCTAAACTTGGGCAATTTTTTAACATATATATTTTTATTGTTACTGTTTTTTGTTAGTCTGTTCCTTTATATTTAATAAAATGAGAATATTAAACTGTCTATAAAATTATTTGAAAGTATTCGATGAAAAAAAAGTATTGTTTCATCTGGCACAGAGTAGATCCTTAATAAATGACAGGTTTTTTTATTACAGAATTTTGGATATCATGGAAGCTGAGGTAGATGCTCTCGACTGGTTGACTCAATTTTTCATCCCAACCTCTCTCAAGAATGGACTATAACGCAGCCGGCATAGCTCAGTGGTTGAGCATTGACCTATGAACCAGGAGGTCTCAGTTAGATTCCTAGTTAGGACTCATACCCGGTTTGTGTGCTCAGTCTCCAGTAGGGGGCATGCAGGAGTCAGCCCATCAATGATTCTCTCATCATTGATGTTTCTATCTCTCCCTCTCCCTTCCTCTCTGAAATCAATAAAAATAAAATAAAATAATAAAATAACTGACCAGTACAATAATGAGTTATATATGATGAAAAATAAAATTCCTAATTTATTTAATCCACTGGTTTTTGTTTGTTTGTTTTGAGGTAGGGCTGCTCTGTTACTTTAGTTAAGCTTTATGATTAGAAAAGTTAGGCTCAGGGACTAGAATTTATCATGTGAAACTAAAGGAGTGAATGGTTAGTTAAATATTAAGAATCAGATATTGCATAATAGAAGCAATATCTTCTCTCCTTGTAGGATAGTAAAATATTTGGTATTCAGTCACCTAATGTACCTTTGAAAGCAGGCCACCTACCAAGGGGAATTGAAAAAAATAAAAATATTGAGGTAGCTGGCTTCTTTAGGTCAATGCCTTCAGTACTACAGGCCCAGACATTCAAATTCCGTGTGTGTGTGTGTGTGTGTGTGTGTGTGTGTGTGTGTGTGTTTTAATTTATTGATTTTTAGAGAGAGAGAGTGTGTGTGAGAGAGAGAGAGAAGCATCAATTTGTTGTTCTACTTACTTATTCATTTATTGGTTGCTTCTTATATGTGTCCTGACCGGGTATCAAGTCTACTTTCATGGTGTATGGTGACTATGCTCTAACCGACTGAGCTACCCAACCAGGGCCAGAAATTCAAATTCTTATTCTCTTTTTCTATATAGATATCCAATTAACCTGGCACCATCTATAATAATAAAAGTATAATATGCTAATTAGACTGGACAGCCAAACGACCTTCCGACTTCCTTCCAGACAACCTTCTGGAGGAAGCCAGGGCTGCGAGGGCCAAGCCCCTTGTGCGAATTTCGTGCATCAGGCCTCTAGTTTATTAATAAGATCACCATTTCCCCATTATATTCTAGTGTCACCTTAAGTTAAATCAAGGAACTGCATAGATGGGTTGGCTCTGTGTTCTCTCTTCTGTTCCATTGTCTTCTATATGCATCTAAGAGCTAACACCATAGTCTTAAATATTATATCTTTTTTTTCTTTTTCCCCCCACTAACCCCCTCTAGCCTGCCCTGCCCCGCCCCTCACCCCAGGTCCTCACCACCCCATTATCTGTGCCATGGCCATGCATATATGCATACAAGGTTCTTAGTTTATTACTTCCCACCCACCACCCTTGTATAATTATGTGGTTTTTTTTTTTTAATTTAGTGGTGTTCTCTTTTAGTATTGTTACATTATTATTGGGCCTATCCATTTCCACATAAACATTAGATTCACATTGTTAATTTCTATAATTTATTTATTTATTTATTTTGGAGGGGAAATTTGTTTAAAATGTGTTTTTATTGATTTTTAGAAAGAGAGGAAGGGAGACGGATAGTGAGATAGAAACATCAATGATGAGAGAGAATTATTGATTGGCTGCCCCCTGCATGCCCCACACTGGAGATTGAGCATGAAACCCAAGCATGTGCCCTGACCAGGAATCAAACCATAACCTCCTCTTGGTTCATAGGTTGATGCTCAATCACTGAGCCAGGCTGACCAGGCTCTGGGAAATTTTTTACGAGATTACACTGAATCTAGTTGACCTTGAAAGAACTGACGTCATTAAAATATTGATTCTTCCAAACTGAAAACAAAAATAAAATTTCCCAAATTTATTGAAATATTTTAAAATATCTCTCAACAATGTTTTATAGTTTTCTCCGTATAGTTCTTGCTCATCTTCTATTACATTTATTCCTAAGTACATATTTCAGGGTTCTTGCAGCAATATTTAATTGCATAATTTCTCAAATTTCACTTTCTAATTGCTTCTACCACATAGAAATATAGCTGCCTCCTCTATATTGATCTTGCATCCAATTCATTTTCTCATTCTAATAATTTATCTTTAGATGCTTTTGGATTTTGTCAGTGTATAATAATAACTTTAGTAAATGACCATATATACTTATTTTACATGCTAATAACTTTACATCTTTCTGTTGCCTTATTGTTGCCTAGTACCTCTGGGAGCGTTGAAAAGTATATTAATAGTGAACATTTTTGCCCTAGCTGGTTTTGCTCATGGTGAGAATGTCAGCCCTGCTGACAGAGTTCGATTCCTGGTCAAGGGCACATATACTTCAGATGCAGACTCTATCCCCGGCCCTGGTGGGGCATGTGCAGGAGGCATCCAATGGATGTGTTTCTCTCACATAAATGTTTCTCTCTCTCTCCCCTTCCTCCTGCCCTTCCACTCTCTCTAAAAATGAATGGAAAAATATCCTTGGGTGAGGATTTAAGAATATAGTGGACATTTTTATTCACTTATGATCTTAGGGGGAAATTTTAGTAGAGAAAAAATAATTTTCTCTGTATCCCTCTAATTTTCTGGTTGAGACCCCTCTTTAATGAAAGACAGATTAACAGAAGAAAAACAAATAGAAGTTTATTGAAACATGATGAAGGTGACAAATACTCCAGAGCAGTGATTTTTAAATGTCTTTTTATTATTTCTATCTTTCACAGACTTTCCATACCCCATAACTCTCTTACCTCTCACTTTAAAAGCTTCTCCTTAAAAATCTGTATCTACAACCCTCAGCCTGCATGTCCTATATTCACATATTTCTTCTCCCCTCATTTTTGGTTTTTGCTTTTTGGAAAGTGACTAAATCTTTTTTGCTAGGACTGGACAATTTGATCTGGATAACTCTCAATGGATATTAAGATCACAAATAACAGTTGGCACTAATTCAACTCTGATGCATATAAAAGATCATACATGTTAACATTTAATTGCTCACCTTCACAAAATTTGAAATCCCTGTTTGGTTTTAAAGGGGAGCACAATATGCCATTTCAAAATAGGCCTCTTTGGCATAAGGATTATCTCAAGCTGATTATTTATAAGAAAAAGCAGACACAGAAATAGCTCTGAAAAACCAAATAGAAATTGACTTTTTGTAAGAGAAATTTACACATATAAGTAAATTCTCCATTTTTAAGGGTGTCTTCTAATCTGTACCAGAAAGAAAATGACTAAATCTCTAGAAACTCTTATCAATGGAGGTGAAGACTTCAACATGCATAAAAACTTCTTCTTGTTTACTGTGCTTTGCCTGATTACTTCCTATGATTGTCCCTCCTCCCTCCTCCCCTCCACCTCCAACATCTTCTGTTTTTAGCTGAGGATGGCATTTAGAGTAGTGACTGGGTCATTTAAAAGAGTTACTCAGTTTTCCTGGGTCTCTCCCAGGTATATAGGAGATTTTGCCATTTAACTTTGCTATCACATAGTTCAGATATGATGTTGGTGACTTAAAACAAAGTGTTGGTTGATCCCACTTCTTTAAGGTAACTTCAGTCAATGATTTTGAGTCACATAGTGTACTTGTTATTGCTTTTGTTATCTTAATAAATCCTGAAGATTAAGGTTCTCTCCTTGCTTTCAAACAGACCCTTTGGTTCTTTGTCTTATCCGTTAGTGTTGTCCAATGTAATGGCTGTTTTGCTGATTACTTCTCTGCAGTTTCTATTACTCCCACTGTTACTGGAGGGGAGAGGGACTCATCTCACACAGTTGCTCATGGAAGTGGGGCTCTTGGGGTACCACTAAAAGAAACATTTCTAGAGGCACCCATTAGAGGATGAGGAAAGCTTTATTTCCATGGAATTACACCCCTGGGTGGTCAAAGTCCCATTTCCCTTAGTCCAGTCATAGAAGGAGGGTAGCTAGGGCTTCGGTAGAGCTAAAATCAGAGCCAGTGTCCAGAGTTTCCATTCTATGTTAGGGCATGGTCCAATCCAGGACCAGGCTTGCTTAATTTGTGTGTCCAGCTGCAGTCCATTACTCCATTGCATGAGGGGGCCACATAGCTGAGGGACATAGGGGCAAATGCAGGAAAGCCAAGAATCACAAGAATCATGAGCCAAGCGTGCCAAGAGCGGGGAGCAACAAGAGAGCCAAGAGTGAGCCCAGAGCACAAGAGAGCCCAGAATCACAAGCCAAGTGCCAGTATGCTAAGAGCAACAAAAGAGAGAATTGCTTTGTTTAGGAGATTACGTATTCCCAAATTTTCACGAGCTTGCAGTGGCCATGCCCATTGTGACCAATGATTTCTGTTCCCAGGCATGATTGGCAGACAAGTACCTTCCCTCTATCACTGAACCTTACTGGACATGCATCTGTCTTCCCTTTGTTGGATTCCTTCACCCAATGTTTTCTAGGGAATAGGCTGGTGGTTCCCTGGAGAGTGCAAAGTTGCATCTTCCTGGTGAAGCTTCCCAAATGACATGTCTATATTGTCTGGCCTCCCCACTTTGCTCCTTTCCTATGATTAATAACTAGCTAATTACAACAGTATCACCACGTTCTTTTTTACTTAATTATTTGAGTGATTGAACCATTTTCTAATAAATTCAGTTTTAAAGTTCTGTCAATTAGTCTCTCACACCTTTAATGATGCTTACTATAGTAAGTAGTAGGGTTTATTTCAAATTTTAGCTTCTCTCTCTCTCTCAATCTTTCTTTCTCTCCTGCTAAAAATCTGTGAGAATGAGAAACAACAATGTGATAAACATTTTGATTCTCTCTTTTGTTACTACTGACGGGGAACACATTTTTTCCATCTCATAATATACCTTCTTTTTGATATTACTTTAAGTTGGATATTTTTAAGACAAGAAAGACTAAGACAAATCCAATGCCTAAAAAGTTTTTTTAAAAAAAAGACCTGTTCCAGGAAGGGAGATATCATCACATATAACCATAGTTTAATATGATTTAGTGTGTGATACATAGGAAGAAACCTAGCAAGGAACATTAGATCAAGGTTCTTTCTGTCCTCATTGTTAAAGATGGCCCACCAAATATTTATTTAGAAAACATTTGCTTCTCCATCTCTATGTGAATGCCTTTCTCCCTTTTGAAGTTCAAACCACTACGCCCCCTCACCCCACATTTCTCTTTAGCTCATGACGGCATATAAGCATCAATTGCCAGACTTGTCCCCCTATTCTTATGGAACCCGTGTATGTCTATACTAAACTAAATGTGGTTATTTTCTCTTGTTAATCTGTTTCCTGTCAATTTGATTATTAGGCCAGTCAATAAAACTGAGAGGGAAAAGGGGGATAATTTTTATTTTTTCTATCACTGGTAACTTTGCTGAACCTAGTAACTGAAAATCAATCACAAAAGACATGATTTAGTGAATATATAAAAATATGGATGATGGAGTGAGGTAAAAAAAAAAGTATATAAAATAGAGGCTAGCCCTAACGGATTTGGCTCAGTGAATAGAGCTTCAGCCTGCGAACTGAAAGGTTCCAGGTTCAATTCCAGTCAAGGGCACATGCCTGGGTTGTGAGCTCAATCCCTAGTGGGGGGCTTGCAGGAGACAGCTGATCAATGATTCTCTCTCATCATTGATGTTTCTATCTCTCTATCCCTCTTCCTTCCTCTCTGAAATCAATAAAAATATATTTTTAAAAAAACCCACAAATGTATTATTAAAAAAATAGAGACTAAATTAAAATGTTCTAAAGCCAAATGTGTGTTTTTTTAATTTTTGCATCATTTCTAATTTATTTGACATGTATAATTTATGACTCAAACTTGTATTTTTCTCATATAAGTGCATAATGCTGAGATTCTTTATATCAGCTGAAATACATTAAGACCTTTATGAGACAAAACTTATTAAGATAATGTATCTGGAAACTCTCATGCCATTTCTGATTTAATTTAAAAATAGCAACAAGCTATAGGATATGATGTTAGGGAGAATAAGCCTCTGTTTAGCCTATAGATACTATATTTCTACAATGCTGAGGATTGCAGAAACAAAGAAATATCATGCCTTATAATTGAAATTCCTGTTGGGGTTATTGAAGTAAGAATATCCAAACCTGTAGAGCATTTTATAAGATTTTGTTTGAGCCAAACTGATGATATGCTGGGAAGCAAGATCTCAAATGCCTCAGAGAATGCCAGTTTTGCAGTTTCTTTTATACATGTGGAATTAAGAAAGGGACGTAAAAACATTACATAAAGTTGGAGAAAGCAAGGCAGAGAAATCTCTATGGTTGGATTACAGGATAGTTAACAAGGTTTCATTTGGCTTGAGGGTAGTTACCCCTCCCCAAGGCGTCTGAAAAACATTACTGTGGCATTTCATAGGTGTGTCAATCTAGATGCACATGACCAATGGACAGGGCTTGTTCAAGACCAAGATAAATCTTTTACTAAAGAAGGTATGAGCTTGGGACATGACTACCCACCATGATGTGTCCAGTTAAGGACTTAGGATCGGGTCATCCTGTGAGGTTACTTCCGGTCACCAAACTTGTCAGAATCATTACAGAGCTCCTTTTTTGTTCACAGGGTATATCTACTTCAAGCCTCAATCTGATGTACATATTTCTTCTATGTGGTGGAGGCAACCCTCTGACCAACAACTGTTCATCTTTTTCCATAGTATGAAGTAGATACTGGGAGAAAGCTATTCAGCTAAGCATATTCTTAGGTTGGGGCAAAAGTAGGTTTACAGTGATGAGTATGTAAAATGAAGGTTATTCTTATATTCTTATTTATTATTTATTGTATTACTTTCCATATGAACCACTATAAACCTACTTTTGCCCATCCCTGTATATTTAGCCCTCTTCTAAATAGGCAGAAACACCTGATTAACTCTGGTTAATGAAATGTGAGCAAAAATGAGTATCTCTTCTTCAACAAGAGAGTCATGTATCCTATGTGTCTTTCTCATACTTTCCCCCAACACACCATGGTAAACATGTCGATCCCCAAACGCTAGGGGTATAAACCCTTGTGTGCGCTTGGAGGAAAGCTGTCTAACAAAGCACATTAGTTTAGGTGGACATACTTTGTAAGAACTTTGTGGGCCACAGCTGTCTCACTTGTTCTCCTTCTCCTTTAAGACTTTTAAAAATATAAAAATGATTTTTAGCTTGTGAGTCCTACAAAAACAGGCTGTGAGACCGACAGGCCTGTGGGCCCAAGTGAGCCAACCGTATATTAAGCCACTGAAACTTGGAGGTTTTGTAACTGCAGTGAGCACTGGAGCAGAGGTTGGTTGCAAACTTCATCCTCAGGCCTAATCTGGTCTGTAGCCTATTTGTATAAATGAAATTTTATCAGCGCACAGCCACACCCCTCACTTCTATATCCTCTGTTTTTGTCCTACAAAGGCATTATTGAGCAGTTACAACAGAGCCACACTGCCAGCTTAGACTAAAATATTTACTATCTGTGCCTTCACAGAAAAATCTTGCTAACCCCCTTTCTATAACTTTGATAATAGTTTTCCTGTCTCTAAAAGTGCTTCTTGATTAAATGGCGGTCACAACTCTCAAGGCAGCTCATTTTCCAACTTGATAGAAATTTCTCCCTCACATTAAGCCAAAATTGCTTTCCTTGTAACATCTACCCGTTGATCCTAGGTTTTCCCCTGTAACCTCACAGCATACGGTATTTCCTCTTCTACAGAGCAGCCTCTCCAACGTTGGGGAACTTCTGAGAAGAAAATGAGTTACAGTGAGATATAAGATTTGTTACTACAAAGAGGTTCCATTTGCTCTCTTTTCCTCATAATAATTCCCCAGAGTACAGAGCCTAAAAAGGAAATACTGAGTTCAAATTGACCTCTAAAGTGATTCTTCATGAATAAAATCAGATTAAAAAATAAAATAATGTTCTGTCTTCTGTTTCTCCTCTGGGTGATACTGAAAATATCCCCTTTTGTTTGATGACATTTATGATGAGATTGTACAATGATGTGTAATGATTGTTTTCAGTAGTAGGACTGTGGGGTCAGACTGACCTAAAGTCCAAATATGACTTTATCAGATAAGCTGTGTAACTCCGGGCAAGTTTCTTGGGTCCACTGTGCCCCTTTCCTGGTTTGTGAAATGGGAAAATTATTGCTCAGAAATACTACCTAATAGGTCTATCTTGAGGATTAAAAGACATAATACATGTGTAATGCTCTGTGCTATCCTGGACACATTAGGAGCATTGAGAAAATGCTATTTATTGTGGTGCCAAAGCATACTTTCAGTTCTTTTATATGCACTCGGAAGTATCATATTGCCTAAAAGCATGGTGCATAGACTTTTTTAAAAACCCTCTCTCAAGGATATGTTTTTATTGATTTTAGAGAGAGACAAGGGGGAGAGAGAGACAGAAACATTGATGTGAGAAACATCGGTCATTTGCTTCCCATACAAGGAATTAAACCCGCAACCTAGGTATGTGCTCTGACTGAGAATCGAACCCACAACTCCTTGGTATACAGGGCAATGCTTCAACTGAGCCAGCCAGCAGGGCTGGATTTTGAAAATTTGTGTTGAATTCAGTTAACAATTAACTTATATTAAAATGGTCCTAACTCTTTTGTGCAATTCTTAGTGATTTTTCACAAGTTCTACAATATAATTGTATATTTCCTTGAACATACTTAAATATTATTTTAATGTAATTATTGTAAATTTTAACTTGTCTTGAAGACACTGTATAGTTCTTATACAGACAATCTCTCATTTGCTGCCTTTATTATTTACTAGGCTAAAAGGAGAATCAGATTTCTACAATGAATGAGATCTTAATCTAATGACACTTCATCCAAGGCATGAATAGCTTCAACAAAGTTTATTGAGAGTATCTGCTCTGTGCTTCATTCTTTCTTGGAATATTCATTCTAGTGGAGGAGGAAAATAATCAAAGTTCAAAATAAATAAGTGCAATGTAGTAATGAGATCAGGGTCAGTTTTCCAAAAACAATCGAAGGAGTTACCCCTTAGCTCTAAGGCTCAGCTCAAACGCTACCTCCTCAGAGACAAAGATGAAAGGGAAGAGCACTTCAGGCTAAGAGAACTACAAATAATAATGAGATCATTGGGGGAAAGTGGCATCAAGTGGCAAGGCATTACCTTGGCTTGGCTTAAAATAACATATTCTAACTGGCCTGGTCAACAGAAAATTCTTACTCTAAGAAAATGTCTCTTTTACTGCCTCCACTTGTTTCTACTTTAGTTATTTGAAACTGTGCAATAATATTTGTCTTCTTTAGTACTAAACTTCCTCAATTCCTTTCAACACTATAAGGTAGTATAATAGAAAGTGTCCTGGCTTTGTTGTTAGATAAACACCAGCTCTAATATAATTTAGTTAGCTGTGTGGTCTCAGGGCACCTTTCCCAGCTCTAATATATATTAACTATGTGCTCTCAGGAGAATTGCATAATCTTTCTCAGCTCCACTTCTCTCTCTTGTGAAATAAGGAAAATCACACCGAGTTTCCAGGAATATTGTGAGGATTAAGTAAGAAAACTATAAAGTGAAAAGACAGCACCAGGTCCATGGCACATGTAAAATGAAAGGTGGCTGTAATGGCAGCCATTACATTCTATCACCCTGGCTTTATAGCAGCTCTCCCGGTTGTCAATGTTCCTTTGAGAGTGTTG
The DNA here is from genome assembly GCF_000147115.1 of Myotis lucifugus. NCBI lineage: Eukaryota > Metazoa > Chordata > Mammalia > Chiroptera > Vespertilionidae > Myotis > Myotis lucifugus. The sequence goes on from NW_005871080.1 coordinate 8,346,604, forward strand.
CTCCCAGAATTCAATGCAGAGCCCCAGGTGGGGTGCGCTTAGAACATCAGTTAAGTACTGCTGCGGTTTTTGTTCTTGACACTTTACTTTTATAAGTGAAGTCTATTATGATTTAAGTGCATGATACTTATATTGACCTTGCTGTAGACAAAATGTCTGTCTTGTTTGCATATTTCTGTCTATTTTCTCCTTTTCTGAATTCAGAGTTAAATTTCTGAAACTTAGATGGCAGGCAATGTACCAGAGAGAATAAAATGCCATCTTTGTGTCCAGATCTGGCTTTGAATGCAGGCTGTACCTATCTGAACTGGAACACGTTGTTAAAAAATTCCTAGCATCTTTCTCATTTGTTGACTGTGGATATTAATAACTACGCAAAGGTTTTTGTAAAGATTAAATGAGATAATATATTTTTAATTATTAAATTTGTTGGGGTGACATTTGTTAATAAAATTATATCAGTTTCAAGTGTACAATTCTATAATAGATCATCTGTATATTGCATTGTGTGATTACTACCCAAAGTCAAATCTCCTGTCACTATATATTTAAAGTGTTAGCATAAAGTCTAAGAGATAATAATAAATCAATAAATGGTAACTATCATTGATATTCTAATAAACTATATTTTATTAGTTTAATCATTACTCCAGTTTTTTAAATCCTTATTCTGATATATATTTATATATATATATATACACACACACACACTAATAAAAGAGAAACATGCAAATTAACCATCACTCCATCACTCCGCCACTCCGCTACACCCACCAGCCTATCAGAGCGACTATGCAAATTAACCAACAAAGATGGCAGTTAATTTGCATACGCAGGCGCAGAACGAAGACTGAACACGACTGAAGATGGCGGCGGCCATGGGGCTGGAGTGAGCAGGAGGCTTGGGTTGCTCCTGGCGATGGAAGAAGCCAAGCTTCCCGCCTGCCTTAGACTCTGCTCAAGGAGTGGCTGGGGACCTGGGTCGCCGGGGGTGACCCAGGCTTCCAGCCTGCCCTGGGTTCTGCTTAAGGAGGGGCTGGGGGCCTGGGCTCGGCTCAAGGCGTGGCTGGGGGGCCCCGGTGACCCAGGCTTCCAGCCATCCCTGGCCTCTGCTCAAGGAGCTGGAAAAAAAACAAAAAAGGAAGGGCTGGCAGCAGCCGGAGCGGAGAAGCCAAGCCTCACTGCTGCAGCCAGACCAAAGGCCTGGGTCCCGGGTGCCGGAGGAAAACTGGTGCCAGCAGCCAGGGGAAGGAAAGCCTATTGTGTGAATCTTCGTGCAATGGGCCACTAGTATATGTGTGTGTGTGTGTGTGTGTGTGTGTGTGTGTGTGTGTGTATTTGAGTTAGACATAATTTTATGAATGTTGTATTACATTTACGACCACATGATTGATGCAGTTTTTACAGGACAAGGCTTAGTGTGGTGCTCTAGTAAAATCCATACAATATCTCTCCATATGCTAACTAATCCACTATCAGATACTGCTAAGCAATACTGTTAGATTTCAATGTGATTCATGTCAGTACTTAGAACTTCAATAATGACTCTATTGACAAGTATAGGGCTTCCAGATCAGATAAATTAGATGAGCAACACATTCCATTTCACTCAATGAGGTAATTACAACTTTTATAAATATGTAAAAGAATCAGTTGAAGTAAAGAAATCAAATGAGGCTAATATAAAAAATATAAATGTCATTAAGCAATAGAGATTCCTAAATTTTATACCACTCTACTAGCTTTCCAAAATTCTACTTTTAGGTAAAAAATCTATACTAATAAAAGGGTAATGTGCTAATTAGACTGGGTGAACCAGCCATCTTCCGGATGTTCGACTTCCTTCCGGACGAAGCCATGGTGGTGGGGGTTGAGGCAAAGGCAGTTAGGGGCAATCAGGCTGGAAGGGGAGGGCAGCTGGGGTGAGATCAGGCCAGCAGAGGAGGGCAGTTAGGGGTGAGCAGGCAGGCAGGCAGAGAGGTTAGGTGTGATCAGGCAAGCAGGCAGAGGGGTTAGGGGCAATCAGGCAGGCAGGCAGGTGAGCGGTTAGGAGCCAGCAGTCCCAGATTGCGAGAGGGATGTCTGACTGCCGGTTTAGGCCCAATCACACAGGGCCTAACCTGGCAGTTGGACATCCCCCAAGAGGTCCCCAATTGGATAGGGTGCAGGCTGGGCTGAGGGATCCCCCCCACCCTCGTGCATGAATTCCGTGCACCGGGCCACTAGTAGAAAAATAAATATTGAGAGAGCACAGTGTATATTCTTTGTCTTTAAATGGAAAAAAAATTATTGTCACATTGATTCTTTTCAACATATTTTTTCTTCCTTGTAGAGATTCTTAGGAGACAGTAAATATAAATTTATGTTAAAATTAATTTTACAAAAGACTTTGATCAATAATAATATGCATTCTTATTTCAATTTTAAAATACAGTATGTCATCAGATTAGTAATTATGTTTTAAAAGAGGAAATTTCTTTGAAGAAGATGTTTATTTCAAAATCTACATGGTTTAATTTATGATCTTTTTTGTACTATCATTATGTGATATATAAAAAATCTTTATTTTCTTCTTTAAAACTTCAAAAAATGAACAGTACTGAAAACTTAAATTTAAACCTAAATTTAAAATTAGGTAGATTTAATGTGATTAAATAAATAGTGCATAATGATTTCTAAAGATGTTAATAACATTAGTGGGCATGCAAATTCATTGTATAGCTTATTAATATCAATATTGGTATTCTTATCTAATTAGACAATGTATAAATATATGGCTTGGAGAGAGATAAATCTTCTTTCTCTTGAAGAAAATGCTAAAGTACTCCATCAAAACTAATTTTGGTTGAGTTGTATCTCATTGAATGATTTTTAACAAAATGTATTAGAAAATGAAATCACACAGTGTATTTAAAAGGCCAACAAGAATGCATATAATCTTTATTGATTTTATATTATATTGGCTTCATTTTAAAATAATTTACTTATCTGAATTAAACAGATTTCAATTTTGACTTTAATTCATTGAGTGCCTTAAAATGTATTACAATGAACTGTTGGAACTCTGTGGGCTATGGGTAAAATATGGCTTACGGTAATATTTGGTAGTTGTAGTAAATGGACTCCCTTGAATCTGTAAAATTAAGAGCTGAGTCTAGTTCACTGTTGTATCTCTGCTCACACAAAGATTTGAGCGTGTCTAGGTATACCATAAAGGTTTTTTTGAACAACTACCAGTATATGAATGAATAAATGAATGAATGAATGTTAGCAAATACATTCAGAAAAATATTGGCAGTAATAAAGGTAGCCTTAACTTTTCTGGGGACAGTCTAAAAATACACATATATTTATAAATACACACACATTTTTAAGATTGAGAATCTGTTTTGTGAGGTTCCAATCAAAACTGGTCAGGTAGGAGTTTCCTGAACCTCCAATGGACACACCAAATCTATAGCTACCCATGAAGTAATGCCTCTGAAAGAAATTTAGAATTTAGCTGAGTGTCACCTACACTTAAATGAATGAGAAAATACCCCCATCAAAATACCTGCACTGTATCTGGCCCATGTGGCTCAGTGGTTGAGCGTCAACCCATGAACCAGGAGGTCACCGTTCAATTCCCGGTGGGGACACATCCCCAGTAGGGGGCGTGCAGAAGGCAGAGGAAAGAACTTACAACTCTCAGCTTCTCCCTGAGGCACAAAGGGTTTAAACCCAACATCTCACATCCCAACCTTTAAGACTTCTACCTGAGAGATGAGCCCCAAAACTCATACTGCTGGAACCTAACAGGGCTTGCATCTACAAGACCCACAGGACTGGTAAAAAAAAGAAACAGTTCTTAACAGACTTGTGAGGGGCTGTGGCTCTCCTCTGGGGGCTCACTCAACAAAGAGGGAGCAGACAGAAACATCGTCTCACAGCCTCTCCCTGAAGATGCCCATTTGCATAGTTTAAAAGCTGCTACCTGAGAGTCAGGCTTCTAACTTAGCACACATTTAGCTGCCAACCGCCATCCTTCCTGGAGACCAAGGGAGACCGTGGTGACATCTCCATGTTCACCAATGTCTCCCTGGAAGGAACTGGTGCACATGTCTGGTGCCCCAGCTTTTGCAGCTGCTGCCCAGGGGATGCACCCATTGATCACCAGGCTTTGGTGTCCAGTGGGGACTGCATTTGTAGGTCCAACAACAAAGACAAAAACAAGCATACAAAAAATCAATTCTTAACCAGGTATACCCCCAGAGAACAGCACAAAGAACAGTCAGAAAAGCCCATCGCCCAGTCTTTCCCTGAAGGTGGCCTAATGAATCCTTTAAAGCTGCCACCTCAGGGTCCAACTTCTGATCAGCCTTCACGCAGGTGCTGACTGAGATCCTCCCTTTTGGGACACTGTTCTGTGTTGGCACAGCTTCAACTGGGAACATTAACAATAAAATAGGCTGCTTGGACAATTGCGAAGGTTTGAGAAAAAACCAAGAGCTACGGCAGAGTTGAATGATAAGGTTCTTTTCCTGCATGAGGCTACTTTATCAAGACTTGGAGAGGTGGTTGTTTTATCTAATGTGCAGAAACCAACACACACACACACACACACACACACACACACACACACACACACAAATTAAGGATGGCCCTAGCTGGTGTGGCTCAGTTGGTTCAGTGCCCCAGGCACTGAAAGGTTGCTGGCTTGATTCCCCTCAGGGCACATGCCCCAGGTTGCATGCCCCATCCCCTATTCCCAATAGGGGGTGTTCAGGAAGCAGCTGATCAATGCTTCACTTTGGCATGTATTGGTGTTTCTCCCTCTCCTTCTCTCTTCCTCTTTTTCTAAAAATCAATACAAATATTTTTTTTAAATGGCAAATAAAGACAAGTACTTATATGTGGAATTGAAAACAAGCAAATGAACTCAGATTGGTCTTGCCAGCTGTGGGAGTTGAGAGTTGAGAAAAATAGATTAAAGTGATCAAAAGGTACAAATTTTCAGTTATCAGTAACTTAGTTCTGGAATGTAATGTACAGCACAATGACTGTAGTTAACAATATTGTATTGCATACTATTTGAAAGTTGATAAGAAAGTAAATCTTAAAAGCTCTTATCACCAGAAGTAAATTGTGTAGCTATTTGGGATGATGGATGTTAGCTAAACTTATTGTGGCAACCATTTAACAGCATACTACATATACCAAATCATTATATTGTACACATTAAACTAATCCAATGTCATTGTCATTATATCTCAATAAAACGGGAAAATCAGCTTTGTTTCTGATTTTCATTGACACTAAAAATATTCTCAAAAAGAAATAATTGAGGGTAAAGGGAAAATGAGTGGGAATATAACAAAGTTAGTTAATGTTAAATCACAAGAATTTAACAACATGACATCTTGTAAAGATTTTATTCTTTATGCCTCCCTACAGTCAACACAATGAGAAACACTTATACCTGATTCACAGTGTCTTTAGAACAAATTGTTCAAGGGAAGCTAAAATTTTCCTGAAACTTAGACCAGAGAGAAATTTTCCCCTTAAAGAAGATTCTCTGACCTGAAACATGCCCATTCTGGATAGAATAAGATGTTTTCATAGAGTCATTTCTCACGGTGAACATGACATAGCCACTATGACAAATATAATTTACTGAAAATTTGGTTTAGATACATTATGAGTTATACCCTTATCTTTGATAAGTGAAATCATCTAAAGTGCTGGTTTTCACATAGTGTTCCGCAGATTCCTGGAGATCCTTGAAGTATCCTAGAAATTTCCTCCAGGGACATGAGGCATGGGGCTGATTGAAGTGGAAGCAATACATGCGAGAACTGCATGGGTTTTGTGTAAAATTTAAGAAATGCTTTCACTCCAGTAAAAAATATTTGGATGATCATTGACTTACAGAAATGTTAGACAGCCTAACGTTTAAAGAATCGTTTCTAAATGTTTGCAGAAATCACATTTTTAATATAAAATAAGGAGCAAAAAGTTTAAAGTTGTTGAATATGATAAGGTCAGATAGGTTAGAGTGCCATTTCAGAACAGTCATATGTTTTGTCAATCAGTTTTATAGTAAACAAAGTTATTGTCCTCTTAGAAAAACCAATGCTTTTAACTGAAACAAACACAGTCCAAATTGATGGGGTGACATTTTTCATAACTAAAGTCATATGCTGAGAGCAAAAAGGAATAGATTAAAAAGAACCTATAAATTTTTTAAAAGGGAGACCAGTGACCAATCACTTATTAATATTTTATAAGCAAAAGCTATTTTGTGAACTGAGAAATTGAGAGAACAAAGGTATGCTTTTGAAGTATTTGTTAATGCAACTTTCTTTTGAACTGAAACTGCAGATAAAAATGTCAACGTGAAAGAGAACAGAAAAAAATAGTTAACCAGAAAGCAGCTTGATAGCAAAGGTTTATGAAATATAAATATGTGTTTGTATTTATATGTGTATATACATGCATATATGTGCATAGACATATACATAAGACATTTTATTTTTAAAGTAGTACATATTCATCCCCAAATTTAAAAACATAAAGAAGGTAATAAGAGTAATCTATGGAGCCCTGGCTGGTGTGGCTCAGCAGTTAGAGCATTAACCTGCACACTGGAGGGTCTTGGGTTCAATTTCCAGTCAAGGGCACATACATAGGTTTCGGGTTTGCTCCTTAGCCCTGGTGGGGGCATGTGTCTCTCTCACATCAATGTTTTTCTCACTCCCTCTCTCTCTCCCCCTCGCTCCTTGTCACTCTCTCCAAAAATCAGTGGAAAAAATATCCTCAGGAGAGGATTAAAAAAAAAAGGAACAAGAGACCAGCAGGTGTGGCTCAGTGAACCAGGAGGTCACGGTTCAATTCCCAGTCAGGGCACATGCCCGGGTCGTGGGCTCGATCCCCAGTGGGGGCAGTACAGGATGCAGCGGATCAATGATTCTCTCTCACCATTGATGTTTCTATCTCTCTCTCCCTCTCCCTTCCTCTCTGAAACCAATAAAAATATTTTTTTTAAAAAGGAAGAAGAATCTATGGATTTCATCAAGATAGATATTTATTTTTATTTGCACTGTTACAATCCTGATTTTCCTATGTATATATGTGTTTCATAGAGTTGAGATTATATTTTTGATTTATTTTTGAAACAATGTTATAAAGATTTTCTTTTACAGTAAACATTTATGAACATAATTTTAATGCTGTATAGTATACTATTCCACGGCCATGACATAATTCACTGAATTATTCTCGTTTTGTAGAATTGAGCTTCTTCTATTGTATGTATGTATGTATGTATGTATGTATTTATTTTTAAGGTGTAGTTTATTGATTTTTAGCAAAAGAGGAAAGGAGAAGAGAGAAACATCGATGTGAGAGCATAACATCTATTGGCTGCCTCCTGCACACCCTCCACAGGGGATCAAGCCCTCAGTTTAGGCACGTGACCTGACCAGGAATCAAACCAATGACCTTTCAGTGCACAGGATGACACCCAACCAACTGAGCCACACGGGCCAGCATGAGCTTTTTCCATTTTTAAATGTTTAAGTTTTATTTTTAGTATTTGTAGGCATTTTTATGTTCTTTGTTGTTTTCTTATAATTTCTTTCTAAAGATAAAAATAATAGAATAAAGTCATAAACATTTGTAAGTCAATTGTATATATCATTCGGCTAATTTCTAGGAAGCTGTGAGCATTTATAACACACCTGCTGTGCTTCAGGATTCTGATCTCAGTGCATGCTCAACAGCAGTGAGTGTTATCTATGCTAGTCTGAACACTTTACAAAAGGGTTTTTTAAGTTTGCATCTGTATGTTTACAAGTAAGATTGAATACATTTTTAATTATATCATTCAGTTCTCTCTTTTGTGAATTACATACTAATTTACCCAATCATCTATTCAAGACTTAATGTTTTACCCATTAGAAATTCATGATTGTTTTAAATAGTAATTTTAAAATTAAAGCAAAGGATTTTTAAATGAATTGAGAAAATATGTTAAAGGTGCCACTTTGAATTAGGTTTAAAAGAAATATAGTAATGAAGTTTATTCATCTAGACATTGTGACTTTTATATCTTCCACATTTTTATAATCTAACTCTTGGATAAAAGGATATTTGAGGTTTTTTCCTATTATCTTCCAAGTTCAATAACAAGGGTCTAAAATATAGAGAATAATGGCCCCAGCCAGTCTGGCTCAGTGAATAGAGTGTAAGCCTGTGGACTGAAGAGTCCTGGGTTTGATTCTGGTCAAGGCCACATACCTCGGCTGCAGCTTGATCCCTGGCCCTGGTTCAGGGCATGTGCAGGAAGCAACCAGTTGATGTGTCTCTCTCACATCGATGTTTCTCTCTCTGTCTCTCCCACTCCCTTCCACTCTCTCTGAAAATCAATGGCAAAATGTTCTCAGGTGAGGATTAACAACAACAAAAAACAAACAAAACAAAAATAAAATATAGAGAACAATAAATATATTTAACATGATCATAATTTTTGTGAAATGTACTGAACTCTACATAATATTTATGTTCAAATTTTTAAAATCTACTAGTTTTAACTTCCTGTACTTGTCTCTTCTTACTTCAGGAAAATGATGCATCATGAATTGCGCCTTTCCCTAGGTGAGGTGTGATTTATTCCATTACAGTAATTTGCTTCATAGAATAAAATAGAAGCACAATTAAGGTCATGCCTCTATCCAGAAAGTCTATAGCTACAGAATAAAACATGGAAGCAGTTACCCAATAATTTGGCATGAATATCCAAATAGTCTTCTTCTTCAAGATAGAGTCAGTATTTTTTTAATATATTTTTTATTGATTTTTTACAGAGAGGAAGGGAGAGAGATAGAGAGTTAGAAACATCGATGAGAGAGAAACAACGATCAGATGCCTCCTGCACTCTCCTACTGGGGATGTGCCCGCAACCCAGGTACATGCCCTTGACCGGAATTGAACCCGGGACCTTTCAGTCCGCAGGCCGACGCTCTATCCACTGAGCCAAACCGGTTTTGGCAAGAGTCAGTATTAAGAAACATGTTCTATCTTCAAGCATATAATGTCCATGAGAAGCATCTGGGGATAAGATAAATAAAAAACGTATCTACAATTTAATAAATAATCAATTTCTTGTATTATTGAAGATAAAAAAATCAAAATAATTTTTAAAATTATTGAGTGCATAGTATATAATTCAGTGGCTAAGAGCAGGGTTCAAAATCAATAATCTACTTAGAGTTATTGCTTTTACTTCCTTCCCCCTGCAGAAATTATACATGCACATCAGTTTATTTTCTACAAATGAGGTGATAGTAAAAACCCAAGGCATATGTTTCAGTGTTTCAAGTCCTTTGGAAGAGGACATCCATGTTGTCATTTATAAATTCAGTTAATTTTGCCAAGATGATCTCATCACTATCTTTACTAGAAATTTGTAACTTATTTTGTTTTATATGTGAAATATATACTATGTGGGTGTGTCCATATACATATTTCTATGCTTTCGGGTACATGGAAGTGGAACAATTACTTTTGCCTTTTATTTCTTAGTGTTTTGTTGTTGTTGTTGTTGTGGTGGTGGTGGTGGTGGTGGTGGTGGTGTGTGTGTGTGTGTGTGTTTATTAAGATAATCTCGTAAATGTTATACACTCCCTGAGACCAGAACTTTTTTTTCTTTCCAGGGCAGAGTCCTGTAGGATGTTCACTGAACCTAGCAAATGAACACAGAGTAGTATTAACAATGGGCTCCTGTGGATTAATAAAGCTCTAGCCACAAATGAGAGTCCTTAGCTCTCAGTAGCATTTCTCGAGCTGGGGGTAGATGGTTCTACCAATTCTCTATCATCTCTTAAAGTACTAACAAAACATGGTAGTTTGAGGGAAAAAGGGGGCCATATTACTTTATATTCTCTGAGGATTTCCAACGTATATTTTATGGCAGTTTTCTCTGTAGAGCTATATGTACCTATAGCATTGCTTTGAAATGTAAACTTTAGATTGATATTATGTCTAACCCACCTTAATTTGTTTCAAGTGAAACTGAACCTTTGAAAGAGTAGCTTACCAAAGAAAAAGATTAATTATAGTAGCAATAAAAAAAAAACCTGCTACCTTCTTAATCAGTGAATCACTTGTCTTGATTATTTTAATGAGGCTCTCTTAATTTACATAACTTTTTCCTTCCAGCAGTCAGTCCAATTACCTTGTTTTCTTGTTTTATGACTTGCTAATAGGTACATCATTTATAATCCATGAAATCAGCTCCCCTATTCAATTTTATTTGTTCTTGTCTCCATCTCCCTTTTCCTTAAATGCCATTTGGAAATCAGGTTTGTTTAATGGAACTGTTGCTTTCCTAACAGTTGTGACACATTAAAATTCTCCATCAATAAAAGCTGAGGACTGTGTTAGTCCTGCAGTTTGTAAAATTGATTTAATTTTAGTTGTTTTAGAAATTAATAGAACACTAAAGTTGAGGCTATAGCCTTGCATTTGTAATGTTGTATTTACCTGGAAGGAAAAAAAAGCTTAAGAGTTAATGTCCTGATAAAAATATACTATGTTGGTAAAAGATATTCTAATTTCTAAGACCAAACTAGTTCTGTGTGGAGTATGTAGATAAACCAGCTCCCCACATCAGGATCAATCACACCCTGGGCTGCAGAGACTGATTGAGAAGCTAATTTAATAAATGAGTAGAGCAAACTAGTACAATAAAAGGACCTGAGAGTGGAATTTCCTAGGGGGAGTTCATTCACTATCCCTCGGACAGCTGGCCTGAGAAGTAGATCACGATCACTGTAAATGTATTTATAGGAGGGGTTGTGCATGTATGCTGGGGAATAAAATTCCATTATTAACAACACAAAGTTTCATGCCCATTGGTACTTCTCTCCCTAAACTCCTACATTTGAAGGAATAACTTTCCATTTGATTATTATCCATAGCAGATACTAAATGAATGTATTATTCAGCAAATGCATTTAATTTGCATCCTAATATTCTCCAAAGTAAAAATTATTGGTTTTCTTTCCCATTTTAATACTTGGTTTGGCTTATACACCCCAAGGAAAATATATTACTGGAGAAGTGTAATACAAATGTTTTCCTTCTTCAAATTCTACTTTACTGAAGAAAGAGAGGGGAAAAGGCCTGAATAAAACATAAATAAATCATATTTTCACAAAGGAATGCCCCAATTAGACTGATGGCAGGGCTTAGTGAAACACAGACTTGTACAAGAAGCTAGGGTCTCAAAAATGCTTGGGAATATAGTCAATCATATTGTAATGACTCTATGGTGTTAGGGAGATGATTTTGTAATTTATATAAATGTCTAATCACTATGCCGTACACCTGAAATTAATACAAAATAATATTGAGGGTCAACTATAATCGAGAAAAAAAAAGCTGGTCTTCTCAATAGCTTTTTTCACAACCCATTTATGACAGATACATCATCAGAAGGGAAATAGAGAATAAGGACTACATCAAGTTTAATCATTAAATATGTAGCAATTAAGTTAATCCTATGCTAACAGAATACACTATTAAAAAGGTTTTTTTGTTATAAGTTTTATGGAAGCACCATCTTTGTCTAACCGCTGAGGCTAAAAAAAAATGTTCAACATAATATTCAAATACATTGTTCATTTTTTCAAAGTAGAAAGAAAAAAAAGTTCCATCATGTGAGACACAGCATGAAGACGGCTGACTGTGAGCTCTCACCAAACATCAGACCTGCCGCACCTTGACCTTGGATTTCCCAAGATCCAGAACTGTGAGAAATAAATGTTTACTGTTTAAGTGTGTGTGTGTGTGTGTGTGTGTGTGTGTGTGTAGTTTTTTGTTTTGATGATTGCTTGTAATTCTGCATTAATTTCTAAAACTAAGCAACTCTAAACATGAAAGTCAATTTTATTTGGATCTTTCTTTCCCCAACACTTGAGCCAGTTGTGCCATGAGACAGAGGACAGCCAGGGCTTTGTCGATAAGGTAGACATTCTAATGACAAGGAGATCTGGCTATTGGCTGCCAGGTATGCATACGTCCAGATTGCTACACTACTGCATCTTTTATTAGTTTCTCACAGACTTTATGTTTCAACTGTCTCCAAATTTTTTTTTATTCTCATGGATTTATGGAAGAATGCAAATAGGTCAGGGGCTGTATGGGTGTATCCCATGTCTGTGGGAATTGCATTATGCTATAGCAAATACAAATGTGTCTGATAATGATATATTTAATAGAACAAATGATTTTACATGAATCCAGCTTTAGTTTTGAGAAAGCGTCTAGAGTTATTTTAAGATATCTTTGTTTTCCTTACCCACAACATGGTGTTGATTTCAAATCAGAGACTTACTTGCTGGGTGGTCTTGGGCAGTAACCTAAGATCTCTGAGCTTTAATTTTTCCATATGTAAAATAGAAAAGAACACCCATCTTACAAGATTGCCTTGAGGGTTATAGAAAATCTACACTTGGCACAACACACAATACCAAAGAATTGCTTTACAAATGACACTTTTCATTATTATTTGTGCTGTTTTAAAATGAAAACCTTTCACATATGAGTCACCTACCATTGGGGCCACCTTATCCACCCAAACTTTACTTGTTAGCAGGCAGCATAGCGATTAAGCATTCAGTCTCTGACTTACACCGTAAATGTAAGCTTTTTTATTTCAAACCTATAAAATGAGAATGTCCTCATTTTTACCATCTTATATGGTGGTTGCAGAGAATAATGAAATAAAATAATAATCAATAAAAACACTTCCTAAAAATATAGTCCCTGCTAGAATGGACCCATAGAAGATCAAGTGCCTTATCCGTCTTGTTTACCACTCTATCGCCACCATCTAATGGTGCCTGGCGCATAATGGGAATTCAGTGAGTGATAATACGATGGTGGAAGGAATAGTGCCTCTGCCACAATACACAGCCATTATCTGTATTCTCATTCTTCACATGTGCCTTCCTCCAGGTCTGAGTGCTCTCCTCACCATCATCAGCACACTCACTTCCCCGCTTTCTGCTCTTACCTATGAGGAGCATATAGGTAAGAAATAAAAATAAAAGTTTTATTTTTTTCTTTCTCTCCATCCAAAATAACCAGACTTCTTAAAGAAGTCAGCCTTATAAATCCCATAATCTCTCCATTGTGTTTTGACCTTTGCTTGTGTTCACTTTTGACATTGTGTATTTTATCAGCTCACCTTGCCTTAGTTTGACACCAGAAGTATGTGTGCTGGGAGGTGAAAGGAATGGATTGCCTCACTTTGCACCAATCTAATGTATTCATTGGTTCTGGTTTTAGTTTTCTGTTGTTGCTGTAACAAATTAGCACAAATTTAGAGGCTGAAAACAAAATGAAGTTTTAATCTTACAGTCCTGAATGTTAGAATTCTGAAAGGCATCAGGTGAGATCACTGAGCTAAAATAAAAGTGTCCATAAGGCTATGTTCCTTTCTGGAGGCACTGGGGGGGGGGATCAATTTTCTTGCCTTTCTAGGGGCTGCCAGCATTCCTTGGCCTGTGGTCCCTTCCAACTTCAAACCTAAGAATGGATGGTTTCTCACATCACATCATTATGATCCTGACTACCTTTCTCTTTCATTTTTAGGACATTTGTGATTATTTTGGGCTCGCAAGATGATCCAGGATAGTCTCTGTAATATAAGTTCAGCTGACCATATTATCTGCTACCCTAATTTTAAAGTCTTTTCCATGTAACCTAATCTATTCACAGGTTCTGAGAATTAGGACATGGGCATTTTTGATAGCCCATCATTCTGCCCACCAGAATGGTGGTTCACTATGAAGATTCTCCTGTACAGTCAGCTAGGAAACCTGGGTGGAAGCTCAGCTCTGCCACATCTCGGGCACTAGTTTGTTCATCAGTTGGAGATAATTTGGGCTTCTGAATCCTAGCACTTAAATAATTCACTCACACATCTCACAGTTGAGATCTGACTCATTTCATTGACCAAGGCCTCACCTAGTAGCCAATTTCTTGCAATGGTTTCACTATTTTAATTCTCTCAGTCTAAGTCTGTACCTAATATCTTCCAGACTAACCACTACCTTGTTCTAAAATTCTCTCCCTAGAGCTAGATAGAGTTGGGCCTTTACTCTCTGAAATGTGCTTGGGACTCCAATTTGTGTGACTTCATGTATGACTGTTTCCAGACTCTGCCACCTGGTTTCCTTGTATCTATCAGGACACTACTAATACCATGTGCTCAGATTTTCTGAAGTCAACCACCTGCTTTGACAAACATCCTCTTTATCACTGTGTCCTGAATTTAGCATCAGGCCATCACAGGAATTTTGCACTATGGTCCCTACAACATTCTGATTGATAAGTGGAGACTTAGGTAATTCATCACTGCCCAGATGAGCCACCACTCTTTTTTTGTTGGAGAGTAAAGGGCATCTTTCAGTCTCTCACTTAAACAGAATGTTTCTCTTTTTGTCCACGTGCACATCTACCTCCTCGAGCTTAAAATATATTCCTTTGATTCTGCCTCATAAACAAATTTCCACAAGCTCTCTCTTTGCCCAGGAGGAGAAAGGAGTGCTGGTAAAGCAAGAGAGGAGGCTGGTCCATAAAAAATTTAATAAAGCATCCACTCACTGTCAGGGTTGTACAGGTGCAGGGTCTGCCCCTGCATGACCCTGAGAGTGAATGTCTCCTTAAATGTTGTTTCCTAGGCTTTTCTCTCGACCCACACTAGCCCAGGCCTGGTGCGTCACCTTCAGATTTAATGGAAACTATTATTAAATCTCCACTCATCATTTGTGATTGCAGGAGAAGATAAAGAAGAGCTACGAAATAAGGAGTGATCCCTTATTCTCCAAATGGGAACATGATCTGTCAACCCTGATGTTCTCCCATTGGGATTCATCAGTTCCAGCTTTTCCCCCCATGGCCCATCATCCTCAACTTCTCCTACCATGAGCTGTTACCATCAACTTTTCCCACCACAAGCCCTCAATCTTGACTTCTCCATCATGCGTTTTCAACACCAACTTCTCCTACCATGACCTCTTGCCCCCAACTTCTTTCACCATGAGCTCTACCTTTTTCTACTAACCAATTTCTGCATTTTCTTTAGAGAAGTTCCTTACAAACACTGAAATTATGTTATATTAACCCATTTTTTTAAGGCAGGATTTGAGATTTCAAGGATAAGAAAAAACGTTCACCATTTGTAATTCCCCCAGCAATTGGAAAGAGTGATAGGAAGCAGTTCTTTGCATACCTTCCTCCATCTAAATGACATCTCCAATCTCTATATATAAAAGGCTAATATGCAAAGTGTCCCCTCAGGAGTTCGACCAGACCAGGAGTTTGATCGCTTGCTCTGATGCGTGATGACCACCAGGGGGCAGTGTGGAATGAAGGAAGGCCCAGGGCCAACAGCTGGCAGCTGGGGAAGGGAGGTCCTCAGCCAGAGGCCAGAAGGCCCCTATAATCCCTGATTGCAGGCCAGGCCTAGGAATCCTACCCATGTATGAATTTCATGCACCACGCCTCTAGTTCTGTTATAATAAATCTCCCTCCTAAGGGTCTCTGCTGTATTAGATTTCTAGTTTCATCCATTTTTTATGTCCCTTTTCATTATTTTCCTGACATTAATTGACTTTAATGACACTCTTTGGACATTTGTGCTTATAAAATTATTTACATGGGACAGAGACCAAAATGCTTCCTGCCTATGAGATTTTCTCCAGGGTCATGATATTCTAAATTTTACATTAGTTTATTTTTCACTGGGATAAAATTAGATACTTTTAGTTAGGTCAAGTGGTAGGATAAGGAGAATAGCCTATTTTTTTAAATTTCAGGACCATTTTAAAGATTTATATCATCATGGAAATATTTCAATTATTGCTTATTTTCATCTCATCTAAATTCTTCAAATTTGCTTTCTCTCATTTGGGATTCTTAAGTTTCTTTATCTTTTTTTAGCTTTAAAATTAAATGTCATATGTTAACCACATATTAATCTATAAAAATGGTGAGATATCTTTATGAGTAAAAGTAGGATTGATTCTTAATACATCTAATACTCTTTTTCTTTTTCTTGCTTGTGTAGTTTGAATGCCGATCTTTGTGCTCATGAAGTGGCTTGACCTGGTTTCATAAACTCTTATTTTTCTGGTCTTGTCAGTTTTTAAATAACATCAAAGCAACAAAATCTTCCTAAGGAATCTAGGAAAAAAAGGCATGCATCATGGTCTTACTTCAAAATTAATTCCTGGGGCATTGTTTCAGCTTCAAAAAAAAAAAAAAAAAGAAGAAGAAGGAAAAGAAACAGCAATTCTCTTGTTTAAAAAAGATATCTTGCATATTCAGAGGGCATGCTTCTAAAAATGGTCCTGAATGAAGGAAATAAACTGTATTTGACAGTTAACCACTTTAAAGGTTTTCTCTTTGTGGTGCTATTTCAAGTGTTTTGTGAGGAAACTCAATTAAATGTTAGTTTATATTTAACACTTTGCATCTGTCAGAGTTCAGTCAGAGAAGCATGGCTACTGCGTATGAAGGGAATAAGTAACTTGGGAGAGGAATGAGATATTGCATAGATGGGAGAAGCAGCTGGAAAGTGAATGGCGAATTGAAGGAAGGAAGGGTCGCTAGCCCATTCTCCTGGGAAACCAGTGCAGGTGAATAAATCAACTTCCAGAAAATCTAAGGAGTCATGTCTACCAGCTGCTGAAGGGGAGTGACAAAAGCTGAGCTCCTGCTGAGGTCTTTGAACTTGTTGCTTCTATATGGTCTGCCTCTGAGCCTGAGGTCACTGCTGACCAGCAGGAGGGAGAGACACAGATAGGAGAGCAGGAGGGAGAGACACAGATAGGAGAGGTCCCACTGGGCGTCTCTGCATTGCATCTGACCACAATGACCCTACAAGGATAATGACTCCTTTTCCTCTTCCGTAGACGGCAACTTCAGCATTCACCATGGTCCAGCGTTTAACATACCATCAGAGGCTGTCCTACAACACAGCCCCTAACAAAACTAGGCTGTCCTGAACCCCTGGTGATAGAATTGTTCCCAAGAATGTCGGGAAAGCACCAAAATCTGCATGTGACATGTGCCCAGGCCGACTTCATAGAGTTCATGCTGAGACCTAAGTTTCTTGTGAGGTTGTCTAAGATGAAACATGTCAGCAGTTCTATGGTGACCCATCTGTGCGAAATGTGTCTGTGCCAGGATCAAGCGTGTTTTCCTTATTGAGGAGCAAAAAATCATTATGACAGTATTGAAGGCACAAAGCACACAGAAAGCCAAATAAAATTTTCAAATGCTTTCTTGAGTAATAAAAGCTGAAGAAGAAGAAGAAGAAGGAGCAGGAGGAGGAGGAGGAGGTGGAGGAGGAGGAGGAGGAGGAGGAGGAAGAGGAGGAGGAGGAGGAGAAGAGAAGAAGAAGGGGGATTGCTGCTTCACTTCCACCTTCCAAATCTTACCCAAATTCATCTGTTGGCCAACTGTAACCTAGAAGCCCAAGGAAAAATGGGTCCAGGGAAACATGGTCCTCACTTGAACTGGTTAAAATAGGACTTCCAGTATGTTCCTCCCTATCACTCCCTAGTGCTTGTTGACTAGACAGTGTACCCATGAGGGGCTGTAACCACAGGCATTGCTATGGGTTGACTGGAATGGCATAAGAGAAGTGGAACTTGTGAATAGTTTTAGAGACAAAAGTAAATTGCACAGGTTAGTTTGGCTCAGTAGTTTGGAGCATCGGCCCATACAACCAAAGGTTGCTGCTTCAATTCCTGGTCAGGGCACATATTCAGCTTGCAGGTTCCATCCCCAGTTGGAGTATGTGTGGGGGCAACCAATCACTCTTTCCTTCTCCTTCTCCTTCTCCTTCTCCTTCTCCTTCTCCTTCTCCTTCTCCTTCTCCTTCTCCTTCTCCTTCTCCTTCTCCTTCTTCTTCTCTCTCTCTCAAAGAAAAAAAATAAATAGAAAAAAAAATTGAATCCAAATATCTTAAGATTATGAGTAATCCCATGATAAAACTTGGATATTGCCACTTTCTGTGTGACATTGCATTAATCTCAGGTTTTTTTTCATTGTAAAATGGACTTTACATTGTAACTAGCGGTCTTAGCATGGATTTTCTGGTTGCAGATCCTGAAGTGAGCTTTTGTGCAAAAAATGATGTATTAGAAAGTATTCTCAGGAAAGGAATGGAAATAGACACAAATGAGCTATCAATTCAGTCCCACAGGGGACTCTGATGAAAATGGAGGTTTCACATCTGTGTTGACTCAACCAGGGGAAGAGACAAGTGGAGAATTTACACTCTGCACTGTCAGTCATGGGGTAAGGCTACCTTGGGGAAATGTCCCAGGCACTCACCTCTCCATATGCACACGCAAAGCAGTCTGGCAGCACGAGGGAAGCTCTATCACAAAGCAACACAGGCATTAGCCGTGGGTAGTAAATCGCAGGGAAGCCACTGTGTAAGAAAATGGTAAGAGAACCAGAGGGAATATGCTTTGAGCCCTTGACAGCCACTACAATACTTTGAAAGGTTTTTGTGCAGCTTTCCCCTCCTTTTTATTGAATTGATTGGGGTGACACCGTTAAAATTATAAGGTTTCAGGTGTACAATTCCACAACACATCATCTGTACACTATATGGTGCATGTCCATCACCCCAAGTCAAGTCTCCTTCCATCACGATCTGTGCAGCCTTAATAAGAAAATATATTTAAAATGCCTAGAAAGTTAACTGACACAAAGTAGACATCCAATACCATGTAAACAGCAGTAGCAGCAGGAGTAGAGGCACCGTTGAGAGGAGAGCATTTGCAATAAACCATCCCATGTAAGATAAGGAAAACATCAGTGCAGTGACAGACTGGCTTCAGTAAGAAAGGGGAGTGGTTTGGTAAAGCTATGCCTACCCAGGGAAAACATGACACCCCTGGGGCAAAATTGATGCCCACCTTATAAGCTATTAAAATGCATTGTAAAGCTATTGTAATTTAGACAGTTCAGTGTTATCATGGCGGCTGATGGGTAAATGCAACACAACACATTAAAAAACAGACCGGAGAATATGTAGTGATGAATCACATGATAAACGAGGCACTTTAACCTAATGAAGAAAGGATGTATTTAATAGATGATGTTGAGATTACTGGCAATCCCTTTGCAGGTGGAAATTAAATTTTGAATTTTATCTCACACAATGTATGGAAATAAATCCCAAATGCAATTATGATAAAGGTATTTAAACATTAAAACAAAATATACGAATCTTGTGATAAGGTCTTCCAGAGTTTAACGTAAAAACAGATGCCATCGTCAAAATTTATGGCAGATTTGACAGCTAATTTCAAAGGACAAAATAACATATTGAGATAAAATATTTGAAGTATATGTGGCAGAAGGAGGATTAATATCCAATAGGCATAATACATTCTCAGTAAGAAAATGAGAAAAAAATTAATAGATGAGAAACAGAGATTTATAATACACATAAAAATAAACAACACATTAATACACATATGCAATGCTCAAACTGTGTAGTAGTATTGAAAAAAATATGAGCTATAATATGTTCACCCATCAGATGAGCAAAATAATAAGAAAGCTTGCTAAGATATTGTAGGTAGAGAATAGATACTCTCACACACTCTTAGTGAGATTGAAATTGGTTTGGGATTTGGGGAGACAATTTGTTATTGTTTATTAAAATGTAGAGAAGTATAATCATCAGTTCCACATGTAGGTATATATCCTAGAAGTACACACATAGCTGTACAAAGAAGTGCATATAGAGATATTTTATTGCAGCATTATGTTTAGTAATGAGATTTGAAAATAATCTAAATATCCATTTTTTAAAATTGGCAAATCCATATGAAGGAATATAATGCAATAGTTAATGTACCAAACAAATTTCTTCATGCTCTTATATAAAATGCTCTCCAAAACATACTATTAAGTATAAATAGCAACTTTTTAAAATGTTAAGTACAAAATGATTCATTTATTAAGACATAATAAATTTGTTGACATACGTAGAAACATATCTTCTGCTCAAAGCACTCAGCAAACTGTTACTGTTTAGAGAAAAACAACAACAACAACCTAGGCTCTCAGTAATTTTGCTGATTTGTGACTTATGGTAGAATTTGATAAATAATGGATATTGGTTCAAATCTGGAAGCCAAATAATGTTTGGCCACCACATGTTTTGTTTGTTTAATTTGAGTGATTACTAAATGAAACTATGAGAGTCACATAAGAAATCAGAATTGCAGCCTCTCTTTTAAAAATCAGATTTGGCAACAGTAGGTAGGGATTCTGCCTGGCAGGTCATACCTTCAAGCCCATCAAAATACCTATTGACCCTTCTACTGACTTTATCTACCTGGAAATTGTAGGTTTGGGGTTTTTGTTTCTTAGGCTATTTTCACAATCGCTATCCTATATAATAAAATCCTAATATGCAAATTAACCAAAGGCAGAATGATGGGTCACTATGACACTCATTGACCACTGTGGGAAGATGCTCAACACAAGAGCTGCCCCCTGGTGCTCAGTGCACTCCCACAGGGGGAGCGCTGCTCAGCCAGAAGCTGGGCTCATGGCTGGCAGCTGGTGAGAGCAGCAGTGATGGCTGGAGCCTCTCTCACCTCTGTGGCAGCACTAAGGACCCCTCAGGGGTCTTGGACTGCAAGAGGGCAAAGGCCGGGCTGAGGGATCCCCCCCCCCCCCCCACACACACACCCAGTGCATGAATGTCGTGCACTGGGCCTCTAGTATTTAATATCTAAAATTCTTGACACCTTTCTTTGGATTATGATGTACAACTAGAACCAATGATACATCTGCAACATGATGAAGTAAGCTTGTCTGAGTGCTCCCTAAAGGATGTGTTCTCTTTTAAGTATAATAATGACTGCAGTGCCCATCACAATACACAAGACACATCATGGAGCGTCAGTGAGAGAGAGAATGAATGAATAAATAGTCCCCCACTTATTTGAGTTTCACTTTCCTTGATTTCAGTTACCTGTGGTTAACTGTGATTCAAAGATATTAAATGAAAAATTCCAGAAATAAGCAATTCACAAGTTTTAATTTGCATGCAATTGTGAGTGGCATGATGAAATCTCATTCTGCCTGGCCCAGAAAATGAATTATCCCTCTGACAAGCATCTTCATACTCTATACACTCCCCACCTGTTTGTCACTAGTATTCGTGTGCAGTTCATTAGATTGACTGTCATGGTATTGCAGTGCTTATATTCAAGTAACCCTTATTTTACTTAATGCCACATTAACATAACTTTTATTATAGTACATTCTTATAATTGCTCTATTTTTAGTTATTGTTATCTCTTATTGTGCCTAATTAATAAATTAAACTTTATTCTAGGTATGTATGTATAGGAAAAAACATTGTATATATAGGGTTTGGTGGTATCGGTGGTTTCTTGGAACACATCCCCCTTGGAGAAGAGGTGGCTACAGTAAATGAAATCGGTGTCTGTGGAACAGAATAAAGGCAATGAGTTATGTTTGAACACTCTACAACAGCTGAAGTTTTAAGAGGAAGTTAAATGTGATTAATCTTCCTTAGCTCTCAGCATGGCAACAGAAGTACCTTCAGACTAGCTTCTTAGAAAATTGTGAGTTGCTTGGCTTTTGATGTAGATCAGAACTAATTTGGTAGAACCATAAAAGTGAAAGCTATTACTTAGGTAATCGGGTTAAATCTAAATGATTACGGGAAAAATCCAAGTCCATCATTTGTGTTTTCAAAGATAAAGAGTTTGTCTTTTCTTATTGTGGGAAATCTTTAGGTTTAACTTGAGAAGTAAATAAATTCTAAATAAAGCAGTGGACTAACATTCTTCAGTCTCAATGGACTCTTCAGGTAAGTTGAACACCCTGACAATAGAGTGTTTCCCTTGAATTAGAACTAATTGAAAACCCATTTGTCTCTTAATGTGACTTAGACATTTCCTATATTCAAGGGATATAATCAGCTTAGGGAATGAATATACAGAAAATCAGGATCCATTCACTAAAATTTCAACTCTTATCTGACTGCATTTTTAAATTCAGAGATAGCAACTTAATGCATTTAATTTATATTTTAACATTTTCATTTGGTCTGTCACTTGATCTTTCTCTGTTGAGCTAAATGGCCCCAGTGTACACACAGGAAGTCTTATAAGAAAGTGAAGTCTTACTTTTTAATTAGAGCAAACGTGCTAAATGGATGTAAAGTAATTTGAATACAGCAGAGACCTCTTAAATCTCTATCAATAAATCTGGAATTGCAGCAGGTCTATCTCTGTGCCATAGATTTAGTTAAGGTTGAGCTTGAAATATGACAGTGAAATTAATTTGTTACTAATGCAATCAAGTGTTTCAGTAATTCATGAGAAAGTAATTCCTCAATGTACATGACTCACTTAATAATTTAAGATGTTTCAGACTTGAAAATAGAACCAATGAGCTCTTTATAGATTAAAAAATAAAGACATACAGGACCTGTTCCAAGTATTACATTCCTTATATTCACTTTAATAATCATACTATTTATTTTTTGAAATAAAAAATTGGGGGGTTAATGGTCTGTTCCTTTGTGATGTTTCTATAGACTCCACACAAACATTATTATATCCTAGGTATTAATAATCAGTTTGGTTTTGACTACATATTAAACATTTGAGTAAAATACTCAATCATTGAACTAGTTGGATATTCCTCATACATAACAGGTTTATTACAGGTGACGATTTATTTTGAAGAGCAATGATAGGTGTAAAAGATCAGGCTTTTAGAAATATCCATTTGACTTTGTCTATTTTATAGGCAACATTTTTTCTAGAGACATTTATTTAAAAATGCTGGCCAGTCTATATTACCTGTACTACAAAAGAGATGAAATAATTTGACAAGATATAAAAGAGTAAAAGTTTTTCCCCCCAATTTGATATTCACTATACTCTCTTTGCTAAAATAATAGTTGTCAAAGTGAAAAAAAATTGTAGAGAATTTTTTGAGTTTACTTGAGCCAAACTGGTGTCATATACCAGGGAGCAAGATCTCAAATGCTCAGAAGAATAACAGTTTGCAGCTTCTTTTGTGTATTTAAGATTAAGAAGGGGGGAGGGGAGATTATGAAGAGGCATAAGAAAGATTACATGAGGATGGGAGAAAGCAAGGAGGGGATTAGCTCTCTTGGTGATGATTACAACTTATTTCACAGGTGTGTTAACCTAGATGGATAGAAACAATGGACAGGGCTTGCCTAAGGAAAGATAAGCCTTTAACTAAAGACATTATAAGCCTGGGGCATGACTAACCACAGTGACCTGCCCAGTTAGAAATTTATGGTCATATCACCCTATGAGGTTACTTTCCAGAGAACATCTTTTTTTTTTTTTTTCTTTCATCCATACAGTAAAATTCATGTTTTTATCTTATTTTTATACTTCTCATTCACTACTGTGTTTTTTTTTTTCTCTCCTTAATCCCATGTCCTATATGTTTGAAAGAGTTCCATCCAATACTATAAAAATGATCTTATTATTATTGTGTTTGATATTGGATGTTCAAAAGTCCTTTGAAAATGTATCGTATGTAGGGGAGCAAAATGCGCCATTCCAAAATGGGTCTCTTTGGTATAGGGGTTATTTTAGGCTGGTTACTTCCAAGAAATAAAAGCCTGGCAAAGAGCTGTTTACTACCCCTTAACTGCCTAAAAGAATTTAGATAGAGGGCAGTTCCAGGAAGGGAGCTATCACAAAGATGTAACTATGGCACAAAGACTATGAGCTGGGTGTGGTAGCCCGGGGGACTAAGCAAAGCCTGCTTGTCCAAGGCCCTCTCTGTCTCACTGTCTCTGCAGGGCATAGCAAACATTTGTTTATTAAACATGTGTTTTCCCATTTCCATGTGCATTGCCTACCTCCCCTT
Organism: Myotis lucifugus; assembly: GCF_000147115.1. Lineage (NCBI taxonomy): Eukaryota > Metazoa > Chordata > Mammalia > Chiroptera > Vespertilionidae > Myotis > Myotis lucifugus. The sequence continues at coordinate 8,370,589 of NW_005871080.1, forward strand.
GAAGTCCTAGAGCTCTACCCCTTTCTCCTTAGCTCAGGATGTCATATAAGCTTCAGTTACTGGCTGCCCTTTGGGCATCACATTATTATTAAACTAGAGGCCTGGTGCACAGATTCATGCACTGGTGGGGTCCCTCAGCTTGGCCTGTGCCCTCTTGTAATCCAGGACCCCTTGAGGAATGTAGTAGTGAGCGAAGTGGCAGATGGCCGGGGAGGAGCCCCAGCCCAGGCTGGGCACTGCGCTGCTCCCTCTCATCCCAGCCCCACTGTGCCTGCTGCCACCACTCGGTAGCACTGCTGGGGAGGCAGGAGAAGCTCGCGCAGCCACAGCTGCACTTGCCAGTGGTGAGCCTGGGGATTCTAGCACCAGTTGGTCAGCTGAGTGGTGCTCCGGTTGTGGGAGTGCACTGACCACCAGGGGGCAGCTTCTGTGTTGAGCATCTGTCCCCTGGTGGTCAGTGCGCATCATAGTGACCGGTCAAACAATTGAATGGTGGCTTAGGGTTTTATATATATAGATGTCTGTGAGGGCCCTGACCAGAGTACACCAGAGGTTAAAGGCCCACTCGCCATACACATGTGTGAAGGCAATGACACAGCAGTATTACTATGTTAAAGGCCCACTTTCTATACTCATGTGCAAGGACAATGACTCAGCAGTAGCACCATAGGTACTATGCAGGCGCACCCTTATATAACCTGCTTCTGCTAATGCAGCACAGATGTTCCTATTGGGTACGAGGCCTCTTTTGTTTGAGTGAGTATATAAGGTGCCACTGACCAGCTGGTTGTTGGCTGCTTTGTTTGCAATAAAGCATGACCCGCTTACCTATGGCTGCTCCTGTCTTTTTCCAATTTCCAGCATCCAAAGAGGTCAAGTCCCTGGCAGAGGAATTTGGACCTAACAGTGTACAAAATTAAATTTAATTTTCTCCTGGTAGCCTATCTCATGTCAATGTATTTCTTATACCAGCCAGAAGAACCTAGAAGTGTAGAGAAATGTTTCTTCCCTGACATGTATTAGCTAGAGTCTCTTAGCTACATGTTTATTTTAGCTCCTTAAACATTCTAAGTTTTTCCTGCACAAAAACAATGTTGGCTTTTATACAGTAGGATGTTTTGTTATTTAAGTTATATAAAACATGTTGAATTAGGTCATGTGTTTAGGGGGAGAAGAAAAGGTTGTTTCAATTTAATCCAAGCAAAATTCCAGCTGCAGAATACTTCAAGACAGTAACGGTGTGATGAAAAGGAGGCTAGGTAGCATATCTGACCAGCTGAAGGGGGAGGGTGATAGAGGACGGCTACATGGCAGGCCTGACATGTTCACTGACTGAAGGTAACCACACAGGATAACCTGATGATAAATAATTCCTCAATGGGAAGGTTGTGTTGGGTAGGCCTGCTCCAGGCCTATAGCACTCTTAGTAAAAAGTTAATCTTTACCTTAATTGAGCCCTCTCCTTTGTCCTTATGTAGATAGGATTATATACCTTTGAAATGAAAAAAAAGTGATCTTCGCCTGGCTGGTGTGGCTCAGTGGTTGAGCATCGACCTATGAACTAGGAGGTCACGGTTTGATTCCCAGTCAAGGGCACATGCCCAGATTGTGGGCTCAATTCCCAGTGGGGGATGTTCAGGAGGCAGCCAATCAATGATTCTCTCTCATCATTGATGTTTCTGTCTCTCTCTCCCTCTCCCTTCCTCTCTGAAATCAATAAAAATATATATTTTTAAAAAAGAAAAGAAAAAGAGTGCTCTTCTTTTCCAGACCCTCAGAATTGTACGTGCAACAACCCTCACAGGCACAAAAACTCCTCATTGTTATCTTGTTGCCAATATACCACCTCGATTTCTGTAAATGCTAACTATCCTGTATCCACCAGGATACTGGATAGGTTTTGGGTTTTTTTTTTTTTTTTTTACGTGTTTTGTTTTTTTGTTACTGTTTTTATTTCCATAGCCACCTTTCTCCTAGACAAGAACATTAGCAAAACCTGAGTCAGAAATGCCCTGTCCGTGCCAATCCTGTTCAATTTTCTTCTTTGAAGGGTCTTCTCAGCAGCCAGTTACCACATGGAGTTTTTTCAGTTTCAAAGGTTCTCCTCATTTTAAAACAGCAAAAAAAAAAATACTACATAAATCTTCATTTCACTTTTTTAGCCTGTCCTAGAGATTTCCCCACTGTGTTTCTCCCACCTCCTTAACCTGCCATCAATGTATTTCATGCAACTTGCCTTACATTTTCTCCTTTGATTCTAAATGTATAAAAAGAACTGCAAATATGCCATTCTCCAGAGTATTTTCTCAGTCCACAGAGATCTTCCTTCCGGGCATGTCCTCAGATTTTTGACTTGGCTAAACTCTTATAAGCTTTTTCTGCAGGTTTGAGTGTTCTTTCATGACAACTGGATTACACCAGGCACATAAAAGGCATCCAGTTACCCAGGAGAACCTTGACACGTGGAGTTTTAGTGCCATTAGTGTTCTTCCTGTCAACCAAAAAAAGTTTAGGCTGTAATGAAAGATGAAAAGCACTTATCTGAGCAAAAGGAGTTGCCACCTGGGGGATGCAGATTCAAGTGGCGACTCAAACTATGTTCTGCCAAGAGAAAATAGAGGCGACCTTTTATAGAAAAAGTTTTCAATCAGGTCTGTGTGTGCAAAGGAGTTTAAATCTGGTGAGTTTGGATTGGTCAATCTAGATACAAGTGAGGGGTACAGTCTGTGCATTCTTATTGGTCAGGGCAGGTCTATTGGGTAAGTGGCTATATGGTGATGATGGCATAAGGGAATTCCCTGCAGCGGTTGACTCAGAGAAAACAGGCGGGGAAGAGGGTAGGAGGTTGAAAGTTCAATCTGGTGCTTCCTGTTAGCAAATGGCTGCTAAACTCTAGTTTTGAATTTAGGCCCAGTTAACTACAGGGAGTTCATCTTGACAGACAAATTCCTTCTTGGGGTTCACACACATTTTACTTTTATTTTTTTTTTCTGTACTTTTCTTTTTTTTTCTTTTTTTTTAATTTTTCGCTAAAAGTATTACAAAGGGTATTACATAAGTGTCCTTTTTCCCCCCCCACCCTTGACAAGCCCCTGCCCTCCCTTACCCCCCAATGTCTTATGTCCATTAGTTATGGTTATATGGATGCATACAAGTCCTTCGGTTGATCTCTTATTCCCCTCCCTCCTGTCCCCCAACCCTCCCTGGCCTTCCCACTGCAGTCCGACAATCGGTTTGAGGCAGCTCTGCCACTGTATTTATTATTGTTCAAAAGTTTGTAATGGTCTTAATTATCCATGAAAGAGTGAGATCATGTGGTATTTTTCCTTCATTGACTGGCTTGTTTCACTTAGCATAATGCTCTCCAGTTCCATCCATGCTGTTGCAAATGATAAGAGTTCTTTCTTTTTAACAGCAGCATAGTATTCCATCGTCACACACATTTTATTAATCTAGTCTGGGCTCAAGATCAAAAATAGCTTTCACATAACATCCACAGGAATTCAAAGCAGCCCTGTGAATGCTTTTTCTGTATCCTCTGGAACATTCTCTTGTTTCTCGTGGTGTTATCTATGGCTCCGTTGCATTACCTTGTCTTACCTAGAGTGCTTGCTTAAGATGCTTGTTACCAGGACCCCATTAATCAGTCATCCATGTCCATGCTTAGGCCTGAGAACCTGAATTGTAACAAGATTCTCCAGTTGTTCTTAGACACTGATTTTGTAAGCACATAGAAACTGCATTTCTTTAAAATGACCTTTTCTCCTTTCTTTCCTTTTGATTCAAACTGGCCTCATCCAGCACCCGACTCACCTGCTTCCTTCTCCCTTGCATGACCACTCCCTTAATCGTTAAGCCCTCAGGACAGTGAGGGTCAGATCAGCATCAAATAATCTTAGAAACAATGCCTTGGGTCTGCTGATCACAGAGACAGTTTAGTCAAACCAACGTGGTAGCAGTTAGATAGGCGTGAGCAGAGTAAGAACAATAGGCCAGGAACAGATAGGTGGAAAGCCAGGAGTGTCTAGAAACAGACTTAGTAGGGTGGGACCTCACCCCCAGGGTGACCTTTTCCTCCCCCAGCATATCCTTGGTCATTCGGTTTAGATCCCCTGACCTTTCATATTGCTGGTCATGTGGTTTGGACCCCCCATTGGCCTTTCCTCCCTGACATGTCAGAAGTCATGTGGTAGACCCCTTAAAGGAGAAGGGAGCTGGAGAATGGCCTCATATGACACCCTTGCATGACCACTCCCTTAATTATTAAGCCCTCAGTGTTACAGAAAAACCGGATAAGAACCAAACAGCGCTCTGAGAGTTTGGAGTTACACTTTATTCACCGCGGCGGGCCTAGAGAAATGAATCCAAATTCTAAGCAAAGCTACAAGCAGAACTTCCCTTTTTATAGAAGAGCCAGCCCTTTGTGTGCTTACTGGCGGCAGCCTTGAAAACTACACAGTTTTATCAATTAAAAATGCACCTGGCATGGCATTGGGTGTATCTAGTCTCTGGCCTACAAGGTCAGACAGCTAATTTATCTCACCCATTATTGAAGCAGGCTAGAAAGCAAAGCTACTTTTTCAGAATAAGAGGCTGTCCAAAGAATAGCAGAGAATTCCAAATATTAGTTTTACAGAATAGGGGTTTTCCTTCACATCAGCACAGTGAGGTTCTGACCCACATCAAATAATTTTAAGAATAAAGCCTCCGGTCCTTGACTACAGAGACAGTGTTTTGGCCAAACTAGAGATAATATCCAGGCCTCAGTTGTGTTTCAGCTCTAGGCCCAGAAAAGCAACAAAACCGGGTGGGGCGATGCCATGGCTGATATCGGGACCAGCTGCAATGCTCTGACCCTGACCAATCAGTGGAGACCATGACCTTGAGTGGGCACACCTGGAAAGTTGATCAATATTCTATTGAGTGAAAGGGCGAGGGCTAGGCCCTCCACCTTGCCCCAGGGTAAAGGCTATGCCCTCCATCTTGCCCCAGAGCACAACCACGCTTTTCCTCCCCCTTTCTTCCCTCAAGGCGGATACCTTTGTTTTCTTTCTCTTAAGCGCCAAGCCACACCCAGGAACAAGACATCGACTTGCGCCTGGCCAATCGGCAGAGCACAATCCTTTTTCCTCCCCTTACTCCAACCCCCCGTTTAAAACCCGTCTCTAGGCGGGGTTCTGTCTCTTGGCCACTTGGCTTGCCCATGTGTCAGTGAGTCTGGTGGACGGGGAGCTCAAGCTAGCTTGAAATACAGATTCTTATGCTTTTGCATCGGATTGGCTGGCTCCCTGATGTGGTTTCTTGGGGATCTTGAAATCTGGGCATAACATTGAGATCATCCCTAAAACCTCCAGACCAAAACCCTGAAGATGAAGAACCTAGAGCCGCTCTCTCTATCTCTTGAGCACACCCATGCTTTTCCACCCCCTTTCTTCCTTCAAGGCGGATACCTTTGTTTCTTTCTCTTAAGCGCCAAGAACTCTCATTTTGTCTCTGTAACTTGTTTTCTGAGCCAGTGCAGTCCAGCTGGCTCACTTCTTCCATGGCTCACTTCTTTTACCTCTGTGACTTTCTAAATAAACTTTTGCTAGTATTTTAGTCTTGACTTTGAATTCTTAGCCAAAACTGAAGGATTAAGATCTAACATCTGGTGCTGTTCACCATTAACAAAACTAGAGCAAACAATTAAACCTCGGTAGTGTTTCAGCTCCAGGACCAGAAAAGTGGCAAAACCAGATAAAGAAATTCCATGGCCAATATCAGGACCAGATGCACTGATCTACCACTCCCTACTCTAGCTCTGACCAGTCAGTGGAGACCAAGACCTTGACCACAACCACTCTCTTAATCACTATGATTACTTTACCTCAATATAATCCATCCCAGGGAAGCCAACAGGGAGCCAACTCTTTGAGCATTAGCTCATCTGACTCTGGGTAAGGAGTGAAATGGAATTTTTGGACTGGAATCCGGATTCTTTGTCTGCCGGAATCGAAGAATGAATCCATGGACAGAAAGTGGTATAGCAAAGGTGGAGATTTATTAAAGAACAAGTACAGACTCCCACATGGGGAGAAGGAAAGGGTCCCACAGAATGGACTCCCACGTTGGGAGGGGGAAAGGGTCCCACTGAGTTCCTTTTCCCTAAAGGCTGCAGATCCTGGTGCCCAAATATCCCCTCTGATTGGTCACTATTCCCTTAGACTGGTTACTATAGTAACTCCTGAGCTCAAAGGTCAAACCTCACATGGGACATGTGAAGTTCTCCCCCCTCCTTCCTTATTGTTTTCCTATTCTCTTTGGGCTTTCTTCTTCTCCTGAATGACGGGCTTCCTTCCCTTTATTTTGTAAATATAGACCTTTTGCTGTTCCCAGCTCTACCTGTTGCAGCTTTTCAGCTCCAACTATTCTATGGAAATATACCTTCTGCTGCTCTGCCTCATTTTCCAAAATTTCTAAAATTTCCTAAACCTGTCCCGTTTTACCCCTAAAATTCCTGTTTCAGGAGCACTTCCCAAAAATAAAACCTTCCTTTCTATTTTTTTGCATTATAAATCCTTACTTTTTTGGATACAAGCTCTTGTTCCTGTTTTATTGTGCTCTGATGCATGTAGGCAAACAAACCCCTTTAGTCTGTCTGGTAACAATTTTTAGAAACACTTGATAAAATCTTCTCTGATAACTAAAATGTTTTCAGCAAATTTTAAAGCTTTGAGTTAGTATGTGAGTCAGAGGAGTTGGAGATAAATCCTCAGTTAGGTCAAAACTCGCCCCCCCCCCCCCATTTTATTGGAGTAATGGGAAGTTGATGATGTCAATTTTACTGAGACATTTGAATAACACTCTGTATCCTAAAAAATGACAATACTGTCTAACAGAGTGAAATGCTTAGTCTCTCTGACTTTATCTTGCTCAAGCCTGTGTTTTTCCCCATGGTCTTCAGGCTAATATCTCCTGCTTTGTCTTTTACATAGACATGATAATCCTTAGGGGAATTCTGCTAGTGGCTTGAGTTTTACAAAAGCAGCCCCTCTCATTTCCCTTTCCTTTGATATAAAAAACAAACACTGAGTTCTGTACTTTCTTAAGATGTACTTTTGGAACCACTAAGGCTCCCATCTCCTTGGTTGGTGTCTTCTCAATCAATAAACCTCTCCTCAATCCAAACTCTGACATTTTGAGTTTTGACCTTTCTGAGAGTCAGGCACACTGACTTTGGACCAGTAACACTACACAAATTCTATGTGTCTAAATAAAAAACCATCTATGGGTAAAATACAAAGCTCTTTAATTTTTGACTATCTCTCTAGGTTCACAATGTCCTATTACTCAACAGATCTGCTGTATCATTCATACTGTGTTAAGATAATAAACTTCCAAATCTGCAAGAATTTACATGAGTTTATTTGAGTCAAATGGAGGACAACTGCCAGGAAGCAAAATCTCAACTGATTGAGAAAATGCAGTTTTGTACCTTATTTTATATGTTACAATCAAAGAAAAAGATGAAAGAGGGTTATATGAAATCCATTGGAGATAGATTAGGGAGGTGGGAGAAAGCAAAATGGGGGAATCTCTGGGATTGGATGAAAAGTAAAATAAATAGGCACATGCTTCTTTTATATAGGTGGGAACAGGATAGTTAACAGTTAAAAATCAACATGATAACAACAATGAGAGTTTCTGTGATCTCTGCTTTGGTGTAGTGATTGTGCCCTAGATGGTGTGGATTAGTGGTTAGAGTGTTGACCCACACACTGAAGGGTCGTGGGTTTGATTCCTGGTCAAGGGCATGTACCTGGGTTGTAGGTTTGATTCCCAGCCCCAGTCAGGGCGCATGTGGGAAACAACCAATTGATGTGTCTCTCAGATAGATGGTTCTCTCTCTCTCTCTCTCTCTCTCTCTCTCTCTCTCTCTTTCTCTCTCTCTCTCTCTTCCCCCCCTCTTTCTTTTCCACTCTCTCTAAAAAAAATAAATGGAAAAAATATCCTTGGGTGAGGATAAATAAATAAATAAATAAAATAAAAATTAAAGAAATACATATACAAATTTTAACATAACACCCAACTGATAAATCAAAGCTCAGTAGTGTGGACAAAAGAGGGGCTACATACTAAACCTGACAAGCTCAGAGGAGGCCTGCATGGCTACCTTACAACTAAAAACCTAAAGTAAATACATAGGATGCTCTGAAGTTAAAACTTTCTAAATAAAAGCATAGTCATGGTGGGTAGTCATGTCCTAGGCCTGTATCCTCCCTGAAAAAGGTCAATCTTTACCTAACTGAGCTTGTCTATTGTCTTTTTGCATCTACTATAACATACCTTTGGAATGTCAGGGTAATATCTTTTTTTCTGGACTCACTGCACCAGAGCAGAGACCACAACCACAAAACCTCTCACTGTTATTGCTATCATGTTAATTGTTAAATGCTAACTATCCTATACCCACAAATATAAAAGATGTATGTGTCTATTTTATTTTTTATCCAATCCCAGAGATTTCTCTATTTTGCTTTCTTCTATCTCACTAATCTATCACCAAAGGATTGCGTGTAACCTTTTACACCACCTCCTTTGATTATGCATTAAAATATGGTGCAATGTTGCCATTATCTGGAGTATTTTCTCAAACTTGTGAGATTTTGCTTCCCAACAATTGTTAACAGTTTGGCTCAAAAAAATTCATAAAAAATCTCTACAGGTTTAAACATTTCATGTTTTGACAATATAAAAATATTATAATTGTTATCATTAGTATTAGAGTAATATAGTAGGAGTAATTTGTTCTCTGCTTTATCCAAAAATCAGGTTAGGTTGGTTCATTCATTAGTCTTACTATTATAACTATCTAAATAATTACAACATAGACTGTATGTCTTCTTTACACATTAGAGTTTGATTAAGGTAAGAAATGATTCATCATGGGTAGAATGCTGTACAGTAATATAAGTTAATTTAAAAACTAATCTCATATATATTTTAATTGAAGGAAAGAATGATACTACACAATTATGTGGCATTTTCTCCATTTTTCTTGGAAGTCACTTTGATGTGGGGCATGATTAGATTACTTTCAGAGGACAGGCCAAACAAATTTCCATTGAGCTAAGTTATTGGCCTGGAATTTTATAAGATTACTAGAGGCCTGGTGCACAAAATTTGTGCACAGGGGTGTGTGTGTGTCCCTCAGCCCAGCCTGAACCCTCTCCAATCTGGGACTGCTGGCTCCCAACCTCTCACCTGCCTGCCTGCTTATTGCCCATAACCGCTTCTGCCTACCGCCTGATCACCCTCTAACCACTTCCCTACCATCCTGATCAACACCTAACTGCTCCCCTGCTTGCCTGATTGCCCCTAACTGCCCTCCCTCCCCTGCGGACCTGGTCACCACTAACTGCCCTCCCCTGCTGGCCTGGTCACCCACAACTTCCCTCCCCTGCAGGCCTGGTTGCTCCCAACTGCCCTCCCCTGCAGGTCTAGTCGCCCCCAACTGCCCTCCCCTGCCAGCCATCTTGTGTGTTAGAGTGATGGTCAATTTGCATATTACCTCTTTATTATGTAGGACACATTTTAAAAGCTGGAAGACTCTTAGAAATCCATCAGTATGGATTATTCCTTAGACTAATTTGGGAAACTTAACATTTCTAAGAGAGTCAAAACACAATTTAGCATATTTAAGTTGCTGAAATATCTTATCATGAGGAAGTATATTCAACGTTATTTCCTCAATGCTTTCCATATTTAACTGCAACTCCATACATCCCTTATTAATTAATTTTTACAAAGTGTTCTTTAACATATTGAAAAATGCATTAATCTTGGGTAACAACTTCTTTTAGAGCAAGGAAACTGAGGACTTGTGAAATTATGAGAATTATAAAAGAGAACAATATCGGGGTGCCATGTGTGTGTTTGTAACAGAGTGAAGTGCTGGGCTGTGACTCCAAGCCTGCTTTGTTTAATAGCTCCTGCTTAGTCTTGCATATTGCCATGCTAATACCAGAAAGTGTCTCTCCTGAGAAGATACGGGATGTATGTATTGTTTATCAAAGATTTGCCCGATCTTCCTGATCAAACTCAAATCAACTAGGACATCTTCCTCAGACCCTGCTGCTGCTCAGATGTCGGCAATGGTCAATCACCTTTTCCCCTCCCTTTGCCCCTTTCCTTGACATAAAAGAAGCCTGACCTCTGTACTTTCTCAAGATGGATTTGAGGAACCACTAGGTGTCCCTTTGCCTTGGTTAGTGTCTTTTCGATTGATAAACATTTACATAGTCTAAACTCTGACATTTTGAGTGTTGGCCTTTTAAAGATTTTGGACTGGTAACATCTTTGGTTTTTAAATACAATTATAAAGCAACTCCTTCTGTTTCTTATTCACCCAAATGGTTATGAGAATGTGAATCATATAATGATCACTAAGCAATTTTCTTTTTTCCTCCGGAAGTTTCTTAGTTGAACAGAATATAACTTTGAGCTCTAGTAACACTCTGTAATGAGCATAGCAATGAGCTATAAAAGCAGAAAGACTTTTCCTTTACACTTTGAAGTTTAGTGGGGGTGGGGGTGACTCTGTGAATTACACTGAGAATAGCTAGATTTAAAAAATGATATACACATTTATTACTTTAAAATTTCATGTGCATGGGGTCATCATGAAGACATGAATATCCAAAGAAGTAATAAGATTTGAGAGGTTCTATCATTTTGTTTAAATATATTTTTATTGATTTCAGAGAGGAAGGGAGAGGGAGAGAGATAGAAACATCAATGATGAAAGATAATCATTGATAGGCTGCTTCCTGCATGCCCCCTCCTGGGGATGGAGCCCATAACCAGGAATCAAACTGTGACCTCCTGGTTCATAGGTGACACTCAACCACTAAACCACACAAGCCAGTCTGAGAGCTTCCATCATTTTACTAGAGGAAAGGGAGGGGAAGGGACACCTGTGAGAACAAATTACTTCCTAGATGGGCAGAGAAAGGGCATTTATAAACATATAAATGACCTTTTTTGGAAAGAAAAATGGGCCCCTTAGGAAAATAGATAGGGTCTGTGAGAGTTTCTTGACAATCTTTGTTTGGGTGTAGTACTGACCTCTTGTCTTAAAGAAGAGAATTTCTGGGGAGCAGATTTTATAACAACTGAGTTCTTTTGGAAGATTCTGCTTTTAAGCAGGTAAGGAATTTCAGGGACTCAAATGTCTTCTGCTCAAAATATTTCTATGACAAAGTGGAATATTTTGGTATGGCATATCTCTGTTCTGCTTTGGAAGTCTTAGTAAATTTGTATTATAATTGATATATTTGTGACAGCATGGACTGATTTTGAAGACAGTATGCTAAGTGAAATAAGTCAGACAAAGAAATAATGAATAACCTCTTTCTTATTTTAAACACACACACACACACAGAGAGAGAGAGAGAGAGAGAGAGAGAGAGAGAGAGAAACACAAGTTCATAGATACAGAAAACAAACTACTGATTGCAAGATATGAGGGTTGGGAAGTGGGACAAATGGATGAAGGGAATCAAAGGTACAAACTTCCGGTTATAACATAAATAATTTTGGGAGATGTAATTGATGCCTATAGTTAATAATACTGTTTTATACATTTGAAAGTTGCTAAGAGAGTAGATTTTGAAAGTCCTCATTACAAGAACATTTTTTTTGTAAACTTTTTAATGTTGATAAATATTTGTTAATGGCTTGGTTAATTATGAAACAGTCTGGTAGACATTGCTAAACACACTTTTAGAATTTCAGTTCTAAGAACACTAAAGAACTGTTATTTTTAAAGTATGTTTTTATTGATTTTTTTAGTGAGAGGGATAGAGAGAGAGAAATATTGATGAGAGAGAAAAATCATCGATTGCCTGCCTCCTGCATGCTCCCTTCTGGGTATTGAGCCCACAACCTGGGCATTTGCCCTGACTGGGAACTGAATCACTATCTCTTGGTTCCTGGGTCAATGCCCAACCACTGAGCCACACCAGCCAGGCTAAATAACTGTTATTTTATTTATTTATTTGTTTATTTGTTTATTTATTTATTTAATTTTATTGTTTAAGGTATTACAAATAGTAGTACATATTTCTCCCCTTTTTTTCCCCATTGACCTCCCCTTGGCCTCCCCTACTTCCTGGCAGTTGCCCTCCCCTTCCTCCCCTCCCCCCAGTGTCTTGCATCTGTTGGTTGTGCTTATATACATGCATATAAGTCCTTCGGTTGATCTCTTTTTTTAAAAAAATATATTTTATTGATTTTTACAGAAAGGAAGGGTGAGGGATAGAGAGTTAGAAACATCGATGAGAGAGAAACATCGATCAGCTGCTTCCTGCACACTCCCTACTGGGTGTGTGCCCGCAACCAAGGTACATGCCCTTGACTGGAATCGAACCTGGGACCCTTGAGTTCACAGGCCAACACTCTATCCATTGAGCCAAACCAGTTAGAGCAGGTTGATCTCTTACCCCCCAACCCTCCCCTACCTTCCCGCTTAGTTTGACAGTCTGTTCAATGCTTCTTTGCCTCTGTCTACTTTTGAAGAACTGTTATTTTAACCCACCAAATTCTCCTTTTTCCTGAGGGAAAAAAATTCATTAAATTGATGCAGTCAGTTGTAAATCACATTTTGTGTCTTTGGCCTAGGTTTCAAGTAGTCTATTTTGCAGGTGGACAGCAGGTGCTTCTGTCCTTTGTAGATGTGTAAGTACATGCTGTTTGTCTCTACATTTATTGCTGAAGTTTGTATCAAAAGACTGTTGTTCCATTCTAGTCCATACTTGGGTTTACTCTTGTAAATTAATCTTGTTATAGTAGAGGTTGTTTAAAAGCCAGCTGAGTGAATTTTCAAAACCTCTTTCATCTGGCCATATGTATAGAAAATTGAACCCCATGTAGCCATCAGTATAGAATATTAACTACAGAATGTGTTTGTGAGGTAGTTTTGTTTGTAACTACTTTGAGTCTCTAGATCTAAGATGTTATCTTGTCAAAAATCCATAGAAGACCAAATGGTCCAGTAAATTTTATTTTTTTTAAACCAGGGATGTGCTTGCTTTTGATTAACCAAGCATGTAGTCCTCAGTGGGAGTTGAAGAGAATCACAGTACACTATATGAGAGAAATCATCATTACTTTCTGACTCACTGTGTGCTATGGGGAAAACCCATACAGAATGAAAATACATAGGCCTTGTGATCTGGTTTAATGGAGTTTATATTAGACCAGCTGTAATGGCCATTGGTGTAATTGAAGCCAAGGGACAGATTGTTCTGTTCTGTGTGGTCATATAGTTTTGATCAGTTGCTAAATTTGTCTAGAGGACAAGGAATACATCTGTCAACATATTACTTCGAATAGAAACAATACTTAATAACTGTTTTTAATGATGGTGATGAGAGTTGTAATGCAATGAAAATATACTTCAAGAAAATATTATGTGTGAATGAGTCTGCTTTGTTCTTACCAAAGGGCAAGTTTCTACCAGTTCTTTAAGACAAATCACATGGACTACTTCCATCTACATCACAAAACACCATGGCCAGGTGGGACAGCAGTATTTCTTTAGTTTTCCACTCTCAAGAAAATATGCCTACTCACCTGAAACCTATATGTTCATGTTGACCAATGTCAGCCCAATACATTTAATAAAAAAAGAAAATATGCCGAAACCGGTTTGGCTCAGTGGATAGAGCGTCGGCCTGCGGACTGAAGGGTCCCAGGTTCGATTCCGGTCAAGGGCATGTGCCTGGGTTGCGGGCACATCCCCAGTGGGAGATGTGCAGGAGGCAGCTGATCGATGTTTCTCTCCCATCGATGTTTCTAACTATCTATCTCTCTCCCTTCCTCTCTGTAAAAAATCAATAAAATATATTTAAAAAAAAAGAAAATATGCTTATTGCTGGTCCTGATTGCCTCCTGCCCAATTAAAAATAAAAGGGGGTAGTGAGCACAGAGGTTTTCACCATATGATTGAACCTATACATACTGTAGAGATAAAAGCTTATGCTGAGTACAGTTTCCCTAGTATAAATTTCACTTGACTTGGTCTCTCAGCTTTTCTCATCTATTGTTTCCCCAAGCCCTTGATCTTGTTGGCCTATCTTCTTGCACTTGTACTTCTACTGCTGTCTTCCAGAATTACTACCCTGACTGAAGTGAAGCCTGCTGTCAAAAGTAAGCTTCTCTAAAAATTAAAAATAAAATTTTTAAAAATAAAAAGAGTAAGCTTCTCTACCCATGTCAGTCATAGGACTTAGAAATAACTGATGACTTGCCTCAGAGATCAAGGTGAATAAGGTCCAAAAAGGTCGGTATGTGAGGATATTCTAACGAGAACTTAATTATGTATATCTAGGACTGACAGAAGATTGTTTAAGGAACAGGAAGATATATGTTAAAAATGCCTGAGTCAAGAGTCTTCTTTATATTTCCTTGAAATAATTTTTCCCCCCATGGTTGACTTGATTTCTGATCAATGATTTTTACTTCAGTTAAAGTTTACCACAGAAGGTTTCTAACTAGATAGGTGATTGCTTGGTTCTAATTAATTTTAATAAGCACAAAGAAATTAGACTTTATCAGAGCAGCTGGATGTAAAACATTGTTTCCCAGTAAATTTCCTTATTCCATCTACATCAGAATAACTTGAGGTCCTCGGTTTGGGATGAGGCTTAGAAATTTTCTTTTTATGAAGTATCAGCTAATTTGCCCACTAATGTCTGTGATCACTCTGTATAAAAAGCCTAATAAGTACGATAGAAAAATATAGATCTGAATTAAACACCAGTGTGTGGTGCAGAACAAGTCACCTCAAGACTTGCCTCTGTAGTATGCAGGTTATTTTTAACTAAAAGCAATTTTAGCTTCAGGCTCAAGATAAACTTCTGTCGCCCCCACCCCCAACTACCCAGAAGAATTCGGAGCCTTGCCCATAATAAGCTATTAGCAGAGATAACCTCCATTGAACTATCTATAGGGCAAACTTCTATTTACCAAACCTCTGCTCTTACATCCTGCAAAGACTTTCTGAAGACCCTAGGTGCATTACCTCATCCCTAGCTCATCCTGATTCTGAAGCTGATATCCCCCACTATCCTCCCTGAAATCAATAAAAATATATTTTAATAAAGAAAAATATATTAGTAAACAAAAAAACCACTAATTCAGACTAATGATTTATATTCTACGGTAAGAATATCTAACTAAGCCAGCAGTTCTCAACCTGTGGGTTGCAACCCCTTTGGGGGTCGAATGACCCTTTCATAGGGGTCGCCTAAGACCATCGAAAAACACATATGTAATTGCATATTGTTTTTGTGATTAATCACTATGCTTTAATTATGTTCAATTTGTAACAATGAAATTGGGGGCACCACAACATGAGGAACTGTATTAAAGGGTCGCAGCATTAGGAAGGTTGAGAACCACTGAACTAAGCTATCTGAAGATATGAGAATTAAAATCACTCTGTATTTTATTTCAGTTGGAAAATTAATAGAGAATGATCATATTAAGATAAAAAATAGGTGAAAATTGACTTGCCTTTGATATTATAACTGTTGGGTATTAGCAAAGATGACACAATAGTAATTCACTAGGGATTCACTAGATATAGGTCAGTGGTTCATATACACAAGTGGAGACACAAGATAAATATGCACTGGAAAAGGGGGAATAGGCATGGATTAAAAGGGGACCAAGAAGGTCGAAAACATATTCAGATCTTCCATTAAGATTTCCAACATTACTAAAATTACATCAGCAGTGAAAACCAGAATTTCACAATAAGCTTCACCAAGGTGTTTATTTTTCCCCCAATGATTTAACTTTCTTAAGAATTTTTCACAGTGTTATAAGTAGTTAAACAAAAGTTAAACATCTATTTTTTTTCAAAGTTGAATTAAAAGTCATCAGATCTTGGGGGAAAATGCAAGTTCTTAAAAATGACTGCAGTTAGAAGCCAAGCAAATGTTATTGAAAGGTAGCATCAAAGAGTGAAATTGCCTTAGAGATATAATTTCAGTCATTGTGAAACCATTAAATACAATTAACCTTAGACTCTTTGGGACCCTTCTGACGAGTTATTTTTGAGGTAAGTACTGAATCTGGCAGCAATTGAAAAGGGTAACAAGTTTTACCGATTAAGAAATTAAATTTTAAGACAATCATACAAATTATGCTACATTATTAAAAGTGAATGAAGTAAAGTTAAAAGTATTTATATTTCTCATTTATGGTTTTCATTCAGTTCTAAAGGATGTATGTCTGCAGAGATAAAACTCTAGCAGTTAACATTACTTTGATCATTGCTGAGCTGAATTGTGGGTTTGTCTTACTAACTTTTGAGGACTTTTAAAAGAGATTTACTTTGATTTTACTTAATTGCGGTATAACTCTTTCTGAATATTATTGGCAATTATAGTTTTCTGCCATTTATAAGAAGTAGTTATAGCTTTTTAGTAGAAATAAATAGAAGAAAGTTTGAAACAACATGCACTATTTTTTCCCCCAAAAGTTCAGAATTGAGTGGCAAAGCTTTGAAGTTTCTAGACATGCAAACTTCATGTACAAAAGAGACTTTAGCACCCTATGTGGGGACAAATTAATTGCACCTTATAAAATATTTTCTAGGCCTAAATTGTAAGGATAAAAATAATACATTGGGGAGACCTAAATATATTCAGATGACTATGTTATAGATAGTGTGCATTTAAATAATAAATAGACTTCTAATTCCATTAAAATTCTGTTTTGTTTACTCATTTAGTTAAGATTTATAGAATACCTATAAATATTCAAACTGATATTCTTAGGAACTATGATGATGGTGTGAAATATAATTTATGTTAACTACTCTAAGGGGTTTTTAGTTTATTTAAGAAGAAATGAGGCCATCAATTTAAGTTTTACATACACAATTGGGAAATAATAGACATTAGAGATGTGAAATAAAAGAGAATACAGGTGTCCTCCGATTTCTGAAAGTTCACATTAAGCCACTTTAACAAAAGACCTACATTAGTACAATAAAGGCTTTTTTTTCATAAAAGTGAAAATCTTTGGATATATTTCCGTTAGTAAAAACAACTACTAAAGGGAAGTGATGTAACAAACTTTCAGAAAGGAATAACCTTCACTTTACATCATTTCAGCTTACCAAATACTTCATAGGAAATCTCTGCTTTGGGATAGTGGGGGATATCAGCAGTCAGAATTAGTAGGTTTCAGGAAAAACGCCTATAACTGGAAAATTGATTTTTACCCTGGACATCATATAAAGGAAACTTCCTTTGTAAACTCAACAAAGGGCTTCAACAAAACGTCTTAATAAGTAAGGAAATTAGAAAGGATTTCTCAGCACTCCTCAATCTCCATCACGCCCAATAACACCTTCTCAATGTCAATCCAACACCCAGTTTTTTTCATTTGGTAAATTCTATGACTTTTTTTACATGATTAATTAGCAGTAATTAATCTACTGCTAAAGCAATAGAAATGTCTTTAGCTTCTTTTGGAGATGGTGGAATTGGGTTTGATTTGAACAACCTCACAGACTCTTTCCTTAGCTGCAATGCCACACCTTAGAGCTCTAGTGTTTCTGGTTCTCCTGAGCCTCAGGGAGAATTAGGTCGCACCACCGCCCCTTTGTGTTATATGCACAGTGTGCAGTCTTCTCTTACCCCTTCAGAGAAATGAAAACCATGCTAGACATTTTATTCCTCATTCTTAACTCAAGATTGATTAGCAATTTTCCAAACATAATACCCAAATGTATGCCATTTGGTTAAAATAATGAAGCAACAAGATACTTCATAATGCATTTTTATGTATTATGTTAAATATTTCATATTTATTAAAATGGAATTGCACCATATATGATTTTGTAAACTACCTTTCCACTCAATAACATATTTTTATGAAATAACTACCTCATTATTTTTAGGAGCATCATATATTTTATTGTTTCAAAAGGGCAATATTCATTAACCATTCTGCCTTTTATTCAGCAAACATGTACTACTATACGCCTGACTTTATCCTAAGCACTTTATCAATATTAACATATTTAATTATCATCACAACTATATGATGTAGGGTTATAATAAATAAAATTCTATTAGCATCTCTAGAATTGTATCTTTGTACAACCTTCTGGAAAGATTCTCAGGTGGGGAATTTTCAGATCAGATAGGAATTTTAACATTGATAGATACCACTGAGCTGCGCTCTGAAATATCTTATCGATTAATTCTACTATGAGTAATTAAAAGTGTATGTTTTCCCACTCCTGCTAACACATGCATTCCTTCTCCTTTAAAAAAATATATATATTTTAATATATATTTATTGATTTCAGTGAGGAAGGGAGTGGGCAAGAGAGAAACATCAATGATAGGAGAGAATAATTGATCAGCTGCTTCCTGCATGCCCCCTACCAGGGATCGAGCCCACAACTCAGGCATGACCGTGAATCGAACTGTGACCCCCTGGTTCATAGGTCCACACTCAACCACTGAGCCACACAGCCTGGCTGCATTCCTTCTCTTTGAAGTCACTAACGTATCAGCAAGTACACTCAGTCAGCTCTCTGAGTCACTCTGTGAACACGAGAAGTTAAAGAGCTAAATATCAACATAATATCAACGTTGGAAGCTGCTCCATACAAAAAGGTCTGGATCATTACCCACATTTTTAAGAGACCCCTCTTAGCACAAGGACAAGGTTTCATTCTGTTGAGGGGAAATTAAAGTACAATTCAATAGATGATGTACTAAACTTTAACTTTCTAACTGTTGTTCTTCATCTTGATTCCCACCTCAATACTAGGTGGGAACTGCCATATTGTTTTCCACAGGAGCTGTAGCATTTTACATAACCACCAATAGTGCATGGGGTTCAAATTTCTACACATCCTGTCCAAGACTTGTCATTTATTTTCTTTCCTCCTTCCTTACCTCCCTCCCCTTTCATCCATCCCCCCTTTCTCTCTTTTTGTTCTTTCTTTTTTATAATAGCCATTCTAACAGTTGTGAAGATATCTCATTGTGATTTTATATTATAACCCAAATGATTTGTAATGTTTAGCTTTCATGTGCTTAATTAATGTTTTGCATATCTTTAGAGAATGTCTATCATGTCCTCTAGCAATATTTTTAAATTGGGTTGTTGTTGAATTGTAGGAGTTCTTTACATTATTCTGGATATTAATCTCATCAGATACATGATTTGAAAGTATTTTCTCTCATTCTATGGGTTACTTTTTCATTGTCTTGATAATGTTCTTTGATGCACAAAATATTGTTAATTTGGATGAGGTCCATAATTTTTATTTTTGTTGTTATTTTTGCCTATGTCATTTGTATCATATCCAAGAAGTCATTGTCCAATCCAGTGTCATGGAGCATGCCTCCTGTGTTTTCTTCTAAGTGGTTTAACTCTTATGTTTACCTCTTTTATCCTTTGAGTTAATTTTGGTATTTTGTGTAAAGTCACGGTTCAAGTGCAGACTTATGCATGTGAATAGCTATAGTTTCCAACAACATTTGTGGAAAAGACATTTTCCACATTTTTTGCATTGTTTGGCACCCTTGCCAAAAATCATTTGACCATATATGTAAGGGTTTATTTCTAGGATCTCAATTCTATTCCTTCGGTGTATGTTTCTGCTACATTTTTATGCCACTACTACATGGTTTTGATTACTATATCATTGCAGCAAATTTTAAAATCAGAAAGTGTGAGTCCTCAAACTTTATTCTTTTTTCCAGGATTGTTTTGTCGATTCGGGGTTTTCTGAATTTCCATGTGAATTTTACCTTGGATTTTTATATTTCTGCAAAAAAAAAAAATGCCAATGGAATTTTGATAAAGATTGCATTGAATCTATAGACTGCTTGGTGTAGTCTGGTCATTCTAACAAAGTCATCCAATCCATAAACACAGGTTGACTTGTCTGGCTTTGGTATTAGGGCAATGCTGACCTCATGAGATATGTTAGGAAGTATTCCTTTCTCTTCAATTGGAAGAATTTGAGAAGGATTGGTGCTAAATCTTCTAAGAATAATATAATTTACCAACAAAGTCATCTGGTCCATGACTTTTTTATTGTTGTTGGGAAAATTTTTGATTACTGATTCAACCTCCTTAATTACTGATTCAACTTTACTAGTTATAGATCTATTCTGATTTTCTATTTCTTTGTTATTCAGTCTTAATAGGTATTGTGTTTCTAAAAATTTGTCCATGTAATATAGGTTAAACAATTTTTTGGCTTACAAATGTTTATAGTATTATCTTATAATCCATTTTTTTGGTAAAATTGGTAATATTGTCACCACTTTAATTTCTGACTTTAGTTTTTTGAGTCTTCTCTCTCTTTTTTTAATCAATCTAACTGAAGTTTGTGAATTTTGTTGATCTTTTCAAAGAATCAACTTTTAGTTTCATTGATTTTCCCTATTGTTTTTAACTATTTTTTATATTCACTATAATCTTCAGTATTTCTTTTCTTCTACTACCTTTATGCTTAGTTTACTCTTCTCTTTTTTATTCATTAGGATATAAAGCTAGGTTGTTGGTTTGAGACCTTTCCACTTTTTTAATGTTTTTACAGCTATAAATGTTCCTGCATAATTTTGCTGCATTCAATACATTTTGATAGATTGTTCTTTTATTTTCATTTGTCTCAAGATATTTCCTAACTTCCTTTGTAATTTCTTCTTTGACTCATTGTTTGTTCAAGAGTGTGCTCTTAAATTCACACATAAAATTGAATTTTCTAATTTTCCTTCTGTAATTTTCCAGTTTCACCCACTGTGATCAGCAAATATATTTTATACTATTTTAGCTTTATATAAATTTACTAGAACTTGATTGGGCCTTATATACCATCTTTCCTAGAGTATGTTTCAGGTGCACTTGAAAGAAAAATGTGTATTCTGTTCTTATAGGGACAATTAGTCTGTAAATGATCAAATGGGTTCATAGATATAAGTCCTTAAAATAGTTCTAGTCACATATTTATTTATCAACAAATAATTAAATATTATTGCTACTATATAAATTCTGCATATATCAATGTTATAAAAATATTAGAAGTCCAGCACGTGAAATTGCATGGCTCCACCCACCCACACAGCCTCGCTGTGCTCGCAGCCCCGCCCACCTGCGCTGGTCTTTGGTCCTTACAGCGTTAGGGCCACAGGCCTTTTATAATATAGATTTGTTTAATTGATCTTCTGAGCAGTTTTAAAATACCGGTAAAATTCAATTATTATTTTGAATTTTTATGTATGCATATATTAATGAATCATGTATATGTTGCTTAAATATCTAGATGCTACTTTATCAATATTCTATTACTGCGGAATCTCATAAAACAAAATTTATAATTAATTTTAATTGAAAATATTACCTAAAATGTTTAATTAAGCCTTCTATTTGTCTATTTTTTTCCAATGATCACTTTGATACACTGACAACAAAAATAAAAATAATCATGTATCCTATTAGTTGAGGCTATTTATGTATCATTCTACTATTTGATTTACAAGTATTTTACTCATAGATATTATGTGAGGTATGCAAAATTATCATCTTTCCATTATATTTAAAGAAACTATAATTAATACATAATTTTATCAGACTCATATCTCCATCAGTGAAAGATTCTTTTGTAGCCAAATGATTTAGCAAAGCTAAAATATTTTTGCTAGGATACTGATCAAACTCATTTTGCGAAAGAAAGATTAATGACTAAGAGAATTTTTATTTTACAATTTTCTTCCTAGCCAATTTTGCTTCATTTATTTAACCTATAAATCAGAGTATAACTCAATCTGTAAAATATTATTACAAATGAGTTTGTCAAAAATATGCAAACAATATACAAGAAACTTATTTCATCATATCATTATAATTTTTACTCTGCACATGCCTATACTGTTCTTAAAAAGAGAAAATTCACTCTTTTCATATGAATGAAACTTCACTTTATCAAACTGTAAAAGTTTTCTAAGATTTATTCTTTTGCAAAATATCCTACCACTTTTTTTAAATGACAACAGACATGTCTACCCCCCACCTTGTGACTGACAAACAAGTCCAAGCTGAATAAGAGGTACCGTATCTTCATTGTTCCAGTGATGTAGAAGTCACAGGCAATGTTTAGGATGCCAATGACAAATCTCAGGATAGGAATGAAATAGCAATGATGATAATCATTTCCTGAGGGGTAAGAAAAGCACCTGGGAAAAGTCTACTTCAATCTTTCATTATAAAATCCATTTTTGCAGAAATACAGCCTTAAAGTGTCCTTCACTTTGCCTTTAGTGTAAAGAAGCAAGTGAGCAAAACCCCAGCTAATATCGGGAGATTGTATTCCTTTCTGGAAAACAAGTGCCTGCCTATTCCTAGGGTAAGTGCTCCGTTTACTCCAGTACCTTGACTAATATCTCTAGCACAGTACAAATACTGCACTTTACAGCGGAAACACACACACACACAAGCGATATTTTAAGAAACCATCAGTTGAAATCAAAATCACTTTGAATATGCTTCATTAAAGATGGCAGGAAAATGCATATTACCTAAAGGTTGATATCAACTGTTCTAAGGAAAAACTTAAATGAACTGTGTAAAGCATTAAACTTCAATTTCTTTCAAAATTCACATATCTAGAACTAACTACTTTTTTTCAGTACTACTATCTTTGCAAGAATTGGAAAACATTTTCCGTAAAGGGCCAGAAGGAAAAATATTTTAAGATTTGTGGGCTATCTGGTCTCTGTTGCAACTATTCAGTTCTGCTGTTTTAGCATGAAAGCTGCTGCAGAAAATACATAAATGGGTGAGCGTGGTTGTGTTCCAATACAACTTTGTTTACAACAGATGGAGTGCTGGATTTGTTGCATAGGCTGGCGTTTGCCTACTCCGTTTATGAGAGAGTCATTAAAGCTGTGGTCCACCTTGGGAATCGAAATGCGTTAAGTTCAATGACAGTGAGAAGAGTCTGGGGAGTGTTCATTAAGGTGTGCATTTCCGTGGTACTGTGTATTACTTCTTCCACTGTGTTTTATTCATTGTAATACCAGCTATCGGAAAGAATCTCCAACATACCCATTATGTATTGTATCCTCATTCTAGGTCCGTGTTGCTTAAATTACAATCAGACATTAATTCAGGAGCTCCGCCTTTACTATGGCAAGTCACTGCTCCCCTGGATCATCTCAGGGACTTTAGAGAAAACGGTGTGACTTCCCTTTGAGGAATGTCATGGGGAGAATGATGCATTCATTACTGTCAGCAAAAAACTAAAGATTGGTGAACAGCTATTTCGCAGCTCTCTACATTTGATTAAAAACCAATGGGCTCATGTCTAATAAACATTCCCACATGTAATTTAGAAATCGCAGCAGGAAAACACCCATCAGTGGCTGCTGCACAGTCTGGGGGGTAGAAGGAGCTCACGATGGATTCCACAGCCTCCTTGACTAATGTCTCCAACATGACTTGTTCATCTCTGCAGTGATCAAGTGGCTATTAACGATAAAGCCGTGCTAACCTTTTCAAGAAGTAGAAGAGCATGACTACAAGGCAAGCAGCATGGCTTCCTGGAGAGGCATCCTTACAGGTGAAAGATCGCCCTAGCCGGCAGGGGTATTATTTATGCATCATTTATACAGTGTGTCTGGGGTCTGCATGAAATATGGAAACCCCGTCCAGGAAGTGCCTTTCTCAGCAGGACTATTTCAGTTAAAGTGCACAATGGAATGGGCTGAGTTTCCACAAGCTGATTAAACATGAACACAATAGGAGTGACATGATTTCTTCTCTCTGGGCTTGAGTCTATGTAAAAACAGGACTAATGAAGAGTATAGGTGAAAATAAGTGGGCTGTGCTCTGTGACACTGGAGTTTATTGTAGAAAAGGAACACATAATTATTTACATTATTAGCTTCTTTCTCTGCACCTTCTTTTAGATTTACCATTATTTAGTGCATATTCTTTGACCTCAAAGGAAAAAAGCTGTTGCTTCACAAACTCAGTTACTTCTACTTTCTACCTTGACACGAGCCTTCCTGGAAACATGTAAGCACTAATCTTAGTACCCACTTGAATGGGTGAAGGGCAAAGAGAAAATATTTTTTATTATTTTTTAAAAAAATGCTACAGTGCTTCAGCTAGCATCTTAATATCTCATACCCTGAATCTGTTCAGTGTTGTCTAACCATACAAACATTCTCACATTTCTCTGATATCCACTCATTCTCTTTATAATTCCGTGATTTTGAACATGCTGTCCTCAGTGCCTGGGGTACATTTTTCCCTTCCATGCCTGAGAATGCAGTGTCTCTCAGAGCAGTTATGTGTGGTTTACAGTGTACACCTGTGCATGGGTATACAACGAATTAACTCATTGTTACGTCCCCTCTGAAGCTTTCTCCAGCTTTGAGTTGGTGAATGCCTTTCCTGTGTTTCTATAGCCCTTTGTAGAGATCTCATTCTAATTTTAAATGCATCATTTCAAATTATATTACCTATCTCCTTTCCGTGGAAACAGAAAATTATAAATCTAATTACAGTATCATAAATTCCACCTTAGAAAATAAGGCTTCAGTTGGCAAGCTCTTAGTAAAGAATCTTAAGGGAGACAATTTGCAGTAAATTAAAGACGAGCACCAATTCTTTGTTTACAGAATACTTTTCCCGTTTAGAGGAGCTGGACTTCCCCTTTGATTTGGGCTGATTTTTGTGACTTGATTCACTAAAAGAATGCAGTGCGTGTGACTTTCTGGGACTTCTGATGCTAGACCACAAGAAACCTTTACAAGCTCCTGCCTGGCCCTCTTGGAGTGCTGGCTTCTCAAGATGGCCCCTTTGGAATCCTCGCCCTTAAAACTCGTCATCATGTTGTGGGGAAACTTAAGCAGTTTTGGGAGAGAGCTACATGGGGAAGAGTCAAAGCCTCCAGCTGACAGTCTGAAGCCGATTCCCAATCAACAGTAGCACCAATTTTCCCTCCACGGGAGGGGGGGGGAGCAGTCTTGGAAGTGGGTCATCCAGCCTCAGTCAAGTGGCCCCAGCTATGGCCACATGGACCAGAGATAGCACTGCCCAACCAGTGGGCTACTGAGAACAATCAGTGATTGTTGTTGTGATTGATTAAGTGATTGATTAAGCCTCTCATTTTGGGATATTTTGTAATTTAGCAATAGATAACTAGAACAATGATGACACTGACGTTTAAAGAAAGTCTCCCCTGGCCATAAATAATCTTACATATATGAGAGAAAAGTTAGTAAATATTTACATTACCCTTATATTAAAATCTTTGATTTTCCTGTAAAGAGACCTTATTCTTCATAAATACACCAAACCAAATGAAGCAGAGAAAAAATATATAAATATATTGCATCATGAAATGGTAAAACTGAGAGAAGTCCCTGAGATTATCTATCACTTCCTAGTAATAGAGAAAGAAAAAAATGAAGTTCACATAATTAGGTGACTTACTCTAGGTCACACAGAAACAACCAAGATAATTCCCTGATTCTAGGTCTGGGTTATTAGAACTCAAATGCAAATTTTTAAAAAGAATAAAAAGATATATATATATATATATATATATATATATATATATATATATATATGATATGCAGTCAGATTTCTATTTTTCCAAAACTTTCAAGTAGAAATAATATATCAATGGAAGGACCTTTGAACATACAAGCTTTCCTGTATCAGCTTTAGCCTATTACTATTGCAGGACTCTGTTCAGTGACAGATGGCTGGGTCACTCAGTTACTAGGGGACATAAATATTTCAAACTGATTATATATGGGCCTTTAAATAAGAAGATAAAATATTTTTATAACCTAGCGTCCCTTGTATTATGCAACTCTCTTTAAATGTCCATAACTAAATGTATTCATCGAGGACATCTAGGCCCACTTATATTGCAGAAGAGTCTCACAAAATAAAAATAAAGCCACAATAAATCACTTTGATGGGTAATATTTTCAAGAGTGTCTCTAGAATGAGACATCATTTATTAGCACATTATAGGCGCCTACAAGTATTCTATTGCTATACTATGGAACTTGAAAGAAAAGCAGTTGAAAAAGTTGAATGCAATGGTGATGTGAGCATTGAGGGGAACGGATTCAAGACTAGAGTCCCTTTCCCCACCAGGGGAGCTACCACATAGTCTCTTGGACTTTGAGGTAACCTGTTAGTGAGTAGCTATGTGTTTATGTGTGAGGGGTTCTAGTAATATAGAAAAGCTTCTTATGTGGTTAAATTTGTAGGCTAAGAATCATATCAAAGCATGTGTTTAGAAATACCTTGAATCTCAAGTCTCAAAGACTATTTTCCAAGTCCGGAGTTTCACCTGTTGTTTTTGCACCGTACACAGGGCCTCATCTCCTTCCTGATGCTCCCTCCTCTGGACCATATAAACCATCTACTCTCAGATGGGTCACCTCTTTGGTAGTGCTCTCTTCCTCCTCAAAGTGCTGGCTTCTCTTTGGTATAAAACCACGATTAGGTAGCTACGGAAGACAAAAAGAGGCATCATCTTAGAGCAAATTCTTCTTTCAGTCCTAAAACAAACATTCCTAAGGATGAAATAAAGAGCCTTGCTTGAAGGAGGAAAAAAGGAAGACATATGGACAAATACTTTAAACTATTTATATTGTTACTCTACTGGAGTTGGATATAAGTTAAGGGAAATGGTAGGCTCAAGAGTGTTTGCCATTTATCTGGGTTGCAAGCCTGGTTGAATGGCTGGGCCTCTACTAAGATGAGGAAGAGTAGCTATGAACCATATTTGGAAAAAATGATCAATTTTATTTTGTATATGTTCAATTTGAGATGATAGACAGCTAAAGGGAGATGCCAAGATGGCAGCTCTATAATTGTGTCTGGAGCTCTGGAACAAAGTCTGGACTAGAGATAAAAATATGTCAGGTTTGTGTAATGATGTTGGAGATGCCAGTGAAAGCTTTGGGGAGTAGGTGAGATTATGTAGAGAGATGGTATATAGTGAAGAATGATTTAAAGGCTGTGTAAAAAGAAGTAACATGACAAAAATGATGAGTGCAGTCAGGCCAGTGTGGCCCAGTGGTTGAGCATCAACCTATGAACCAGAAGGTCAAAATGCACAGGTTGCAGGCTTGATCTCCGGTAGGGGGTGTGCAGGAGGCAGCCGATCAATGATTCTCTCTAGTTGTTGATATTTCTATCTCTCCCTTCCTCTCTAAAATCAATTAAAAATTTACTGAAAAGATGTGCAGAGAGTTAGAAGAAAAATGAGAAGAGTATGATATCAGAGAAATTAAGGAGATCATGTTTCAAGAAGAAAATGGTCACTGGCATCAATTATTCCTCTTAAGTCAAGTAAGGAGAGAACTCTAATCCATTTTAACCCGCCAGGATACTTTTCAGGGATGCATTTGTTAGTTTCCTAAACATGCCATGATCTCTTTCTTCTCTGAGTTTCACAGTGCTGGCTGCTTAGTATGCCAGAAGTGAACTTTCTCTCCTTATCACTGGATTAGTCATTTCTCAGCCTTCAAAGTTTTCACTTAAAAGTTACTTTTCATCTCTCCCCAAGGTAGGCCAAGGATTCAATTTGCAAGCTCATGTTATACTTTGTTTTGTATTATTATTAGTTAAAAAAAGTTATTCCTTCCCATTAAGCTATAACCTCCATGAAAATTGTGATCCTGCTTATTTTGTGTACTACTATATGTCCAGGATATAACAAATGCTTTTTAAGTGTATGCTGAATTAATAAATAAATAGAAGAAAAGGTTTTTTGTGATTGTTGCTTTTTTAATTCAAAAATCATTCATCTTGCCTCCCCCCCTATGGTCCCCCGCAGGCTTCTCTGGTTCCTTTCTGAATGCTCCTCATTTTCTTTCGAGGCACCTGTAAGTTTGCCCTTAAATGTTGGTCTTCCCAGGGTTCAGTTCTCACCCACCTTCTCTTGTTAAACTATTTCCATGCACACATTTATGCTTTATTTACTATACTCTGGTCAATATTATGTATTCATCTTTGACCTCAGTTCCTTCCTATGATCTTACCTAAATAGCCTTGTTTATTAACTATTTTTAATTTGATATTTCACTGGCCCGTGGATTCAATATAACCAATAATATAAGAATAAACTCTCTCTAATACATTTCTCCACCTGTGTGCATAAATCTCAGACATTAGCATCAACATGCTCCTGGTCACCTAAGGAAAATATCTGTGACTCATCATAGACTACTGTGGGTTTTTGCCCACCATATCTGAATCAGCTACAAGTTCGAAAAATCTCTTGAAAGTTTTTGTTCTATGTCTCAATTTTTTAGATCCAGTGCTTAGTGTTCATCAAAAAGTTTTTGGAAGAGCTTCCTTTCCTGTCTTAACCCCTGGGCTCATTTGACCTTCAGTTTATTTTGTACAATGTTGAGTTATCTTCTAAACAGCTTGTTTCAAACTCTCTTGCTTCAAACTCTTTAGTGAGATTCCTTTTCTAACTCTCTCTAGCAAGGCAGAAGAAGCCCTTCCTGTCATGGTTCCCGCCTCCCGCTGTCATTCCTGTCTTATTGCACCCTCCCACCATCATTACAAAATTGTAGTGCCTTGAATATGCATGTTCTTTTTATACCATTATGACTATGTCACCTACTTCCTCTCCCTGAAACAGTCCTTGCTGTGACTCTTGTCAAAACTAAACAAACAAACAAAAACCTGAAAGAGTGATCAGGTTTTAATTTTCGTGTGTGAAGCATGCCACTCCCATATCCAGACAATAAGTCATTTCTGAGATAACACTACTTTCTAATTAGATTTGCTGCTACATTTTATCACTGAATTCTCATGGTTTCCTTACCTTTGTCTTTTACTTCTCTACTATATTGTAATCTCTTTTGCATTCATGGTACTAGAGCTACCTTCATATTTTTAAGCCCTACCACAATATCTATACTCAATAAATGTTTTATAAATTTAAATTAATCACCTTCTCAAAACATAATTGTTAAGAGTTTTAAAACTGATTCTCATCCTGTTAGAATTCTGGTCTTTCTAAAATTAGTCTCGTTTCTAAAGCAACCAAACTCTAAATTAATCAGATCCTTTTATGTCATAAGATATTGGCATATTAGTAGGAAGTATTTGTGTTGTTGGTGGTGGTGTTACTAACTGAATTTATTATCTTGTTAGGAAAATATTAGAGGCATCATGTTTGGGCTAAACTAAGTAAAATTTAGGAATACATGACTTTCATTATATGTAAAATATTGGAAATAAGAAGATAATGCTAAACTATCAACTAGAAAATTACTTTAGTATTGTAGCATATCATTTTCTCATGCATGAACTTTATAAAGTCATTTATGAAAAATACTCTATAAACCTCTGTGGCAATGGGTAAAGGAATTAAAACTCAAGTAAAATTAAATTCTAGAAGATTAATATTGCCTGTTATGTTTGATGATAACAATAAACATAATGCAATTTTAACTTACTTCTTTAAAATACTAGTTGATAACTAACAATGGTACCATTTTAGCACAGGTAACTACTTGTGTTTAAGTGTCCCAAAAGGTAACCTGAATTGCAGTAATAAAGAAGTGCTTAGCTCATTGATATTTTATATAATGTCTAGAGTAAAATTATAATTTCTTTAGAGTCATT
The DNA here is from genome assembly GCF_000147115.1 of Myotis lucifugus. Classification (NCBI taxonomy): domain Eukaryota; kingdom Metazoa; phylum Chordata; class Mammalia; order Chiroptera; family Vespertilionidae; genus Myotis; species Myotis lucifugus. The sequence goes on from NW_005871080.1 coordinate 8,400,298, forward strand.
AGACTATCCAGTATCTACATAAAGAATCTATTATTTATTTCAGGCTACTTTTCAGTGATGCATTTTTTTAGTTTACCTACACACCTATCTTTACTTTTATGTTTAATTAAATGTTGTTTCCTATTGGGGTATTAAGAATATATAAATAAGTCTTCAATTACACAATAAGGTCTCATAAGCAGGATATGTTTTTGAAGATATATTATGTTCACAAATATTGCTCAATAAGGAGGGGGGTGCCCACTCACTTAAATGAAAAACCTTCCTTTATTTACTAGTTGAAATCAGATAAATTGATCTGCCATTAACATGACAATTGTGAATCTGGTGTGTTAATAAGTTGAGCATCCTCCTGTGCACCAAAGGGTTGCCACTTCAATTCCCAGTCAGGGCACATACCTGGTTTGCAGATTCGATCCCCAGTTGGGGCACATACAGAAGACAACTGATCCATGTTTTTCTCTCTCTCCCTTCCTCTCTCTAAGCATGTCCTGATGTGAGGACTTAAAAAAAATAACACTTTAGTGGAACCCTTCTGTATTTGTTTTCAAAACATGGTTCCTACATATACATCAGCATCAACTTAGAGCTTGTCTTAAATGCAAATTTATGGGTTTACCTCCAGAACTACAGATTCACAAATTCTGGGGTGGGGCTCAACAATCTTTGTTGTTTTTTTTGTTTGTCTATTTTTTGTTAATCCTCACCTGAGGATAGTTTTCCATTGATTTTTAGAGAGAGTGGAAGGGAGCAGAGGTACATTGATGTGAGACATACACATCGATTGATTGCCTCACACAGAAGCCCCAACCAGGACTGGGGATTGAGCTTTGCAACTGAGGTATGTGCCTTTTGACTGGAATCAAATCCAGGACCGTTCAGTCTAAGGGCTGATGCTCTATCCACTGAGCCAAACCAGCTTGGGCAGCAATCTGTGTTTTAGTAAGCCTTCTTGATGATTCTGATGCAGACTAAAATTGAAGAAGCTCTACCTTTAATTAGCTGGGTTCATGGAATTTTGGAGTCTAAAGGAAACTTAGGAACTATTTCATTTTTTAAATGATGCCAATGGTGATAAAAAAAAGAAAGGAAGAAAGAAAGAAAGAAAGAAAGGAAGAAAGAAAGAAAGAAAGAAAGAAAGAAAGAAAGAAAGAAAGAAAGAAAGAAAGAAAGAAAAGGGAAAACTCTAGACAGTTCCATAGCTAATTGAATTTTTAAACTCCTGGTCCTATGCAAGCTCTTAATTCTCAGGAGTCAAGCATAGAAGTACTCCTAAAATTGGAGCATACACACACACACACACACACACACACACACACACACTCACACACTCATGGCTGCATGCATAAAGTAATTCTAGCATTTACTTTTTCAAGTAGTTTTTTTTTAATTTTTATTGACCTCTCAAATGAATTAGACTTTGTTACTTTATAAGCAATAGCCAATTATTTCATATTTTAAGAGGTAGACTTAATAAGGCTTAATATTTAGAGCCATAGATATGCCATAAATCTAGAAAGAGCTCAGTCAATATCAATCAAATTCATTAAATGGTTTATATGTGGAGAAACAGTTAAGGCAGAGACAGCAACAAGTCTCTTTCATCATAAATCATTCTCAAAAAATATTTTAAAACAAAAATTTGCATTCTAACCCATGTATATTTGACTAAACTTATCTTTTAAAGCAGAAACATTAAAATTTTGATTCTTTTTTGAAGGCTTCACTGCAGTTGCAATCGTTATTTTATACAATAACTTTTTCCTAGTGCAGCCATATATAAAAGTACTTTCTTAATTTGTGTATCTGTGTGAGGAGACATGCTATTCCTCAGAAATTAAAATGTTCACAGTGCAAAAGCTTTGTTTTCCTAAAGAAAAGGTAGGGAAAATGAATGGAGACAGATCCCCTATAAAGAGTTGAAATTGTGCCAAAAGGAAATTGCATTTTCCAAAAAAGGTCTCATTGTTGGGGAGAACACAAGACACGGGCTAAATAAATCAAAGTCCTATTTCAATGAGCCCATCTGAACAAAACCGCAGCACTAGATTCATTACCTTGGAAGATAGATCAAATCCATGGGGTTTTCCAAGGAGTTCAAGTTTGATTTTCAGTCTTATTCTGATTATTAATATGTTTGGACAAAGAGGGATTTCAAATATCTGCTTGAGAATAGACAGAAATATGTCTGTTATTGAAAGGGAACTCACTGAGGTGCTATATGACTCCAGCAGCAGTGGTGCCTGGGAAATGTTGGACTCAACTCTCTGTAGCCTCCAGTTGGGCTGACTACACAGAAATTGGAAAGCCGCCCAAACACAAATGCTATACTCCCGGAAAGGGGGTTAATGAATGTATAGAGTGTGATCAATGCTGGTGTTATCTGTTAACTTAGAAACGCATTGTCCTTTCCGGTGGTCTATGTGACTGCGCACCATATGCTTTTCCTGTTAACCCCCTTAGAAAAGAGACCCTGTCCTGGGAGAGGTATTGCATTCTCCCCAGCTGGCTACCACTGGGAGCAGCTGCTTTACCAGTGTATGTAGGTTTCTCCTATTAAAGCTCCTAGGAATTTGAATAAGGCTGTGTGTCAACACTTCAGAATCGATCCTGAATTTAAGACTTTTAGGGGCTTTCCACCAATAGTTATACTTAAACCTATGGCCACCTCCTCAACCCCCCCTCCAAAAAAAATATTCCAGTAAACAACAGCATGAGCAAACTATTCTGTGTTTTTGCATAACTTGCCATTCCATATTAAGTCATATACTTACAGGCTGTAGATAGAATGAGCCAGATAGTTTCCTGGAATTAGGTTACATAATGCTGGAACTGCCAGTAGAAAATTAACACAATTTCTGTAGGGCCTGCTCTGCTTTCAATTAGGTTAGCAGCTGTAAATCTGAGGATGTTTCTCCTTGAGCTCAGTTAGGACCTGTCACTATATCCTAGGATCCTAATCTGGGTTATTATTTAACAGGAAAGGAGTGAAGGGAAGACTAGATAACACAGGCGTGCCGTTTATACAGCTTCTCTAGAAAGCTTGAGGTTAACACTCTCCAAGTCTGATCCCCCTGATTGAAGGGGAAGGGACTGGACAAAGGGAGTTTAGACTCATGCCCATTAAGGTACGAGTAGCATGAGAAGGCACCTATCTGCCTGTCAATCACACCTGGGAGCAAGTGGGTGGCCAGAATGGACATGGCCTCTGCAAGGATGCAAAACCTGAATATTTAAACTTCTGAACCCCCCTAATGGACTAATGGACTTTTAATTATGCCAAATGCTGAACTGGACCTGGCTGCAACATGGAATAGACACACTCTGGCTTTCCTTTTGGCTTTGCTGAACTCCCAGCTGCTCCTTTTTCAGGAGTGGTTTAAGGGGCATGGGACTGTGCAACCCAAGTAATGTAACTCCAGGCAGATGAAGCCTTTTACCACATCTCATTCTCCCACGGAGGCTTCTGAAAAATCTTATCTCAGCAGCACCTAAGAGCCACCCCACTCCCATGGGCGAGGCAGGAATCTGATTCTCCGGTAACACTATGACAGAGCTTCCCTTTAGTAAACCATGATGGGAAAACTGTCTAAAAGTTTTCAGAAAATTGGAACTACTGTTTTCTACATCTAGTAATGCACAGCCCTGCAACTAAAAAATAATTTTAATTCAAGTATTGAAGTTAGAAGTCAATTATGTCCCACTTTAAGATCAAACCCTTCTGATAATAACATATTGGTCCAATGCGGGATTAGATCTTGTTATTCTTAAGATCGATGGGATCTATCCTATCTAATAATAAACAAACATGGTAATTGCTGTACCTTCGCTACGCCTCCCATTGGCTAATCAGCATGATATGCAAATTAACCACCAACAAAGATGGCAGCTAATTTGCATACTGCAGGAGGGGCTGGCAGTGCATGATGCTGCCCCGGGGACCTGGGCCCCGGACCCCTGACTGAGCAAGGCAGGGCCGGTAGAGCCCGACACTGCCCTGGGGATCCGGGCCTTGGATCCGTGACCTGGCGAGGGAGCAAAGTGGCGGAGAAGGGAGAGAGCCGAGGGCTAAGCGGCGAAGGGAGGGAGCGAGGCAGCGGAGAAGGGAGCAAAACCCACCTCGGTGGGCTTCGCTCCCTTCTCTGCTTCGCTGTGGTCTCAGGAAGCCCTATTCTTGCAGGAGTCATCCTGCAACGGGCCTCTAGTAATATTATAGTTTCTCATGTAGTGTAACACCTAACTGAGTCTATCTCAAAGACAGACTCTGGCTAGTACCACACAGAGCTGCAGATGTTTGAACAATAAAATAGTATGCATTAACTGTTTACAATGAAATTTTTAGAATTTATATTATGTAGTAGATAGAAAATATGTATAAAGAAAAATCCTGGAGATTTCCTCCTCCTCTTTAGAAAGAATGTACTGATTTAAATTTTCTGCCTGTATATGGTCCCATAAAACTTATAGAGAAAGAAATTAAATGTATAAATGATTTATAGGTAGATTAAAAAAGCTTGCAAGTTTGGGATGTCATACATCTTCATGAAAACTGTTATAAATCTCTGTAACTTATATTGCTTATTTTACCTCTACAGAAGCAGCATAAACAGAGCCAGCAATTATCTGTAATAAACTTTTTCTTTAATATTGCGGCAATCCCATTTTTAACACACTTGTCATAATACATCTTGTGCTCAGTAACTGCTTGTATCTTTTGCAGACACTGTAGTTACTGTGGGTAAGTCAATGTGGCCGTAATGCTGACAGCAAATTATTAACAGGAATGAAATCTTAGCTATACCTTTTGAGAGCTAACCTTTTGCATGAACCAACTCTTGGTTTAAGCATTTATAAAAAAAAAAGTCAGGAGTAATATGTTCTGTTTATGGTTTTAAGAACATTTGTTAAATAAGTTCCGGATTCTATAGAGCATTGTATACAATCTGAAATATGAAATGAGTTGAAAAATATCATAAATATAAACCACTGATAAAAGTGTTCAGCCTGTGTTGCTAAGAATTAATAATAATCTATTATTATAAGTTTGAAATTTAAAAGCATTAAATTATTAAAATGACACTAATTTTAATGATGAAATTCCAATGGCCAGTCTGCAACAAAAGTTAGAAAGTAGAGGGTTAATCTAACCACATATATTTTTTTTTAAGGAATACAGGCATACTTGGAGATATTGCAGTTTGCTTCTGGACCACCACAATAAACTGAGTCTTTATCTTTTTGCTGATGAAAGGTCTTGCCTTCACTTTGTGAAAAATGCAGTATCTGTGAAGTGCAGTAAAGTGATGCTCAGTAAGAAGTATGCCTGTGGCCCTAACCGGTTTGGCTCAGTGGATAGAGCATCAGCCTGTGGACTGAAGGGTCCCAGGTTCTGTTCCGGTCAAGGGCATGTACCTTGGTTGCAGGCACATCCCCAGTAGGGGGTGTGCAGGAGGCAGCTGATCGATGTTTCTCTCTCATCGATGTTTCTAACTCTTTATCCCTCTCCCTTCCTCTCTGTAAAAATCAATAAAATATATTTTTTTAAAAAGAAGTATACCTGTGTTTTAGTAAATTTTAAGGAAATTTAAAGATATGTGCAAGGAGATGATATTTAGTAATGGAGACTAGATTTTTTAATATTCTGGAAAATTTAAAAATCCATATTTAAATTGTATGTCATGATTTTTCAATGTTTGCTCAATTTAAAAACAAAACAAAAAACGTGTGCTGGCCTAACAAAAATTCTACCTATATTTTTTAGTCTCTGAGCTCATCTCAGCCTCCTTGGGGCATACAAGTGAAATTTTTATGGCATTGTGCACTGTCATTATATTCTAATGAAATTTACTTTAGATCAATATCCATTAGTGTATTCACACTCATACTGAGTTTGCCCTGAATCTAAAGTTTCTCTAACAACAACAAGCATTTACTGTGTGTATGACATGATGGTTGGTGTTATAGTTGAGAACAAAGAAAAGCTTTAGTATCTGGCATTCAGGTTGAGAAGCTTAATGCATAGATGGGAGCCATAGATCGATATATATGTTTTATGATTATAAATTATACACTAAATATACTAGTACATGCAATGCCTTTTCCCCTTTTTCTTTAAGTGGTTGCCTGTATTTTATGGATAGAGTATATCTCTGGTTAATCAAAACAGAAAATATGCTGTAATCACACACTGTTTATGAAGTACCTGCTTTACATACTGGCAGCAGTTTATCTATATTTAATAAACCATTTTAGCTTCCAGAATTCATATAGAAGAAATGTAAAGAGTTTGGAGTAAATGATTTATGTTACTATTTAAGATTGCTGTGTGACTGGGCAAATATATTCATTTCTGGGCCTTGGTTATCTAAGCTATTAGGTGAAGCCATATCTCTCTTTCCTAATATGAAACAGTAGAGATGACTATTCCCTGTCAAATGTACAAAACTATGAAAATATCCATTATTATCTTAAATAAATCATTTAACGAAAACTCTAGAGAAAACAAAAATTGAAATGGATATGGCCATTGACTTTAAAAAGATAATCTCACTGGAGAAGAATTTGGAAATCTTTCTGTCAATTGTTATTTTTTTAAATATATTTTTATTGATTTCAGAGAGGAAGGGATAGGTTGAGAGAGGGATAGAAACATCAATGATGAGAGAGAATAATTGATCGGCTGCCTCCTGCATACCCCCCCACTGGGGATTGAACCTGCAACCTGGGCCTCTACCCTTAACCGGAATAAAACCCGGGACCCCTCAGTCCCCAGGCCAATGCTCTATCCACTGAGTCTAACCAGCTAGGGACTGTCACTTGTTTTTTTAAGTATAATTAGCTTTCTAATCTGTCATATGCCATCATTTTGGGCAGCTTTTAAAAATCTATCCATAACTCTTAAAATTATTCCCTCAATATTGACTAATTATTTTTGTAGAATCTTCACATTCTCTAAGTTATTATCTAAATGTATTTACTATAAATGGCCTTTTTTTACATTGAAGAGAAGAAAATGAACTGAGTTGAATGCACTACATGATCCTCAGGTTTTTTTCCCTTATATCTTTTTTGTGACAAGATTAATTAAGTTCTTATTACACTGCTTTTATAGGACCATTTTTATCTACTTTGTACAGAACTTGGCTTCAGATGTATGAAACTGATTTGAAAAGCTGCAGTATACAGACTGCTACGGCTCATTCAGATTCAGCAAGATGTCAACTCAAAACCATAACAATTCATACATCATTGCAGACAATGTTACTGACTCCATATGGAGTTTAATAGGCCTTCACTCTTAGCCTGCAAATCACTGACATCTTCTCATGTTTATAACTTTAAAAAAAGGGAAAATTAAATTTAAAAAGGTGTTTAGAACCATTTTTCTTTCACCAAAGTGTATAGCAGAATAGAAATTGTGCATGACAGTTTTAGTTCAACAAAAATTAATATTGATATGTGATAAATCACTGCAGACTGGAACCTTCAGCAGGAAGCAGTGACGGATTTACTATCTGCTCTTGGCTTTGTATAATTAGAGGACAAACCCATCCAAAGGTGGATCTGGTAGTTGTCAAAGTTAGCAGCTACATGACCTGAGAATATCTGGAGATGATGGATTGTGATTGTTTTTCACTAATTCAGGTATTTTGGCATTCGTTAGGGAGCAACAGAAAGGCTTTGAAAATATACTGAGTTCTTCAGGCTAGAATTTCCTGGGTGATTCAAATCAATATTAGCAAATTGTTCACCCTAGAGCAGGGGTGGGCAACCTTTTTGTGAGTGCGTGCCAAAACCAGCAAAATCTCTGACTCAAAATTCTTCTGCGTGCCAACCCTAATTTTTTGAGAATATGTTATGCCTACTTGATATCTCTTAAGGTGTACGTATGTGAAGAACCTTGAAGAAATAATAAAATTGATTCGAGCGACAAAAACACAGCATATGATGATGAAAAATACATTTATTTTTTAATGTATACATGTTATGTAAAATTATTTATTTATCTAAGATGCACCTACACTGAATTTATCTGAAAAATAAAAAAGTCGATATTAAGAAAAAAATTGTAAATGGAAGATTATAAGAGAGGGTTTCGCGTGCCAGCAAAAGTTACTGGCGTGCCATGTTTGGCACGCGTGCCAGGGGTTGCCCACCCCTGCCCTAGACTCCTCTCTACTAAGCGAGGAGAAATTACTGGTGAAATTATGTGTAGATTTTAGCTACTCTTGCCTAAAGAAAGCAGCCTGGTTTGGGTTTCCAAAGCTGACATTTTTACCAGCTACAAAGCCATGGATAAATAATCTCTCTGAACCTAAATGTCTTCAGTTCTATAAGAGGAGAATAATAATAATAATACACATAGCTCAATAGGCTACTTAGACTTAACAATAAAATTTGCACACAAGAAAAAGTGTCATTCAATAGTGCTGGCTATATGGCAATGTATTATCATTGTTCTTATTCCCAAATGGAGGCAATAATTAGAACTAGTCTTAACAAGTTCTTCATCATAATGTGCCACAAAACTCAGGCATTTCAGGTCACTTTTGTCTTTATGACTCTGTCTGTATATTTTTTAAATTGATTCAAACTGCCACCAATTAGACTCTGGCAGTAAAGTTCCACTGAGCCTTATAGAACCCATGGCCTGTCATGGGCAAAATTCCCTATATCATCAGTGTAGTGAGCATCTGAACTCACTGTGAATGTTCACTAGCCTTCAGGTCTCACACCTCTGCCTTTCCCCTTTGGCACCACAAACTGACAAAGATTGGAGTAGGGGCCCAGGTGCTCCTTACGGCCTGGCACTAGCATGGGAAGGTGCAGAGCACTCAAATCCCCGCCCCAGTGTGGGCGCTGTCAGCCAATCCCCAACCCCCCCACCCCCACCCCACCCCCCACATTCTCCCCACCCGCAACACCACAGTATATACCAATGCCATCACCTCTTGTTCACTTCAGTTGCTAAGGATCTGCTCGCTCCAGAAAGTTCCATTAGATAAGCAATAAAATGTTTTTAAAACTTCTTTGTGCAGGTGTGGCATAGTCTTGGCATTCAAACAAATTTATTTGTTGTTGTTGTTGTTGTTAATCCTCATCTGAGGATATTTATCCATTATTTTTTTTTTCTTTTTGGAGAGAGTGAAAGGGAGGGGAGAGACAGAAACATCCATGTGAAGGAACACATCGATTAGTTGCCTCCTGCAGGTGCCCTGACCAGGGCCTGGGATTGAGCCTGCAACAGGTATGTGCCCTTAACCAGAATCAAACCAGGAACCCTTTAATTCATGGGCCAACACTCTATCCACTGAGCCAAACCTGCTAGGGCTCAAACAAATTGTATGTGTGTGTTTGGGGGGGTGTTGATCCTGTCCTTCATGAGACACCCATGAAATGCTCAATTGCTTCTTTATTGTTCCATCATGTTTTTGCTCTAACTAAAACTTGGCAACTCGAGAATCCTAATCCAATAAATCCTTCCCAGGTAGTGGCTGTTCTTTGCCTCACACTGTCTTACCACTGAAGATGGAATTGTGTTTCAGATACACTTCAGTGCCTCATATAGAATCTTGGTTCTTATGAAGAAAAAGAAAAGAAAGAAAAAATAAACAAACTAAAGCCCCTTCAGATCCTGTCACTTATCTGGGAAAAATTATATCAACTTTTTTCCTACCACTATTTCCATCAATATTTCTTATTATGTTAACAGTAAAAGATATTATACCCTTCTCATTCAATGGCACCTACAATCACTCAGTTGCTCAGGTTAATAACATTGGCATTACTCGCACTCCTTCGTAACTGTCCATCAACATCTACATCCATTCACCAAAGAATGTACTCCACATTCCAAAGATAAGTTGCCACGAATATTCTCCCACCTCCTCCACTATTTCCATTTGACTTGGACTTCCGCAATAGCTTTCTGAGAATTTTATTGTGGTGGTCTGTATAATGGCCCAAAGATATCCGTGTCTTAATTCCTGGAATATGTGGATGTTACCTTAGATGTCAAAAAGGACTTTGCAGGTACGATTAATGAAGGATCTTGACATGGGGACAGTATCTTGGGTTATTCAGGTGGAAGCTAGATGTAAGCACAAGGGCCCTTGCAAGAGAGAGACAAGAAGATCATAGGAGGAAGTAGGAGACAACGGAAGCAAGAATTTGGATTGATGTAAGGAAATGGGCTATAAACCAAAGAATGCTGGTGGTTTTAAGAAGCAAGAAAATGCAAGAAAATGGGTTCCCTCCTTTTTATTAACCCCATGAAACTGATTTTGCATTTCTGGTCTCTAGAACTGGGAGGATTAATTTTTATTATTTTCAGGTGTCAAGATTTGGCAATTTTACAGCAACAATAGAAAACTAATACATTTGCCTTCATCTGCACTTCCACCCTACAATTTTCTGGTGGTAAGTTATACAGTGTGTTCCTTGTAACATGCAGATGCTGTCATTCCACTTCTCTGCCCCAAATGCTCTAATAATGTTCCTTTTCAGAACAAGATCCGAAGTCCCTACCATGACCTGTAAGGCCTCAAATGGTTTGGCTACCTGTCTTTTATTACTCTACTCTCTTTCAGGCCACCCTAGCCACACTGGAGACCATGCTATTCTTTGGACTGGTCAATGCTGTGCTCCTGCCTCAGTACTTTTTCCTCATTTCATTCATAGCTCAACTGTATCTTTCTTAGAGGGCACCTCCCTGACCGGACATCCACACAGTAGCCTCTATCACTGTCTTTGACCAGCTTTTTTGTGTGTCATTTCCTCTTTTATTTTTAGCTTTAGTTGCTATTATATTACTTATTAATTTGTCTGTTTTGTTCTTTATCTTCTAGAATGTAATCTCTAGGATGAGTTGAGGGGCTTCATTATTTTAACACCTCTACCACCAGCACTTAGAATAGTGTTTACCTTATAATAGGCAATCAATACATATATGTTGTATGAACTACTTAAGCCCTTATAGTAACTACTATCTGTATTTTTATTTATCTCACATGCTCCTTGTGATGTTCTACCAGGGGTGGGAGCCTTTTTTGTGCCAAGGGCCATTTGGATATTTATAACACCATTTGCGGGCCATACAAAATTATCACCATAAAAATTATGTTGCCATGAAAAAAGCTCCTAAATATATTAAATTTCTAGTCCCATCTGTGGCAGGGCCAGACCAAATGATACAGCCTGAGGACTGGGTGTTCCCCACTCCTGTAGGCACTGTTTATATGCCTTAAAAATGGAAGGTTATTTAATCTTCATATGAACTCTGTGAGGTAGGTACTATTTTTTTAACTTGAATTTTTTAATTTAAATTCTTTATTGTTTAAAGTATTACATGAGTCTCCTTTTTCCCCTATTGACCTCTCCCCAGCCACCCCCAACACCCAATCACATGCCCTCATGCCCCTAGTGTCTGTGTCCATTAGTTATGCTCATATGGATGCATATTTGGTTGATTTCTTACCCCCTCACCCCATGCCTTCCCTCGTAGGTTGTACAGTCTGTTTAATGCCTCTATGTCAGTGGTTCTATTTTTGTTCATCAGTTTATATTGTTCATTATATTCTTCAAATGAGTGAGATCATGTGATATTTATCTTTCTCTGATTGGCTTGTTTCCCTTAGCTTAATGCTTTCCATGTCCATCCATGCTGTTGCAAATAGTAAGAATTCCTTCTTTTTTACAGCAGCGTAGTATTCCATTGTGTAGATGTACCACAGGTTTTTAATCCATTCATTTACTGATGGGCACTTAGGCTGTTTCCAAACCTTAGCTATGGTGAATTGTGCTGCTATGAACATAGGGGTACATATATCCTTTCTGATTGGTGTTTCTGTGTTTTGGAGCTGTATTCCTATAAGTGGGATCACTGGGTCAAATGGAAGTTCCATTTCTAATTCTTTGAGGAAACGCCATACTGTTTTCCACAGTGGCTGCACCAGTCTGCATTCCTACCAACAGTGTAAGAGGGTTTCGTTTTCTCTACATCCTCACCAGCACTTGTCATTTGATTTGTTGATGATAGCCATTCTGGCAGGTGTGAGATGGTACCTCATTGTGGTTTTGACTTGCATCTCTCCGATGATTGATGATTAGTGACTTTGAGCATGTTTTCATATGTCTCTTGGCCTTCTGTATGTCCTCTTTTGAAAAGTGTCTATTTAGGTCCTTTGCCCATTTTTTGATTGGATTGTTTATCTTCCTTTTGTTAAGTTGTATGAGTTCCCTATAAATTTTGGAGCTTAAACCCTTCCTTATCGGAGATAACATTGGCAAATATGTTCTCCCATGCAGTGGGCTTCATTGTTATTTTGTTGATGGTTTCTTTTGCTATGCAGAAGCTTTTTATTTTGATGTAGTCCCATCTGTTTATTTTCTCCTTAGTTTCCATTGTCCTAGGTGCTATTTCAGTAAAGATATTGCTACGACATATGTCTGCTATTTTGCTGGCTATGGATTCTTCTAAGAAAACAATACCATTTACCATTGCAACAAAAAATTAAGATACCTAGGAATAAACTTAACTAAGGAGGTAAAAGACCTGTACTTGGAAAATTATAGGAAGTTGAAAAAAGAGATAGAGGAACAAATAAACAAATGGAAGAATATACTGTGTTCATGGATTGGTAGAATCAATATCATTAAAATGTCCATATCACCCAAAGCAATTTATAGATTCAATGCAATCCCTATTAAAATACCAATGGCATATTTCCAAGACCTAGAACAAACTCTCCAAAAACTCATCTGGAATAAAAAAAATACCCCGAATAGCTGCAGCAATCTTGAGAAAGAAGAACAAAGTTGGAAGGATCACAATACCAGATATCAAACTATATTACAAAGCCATGGTTCTCAAAACTGCCTGGTACTGGCACAAGAACAGACATATAAACCAATGGAACAGAATAGAGATTCCAGAAATCGACCCAAATCATTATGCTCAATTAATATTTGACAAAGGAGGCAAGAGCATACAATGGAGTCAAGACAGTCTCTTCAATAACTGGTGTTGGGAAAACTGGACAGATACACACACAAAAAAATGACCATCAACTTACACCATACACAAAAATAAACTAAAAATGGATAAAGGACTTTAAGATGGGAAACCATTGAAATCTTAGGTAGGTACTATTATTATGTAAATTTTATAGATGAGGGAACTGAGAGATAGACAGGTTACACAATTTGCCTAAAGTCACAGACCTTGTAAGTGATCTGCTTCCAGAGTTCATGTATTTAATTGTTTAAACTAGTCTGTCTCTCTAGTAGTTGCATCAAGTAAACATACACTTCTCTAACAACGTCTATTCTTTTTCTAAATATAATGCATTTTATCTATGTTCAATTGTTTTTTATTTGTTATTTTTTCATCTTTATTGTTGAAAGTATTACATATATCACTGTTTTTCCCACATTGACCCCTTCTAGCCTGCCCCCATACCCTGCCCCAGGCTTTCACCACCCCATTGTCTGTGTCCATGGGTTATGCATATGTGCATACAAATTCTTTGGTTGATTTCTTCCCACCAAACCCCACCTTCCCTCTGAGATTCATCAGTCTGTTCCATGTTTCTATGTCTCTGGATCTATTTTGTTCATCAGTTTATTGTGTTCATTAGATTCCACATATAAGTGAGATCATGTGATACATGTATTTCTCTGAATGGCTTATTTCACTTATCACACTACTCTCCAGGTCTCTCCATGATGTCTCAAAGGGCAAGAGATCCTTCTTTTTTCCTGCTGCATAGTATTCCATGATGTAAATGTACCACTGCCTTTGATGGGCACTTGGGTTGTTTCCAGATATTAGCTATTATTAATTGTGCTGCAATGAACACAGGGGTGCATACATACTCTCTGATTGATGTTTGTGGTTTCTTAGGATATATTCCTAGAAGTGGGATCACTGGATCAATGGCAGTTCCATGTTTAATTTTTTGAGGAAACTCCATATTCTTTTCCATAATGGCTGTAC
>NW_005871080.1:8414473-8422112 GCF_000147115.1 Myotis lucifugus
TGTATGCTCTGTCTCCTTTGTCAAATATTAATTGACCACTCATTGGAGTGGGTTGATTTCTGGGGTCTCTGTTCTGTTCCACTGACCTATATGCCTGGTTTTATGCCCATACCAGGCTGTTTTGCTTACAATAGCTTTGTAGTATAGTTTGATATCTGGCATGTGATCCCTCCAACTTTGTTCTTCTTTCTCAAGATTCCTGTGATTATTCAGGGTCTTTTTTGGTTCCATATACATTTTTGGAATATTTGTTCTAGATCTGTGAAGTATGTTAATGGTATTTTAACAGGGATTGTGTTGAATCTATAGATTGCTTTGGGTAGCAGGTCCAGGGGTCCCCAAAGGTGTGGATGGAGTTGGCGAAGAAGGAATGACACGAAGACAGCCTTCAGTTGATCAGCAGCCTAGTCAGGACCTCTAGCCAGGATCTCCAGCCAAAGTTCTGGTCGGAGTTCTGGTTAGGAACTGATGAGGATCTGATGAGGATCTGATGTTTATTGTCTTGTTACATCCGTATTTATACCAGCCGATTTTAATCCTGTCAATTTCTATTACAAAGGTTAGGGCGTTTCTTATCTCCATCCCAGGGAGTAAAGATTATGTAGCTTAACTACCCGCCTGGCACTTAATTAAGGGGTTGTATCCCCTCCCTAACCTCAGGGAAAAATCCCCACCTGGGGAAACAACCTTTCTCAGAGAGGTGACCTTGTTTAAAACACATGGAACTAAGGACAGCAAACATATTAAGAACAATATGCTATATATGCCAGGTCCCTTGAAACATATGCTGTGCAGATGTTTCTTTCCTGCAGCGACTGTGTCAAGCAGCAAGGATGGACCGGCTCCCGGCAGTATGTGTATTTTAATTATGTTAATCCTTCCAGTCCATGAACATGGTATATGCTTCCACTTGTTTGTATTTTCCTTTATTTATTTTTTTAATATTCTATAGTTTTCCAAGTACAAGTCTTTTACCTTATTATTTATGTTTATTCCTATATATCTTTTTTTTATTGCAATGGTAAGTGGTAAATGAGAGTTCATTATTGGTGTATAAAAATGCCATTGATTTCGGTATGTTTATTCTGCCAGCCAGAATATTGCTAGAGGGGTCTCCAATAAATGAACTTTGGAAAGACTTAGTTTTGGGGTCCACAGTTCTGGGTGAGGGGATGAGAAAGATGTAGGGTTCATTGGAAAGCTGTCTATAAAAGAGTTGCAATAGGGTTTTTCTCCCTTGCCCTTTCCCATCCCTCCCCATCACTTGGTAATTCCAACAATAGCTAGCAGCATTTGGGTATTTTACCCTAAGCAAAAACCAAAAGACATCCCACTAAACATATTTAGCTAACTGTGGGGAACTAGGGCTCCCACTGTTAACATGGACATCAAGGAATAAAACTCCATTCTGGTATTTTGGGAGTAAATAGTCAAATGATTAGTTCTATATCTGCTGAACTTATGCTGGTTATCAAATTGTGTACATGCATATGGCATTTTTCCCATCTTCTAAATAAGAGTGGAGATTTAAGAAGAGTGCAATTCCAGTCAATCCACATTAGACCTGGTGGCAGAAAACTACTAGTATTAATACAATTCCCAATTTCAAATGTGAATGGATAATGAAGGATTGATCATCAGTAGAATTAATGAGAAAGTCATATAAGCCATCCAAAGAAAGAAAATGAGTAATCTGGATGGAAGGACACGTTTATAGCACATATAAAAGAAAAAAGAAATGCTAATTACTGCCATTAAAAGGAACAATACTATGAAAACCAACAAAAGCACAATAGAGTGGATCAATAAGTCCAAAAGCTAGTTCTTATAAATACTAATAAATTAGACAAGACTCTAAATGGTTTTATCAAGGTAAACATAAACATGGAAAAAATTTAAACATACACACACACACACACATCAACACCTGCTTTGGAAATAAAAAAGAGCAGGCCTGTCTTATAAAAACTAACAAATGAAAGGAATGAGAAAATATAAGCATTCTAATATCTTGGTAGATAGGAAACCAATTGATAATATTAAAAGTAAATGAAACATTAAGTAGAAGTTTGATTATATAAGACCTTAGACAAACTATATGGATGGTAAGAGGAGGGAGGAAGAAGGAAGTGAAACATTTACTGCCTTAATAGCAAGAGGTTTTATCTGAATTAAGAAATAGTAGTTCAAGGTTACCCTTTAAAATTACTTCAGTAACAAAGATTAAAGCAGAATGGTGGGGCTGGGGTTGGTGGGACAAGTATTAGGAAAGAACAAGTATTAATATTGTAAATTCTCTTGTACTGTTTTTGTTTTTACCCTGTGCATTTAAATATTTTAAAAACTAAGATGAAAATGCTATTTAAGCAGATAGATTTAAAACAGTGAAAATGAGTCAGTTAAACTGGTTACATTTAACATGGTTAGACAAAATGCCGACTAATTTGACATTTAACTGACTGAGTTTTCCATTAAAGAGACAAAATAATTACATTTGTAGACTCCATAGTTATAGCTCAAAGCTATGTCTTTATTGTCCATTCTGTAGGCTAATGAATATTTTCTGGTATTTAGATACGTTTTATTGTATTTCATTTAAAATGTGCTATTAAAAAAATTGCTTGTTTATTGCAAAGACCCAAACAAAACAGGAACAATAAATGTACTTTTAGTATGATGGCTGAGTCCTTTTAAACTACTATTATAACTTAATACACATTTTCTGACGAAGAAGTTTAAGAAGGAAATCGGACATTTTATACTACTTTGTGCATAAGCTTACATATTGTTTACAATAAAATTGCAAAAGTTGTGTAGGAGACCTAAGAAAAGAGGGGAAAGATTAAAAAAATAAATAAATACAGGTTATTTTTTTATTTTAGACATATATGGCTTTACTTGTTCACTTTAAAGTTCAATTTCCTTTTTAATCTTAAATAAACATAATTAAGATTATGAAAATATTGAAATTTAGTCTAATTCTTTGAAATTCAGTTATTAGTTTGTATGCCAGTTTAAAGACCATGAACAACTAAGGGATATAATGAAAATGAAAACAAAACAATCTTCATCATTATGATATAATTGTGCAAATTTCCAATGTTGATTGTATTAGTATTTTCAATAAACCTTTTTATTTGTCATCATGGTCTTGCATTATCATGATTTGCTATTTTTGAACAGATCACTTGATTTCCAGCTCATCTGGGTTTTTTCAATTCTTATAATTTTATAAATCACCAATTCTAAGGCAAGCACACTGCTGAATGCTGAAGATATAAACATGGCATTTTTTCACTTAATAAAAAAGCATGAACATAAATTAATGTAAAAAAGTATCTAATTAAAATTTATATACATTCTTAGCAGAGAGGGGTTACTGAAACCTGGTTCCCTAGGAAGACTTCATATAAAAGATGGGCTCCAGAATGGAATGTAGGATTGGGGGACAAGCTAGGAAGAGAGAAGTCACATGTGACTGTTTTGTAATTGAACTGACAATGTTTTAGTGCTAGCCTCTCAGACTTGTATGGAAATGTAAGTTGCCTGGGCTTCTGGTTAAGCTTCAGGTTTGAATCGGTGGATCTAGAGTATAATCTGAGGAACAAGCTTCCACAGGAGGCCTATGCTGCTGGTCAAAGCACCATAATTGGTTTAGGCAAAGCTGGTTCCATAGAGATCAAAGCACATGTTTTGAACTGTGTACATATTTACTGAAGCAATGAAGAAAGTGATGTGTAGGCAAATGATTCTGGTTGAAAAGCTCTTCCTCCTTCTTAGCTCTACAACTTCCCTAAGTCATAAGGCCTTCTTGTACACAGATGCTTGACTTTGCCTATCTTCTCACTTTTTAGAAAGTGGTTATGCCAGTCTCTGGGAAGCTATGGCTTGTTTAGTTTATAGATACTTGTTTATTTTATCCCTATGTAGTCAAATAGATGTTACTCTTCTCCTCAGCTAGTTCAATGCTGCTATTATTTTACCTAGGCAGGACACTTCTCCTCAATGACTAAAATAGAGCCTTTTCCCTTGCTGTGTGATATTTCCAAGTCGTCTACATGTGCTGCTCATAACCAAGAAGTGAAAATATGTGATTCAATATAGGTAGTCACTCAGTGACATGTTAAACATCTTTGACGGAGGATGTTTCTCAATATGGGTACTTACCCACTGACTTTACCATTTAAGTCTTTGTGCATAAAAAAAAAATGATTACATTTAAAATATTTAAAATGCAGATTTCACTGCTCTGCATTCAAAGATTTATATTCAGTGCCCCTGGTGTTGGGCTGAAGAAACTGAATTATTTAATTAGCATCTGGATGAGTCAGACTTCCTATGAACCTCTGCCAGGAATGACCTTTTCCTTGCAGTCCCAGGATGTGGGCACAGCTGATGAGCATGAACTCGGACAGCTAACATCCCTCTGCAGGTACTGATTCTTGGAAATGAGATGTTATCAATTTGAACCAATTGAAAGGATTATAATGGAGATTCCATTAATGATCTGATCATAAACTGGATGAGTTGTTTTGTTATTAACAAAGAAAGAAGAAATTGACCTTCAAATTATTTTCATTTTGGTCTATAAGCTAGATGTCATTCAACTCAATGCTCATTATACCTGATTTTTAGATGAAAGCTAACATTTCCCCAAAAGATATAAAAAATGTTAATTTAATATGTTCAGCAATAGATAGTGCAAAGATGTCAAAATGTCCCTGGAATAGAAAAGTAACTAATGTGTATACCAGAAATATTGGAAATGAGGGATGACTGCTAATGGAAATTTGCATGAACCTGAATCTCAAATAGTTCTTCCTGTGCTAAAGCTGCTCTCTAAAAAAGGCAATTTGAGAACAGAGGACAGGGCCCCTGTGAGGTCTTATGCTAAATTAAACTAATTAATCATTAATTTTAGAAACACAGATCCAAGATAAATCCCTTATTAGAGTAGTACTGGGTATGAAAACTTTGTGACTATGTATCAATCAACAATTGCTCTGCAAACGGCCATTTACAAATTAATGGCCATTCAACCAATTAAAAATTATAATTAACATTTTTCAAATATAGTCAATCCACACATTTTATCATTCTTATAGCTAGACATAAATTTGGAGTTAAAAAAACCTTTTATGAATAAAAAATAAATTAATGTTCTTACTTTGAGTGCTGTGAAGAACTAAATGAATAACTAATATGCATTAAATAAATAATAACATTTTTCTCCTTTCAAGTCTATTTTAGAGCTATGTTTTTCTTGTGTTGATTTCTGAAGATCAATTATGTACAATTCCACAGTGATTATGAAATATATTTCATATTCTAGTTGGTTGATGAATGAGAGATTTAATGATGGTTTTTGTTCATTTATTTATTTTTAGAATTTTAGAAAGAAATTATTTTAAAGGAAATAAAAATCATTGCTATGGAGACTATGACATAAAAATATACATATAACATTTAACCACATTTTTATATGGGAAATGCTTTTTATTATAAAAGTCAAAACTCCCCTCTTTTAATTTAAATACAATTATTAGAATATTTCATTCAATTAAAATGTAGACTTGAAAAAGTTGCTGTCATTCTAAGGTAATAAGGCTTTGAAGAAAAGTTATCACTAGGGAAAAAGAATTGCTCAGTGGGTTTCAAGGATAGCAAGTCCATAAAGCAGGACAACAAAACACTTAGAAATAGGAATAATAATACTAGTAGTTAAATGCTCTGCCAATATAGTAGAAGCCTATGGTATAATACTTAGAAAACTCATTAAAGGAGCTATTCTCTGTATCTAATCTAATTTCTTCATCTAATCTCCCAACAATCTTATTATCATTTCCATTCTGCACTTTCTGTTAGGACAAGAATCAGTCCTGCCCTGACCAGTTTGGCTCAGTGGATAGAGCATTGGCCTACGGACTCAAGGGTCCCGGGTTGGATTCCTGTCAAGGGCATGTACCTTGGTTGAGGGCACATACCCAGTGGGGAGTGTGCAGGAGGCAGCTGATCGATGTTTCTCTCTCATCAATTTTTCTAACTCTCTATCCCTCTCCCTTCTTCTCTGTAGAAAATCAATAAAATATATTTTTTTAAAAAAGAATCAGTCCTTAAACTCAGGTACTTGGTGATTATATTGACTGTACTTTAATAGGAAGGTATGTAGGTTGAAGCTGTGGGTAGTATGGCTGTATGGAAGTTAGTGATTAATTCTGATTAAAATATTAATTCAAATCATGTTCAAAATAATATTTTGAACACATTATTTTGAACAGAATTTAAAAGTAATAATATAAAGTGGATTGGAAAACACATCAAAGTGCTTGGGAGGGTAGTGTACCCAGAAAGGGCATGAAAGTTCCATTGATCCCTCTCCCACTGCACCTTGCCCTATACATATCTTCCATTTGGCTGCTCCTAAATTCTTGTTTTGTTTTGTGTTCTATGGAGAGAGAGAAAGGGAGAGGGCAAGAGAGGGAGGGAGAGAGAGAGAAACATCCATGTGAGAGAGAAATATCAATGGATTGCCACCCACATGTGCCCCAACCAGGGAACAAACCACAACCTGGGTATGTGCCCCAACCAGGAATCAAACCAGAGACCTTTAGGTGCTCAAGCAACTGTGCCACAGAGGCCAGGGTCTAAATTGTATTTTATATAATACACGATAAGGGTAAGTTTCAAAAACTCTCCATAAGTTACTGACCATATGAAAGATTTGCTTATTGAATTTATTTTGATCAGAAAATATCAGTATCAGTGTAGACTCAAACTATATGCAGAGTATAGTATTATCCCTGACAAGAAGGGTCAAAGAAATATAGCAGTAGAAATGCTTCTATTTATTCAAGTATCAATGAGGGGGAAACTCTTATCAAAGAAAAGTAAACTTCCCAAAATTGTGCTATAGGAACCAAAGCCTAGTTTATGATAAACCACAAAATTGCCTCAGTGTGTCACTGACTGGAGAAACAAATGGAAATATAGGTTTCATCTTGCCAGTAAGTAATAATATATATACTTAACATATATATTAAGTTACTTAGCTGTATTTGCTATTAAATGGTATCAAACTAGGCAAATTTTATAAAAGCTATTTAATGGTTAAGTTCTATTGATGTTTTGCTTTCTTGATTATTTCTTCTCTCCCTGTTCCTCTGCACCCCCAAACTAATGGTCTCTTTGATGACTCAATATTTTATTCTGTAAATGAAATGGCAGTATTTTTCTGCCAAAAATGTAGTCAGTGGGCTCATTGTGGATTAAGTAGCTTTCAAATTCCAAGATTAATTAAGAATGCAGTCAGTGATCAGTTTCATTCCTCCCAGCAGTGTCAGCTTCTGTCTCCACAGAGGCCCAATCCTACAAAATGAATATTCACTTCTCTCATTGCCTTTACAGATTCATGACACAGCTCATCCTTATCTAGAGCAGTGCTATCATATAGAATATAATGCAAGCCACATAGGAAATGTTAAATTTTCTAATTGTCACATTAAAAGTAAAAAAGACATAGGGTCGATTCATTGAAAATATATATATTATGAGATGAATATAGGCAAAAGGAGCTCTTTGCCGCGGGTAATCAATATAACAATGACCAATAGAACGTTTTCCCGTGCTTTCTTTTTTTTTA
>NW_005871080.1:8422763-8502588 GCF_000147115.1 Myotis lucifugus
CTGTCCCTCCCTGATCACACCCCTACCCCAATAGGGGATGGAGCTGTCGCCAACCTCCTTCAGCCCCTCCCCCTGGCCAGCCCTGCCCTGGATGGGCCCCCACCACCCCGATTGTCCTGCAACCCCTCCTTCCAGCTGGCCCTGACCCAGATGAGTCCCCCCACTCTGATCAGGGGCTAGGCCAACAGGCCAAACACCCATGGCTCCTCCCCTAGGCCACTGGCCCCTGAACAGCCCCCCCACCCCATTCAGGGTTGGGGCTGGCCAGCCCACTGCCCACAGCCCCTCCCCATGGCCAGCCCCACCCTCAATCAGCTCCCACGATTCCAATCAGTCCCGCCACACACACCAATTGGGGGCAGGGACGTCCGGCCCACTGCCTCGGCCCAGTCAGGGTGGGCTGGCTGGCCAACATCCCGCCATCTCCTCCTCCCGACAGGCCCAGCCCCAATCTGCCGATTGGGGTGGGCCAGCCGGACCCCACCTGTGCACGAATTCGTGCCCTGGGCCTCTAGTCTTCCATAAAATTATAGAATTTAAAATAACAGCAAATCAGATTTATTCTATATACATGCCCATATGTATAGGGATAAGTACCAAAAAGTGTATCACCTAATTCAATAAGAGAAAAAGAAAATAAACAAAAAACTAAATCCGAAGTGCCATTCATTTCAAAAAATATATTTCTTACAAAGCAACAAAAGTAATAGTGTTATTTATGATGTGTCATCTTTCTCTCTCAGACTTTGTTAATTACTAAAAAATGTAAATAACACATTTTTAAGGCCACATGTACTTCTATTAAAAAAAAAATTTCCCTCACCTTAAACATTTATTCTCTCCTTCTCCTGACTCTAACCCTTCTGCCACCACTCCCTGCATTATTTCTGTTTTTCTCAGCAGCAGCGTGGGCCCAGAAGATAAGAAAGACAAATTCGTAATTAAGTCTTTTGTGAAATGGATAGCCACATCTGTGACAGAGAGAGGGAGAGAGATGTTGGTATGGAATTGTTCATGTTAGTCAAAATAGATATTTTGTTTGCACTGGAATTCCCTGGTAATTACTTTTTAAATGCATATAATTGTTTTAAAGCGGTGCTGCCACTCATTCGTGGAGAGAGTAATAACTGCACAGGAGGCATGAAGCATCTGAGAGCCACCCAGAGCGAGCTCAAGAGATGCTTTTATCACATGAATTCAAAGGCTGTTTCTATAAGACCCCGAAGCAACTAATTTGTCACTCCCACTGACCAGCCAAGTCAGTGGGAGGGGAAGTCAGTTAAATTAATTGTTTGACTGAATGGAGTGAGTGTTCATAGGCATAATTATGGCTTCAGCTATCATGTGATTGACAGTATTCACAGGACAGATGCTGTGGAAAAGGGGAGACAAGACACAACTGGGTAGTTCAGCTTTGCCAATACATTCATCGGAAATATTTGGATAACTGGGTTAGGATGTCTACATAGGTTTGTGTATGAAGACCCAACCTCCTCTTGAGGGGTGGGCGGAAGTATCCAGGGGGCTGTGAACTTCAGTGAAATAGGAACCAGAAGCCAACAAAAGAGCAGAAATGAAAATACATCAGCGCAGAGAATGAAAAGCAAAGAGAATGGACCAGAATAGTTTAAATTGAAGAAAAGGTCGATAGGATTGAGGTGACTGGTAGAAAAATAACATACCCGTTTCTCCAAATTTTCTCTGCCTCCTTTCTCTTTTTATATTATTTCCTTTCCTATCTAGATTGTCCATAGGATATATAAGGCGAACAATTCAGATACAACCTCCAAGCCAATAATTTATGCTAAAGTGGTTAATATTTCCCAAGGTTTTAGTTTTAAATTCTGCCCCAAACAGTTTTAGAGAGAAATTCTATAAATGTTCACATGTAGATATTCTATTAATAATTAACATGTTGAATAGCAAAAAATTTTATCTATCCATCTGTCTACCTTTCTCCTCAAATGTAAATATTTTTTTTTATAGAATAGCCACTTCAGAGGTGTTTAATTTAAGAGAAAAGAAGATAAGTCCACTTTGAATAAACTGATTCTCAGTTTTGGTTGCTTTTTCCAAATGTTAAACTTAAGGACCACACACTTCACATCAACTATCAAACCTTCATTTTTTCTTACAGATTCTACTCTCCCATTAATATATGGCTTAAATATAAACAAACGTAGTTTGTTGTTATTGTCATAATTGGCAATAAATTAATTTTTCAAATCTCATCCTAACTATATGCAAGACCTTTTAAAATCTTTCTAGACCTCAATTTCTTTACTTGTAAAATGGAGGAAATATGTACAATACGGAGTTGGGGTGAGGACTCGGTGATATTCAATAAAAAACAAAACATACAATTGCATGGCTATTTACTGGTTTTCGGTGCTCACATGAATCTGGAACATTCTGCCCTGTGCTATGGCTATTTGCCACGTGTCTCATCTTCCCCACACATAAGCTCCCAGAGGGCAGAGACCACATCTCCATGGTGTGTTTGTGCTGTATGCGTTTTCCTAGTATAATTCCACTGCCTAACTGTCTCCTCTGCCTAGAATTGCTTCGCATGTTAAACACTCCTTTTCCTTACTCCAATCACCTTCAGCTCCTTTTCTATGAAACTCTTGATTCTCTCAGCAACAGAGGCACTCCTTGCACTCTGCCTCTATCTCACCTTGTCTACACCCCCATTATACACATCAGCCATGTGATATGTTGGTACAATTTCCCCACAGTCTTTTAAAGCTATTTAAAAGTCTTTTAATATAATGAATTTAATAATACTAAAAATTAATAGCTAATATTTACATAGTGCTTGCTAAGTACCAGGTACGATTCTAACCTTACAAGATAAATTACTTGTTCCTAATACAACTCAGTGGTGTGAGTATTGTTATTACTATTCCTATTGCAGAGATGAGAGAACTGAGGACTAGAAAGATTAAGTAACTTACCCAAGACCACACTGTGGGTGAGAAATGAAGCCCATCTCCATGGTTTGGATTAGGAGTCCTTGTTTCCTACCTCCTCAATCTAATGTTTCTATTTTTTTAGTACCTGTTACATAAGAAGTTTTATATATTTTTTGTTGTTGTTGAAAGAATGAATCAAAGCAAGGAGTTATGAGCGTTTAGGCACAACTGGTTAACAAAGAACTCTGCCCTGAATGGTGAAAAAGTCCAGAAAAACATGCTCAATATGTGGTTGAGGCAGGAATTGGAGACACAACGGTTTTCATTGTGCCTGGCCAAACTTGTGGGAGCATATCTAGGATGTCATATGGTCTTTCTGCTGCTTGCTAAAATCAGTTCTGACAAACGGGCAGCACAAGAATGTCAAGTTGAGGGGAGCCAGGAGCCAACAGTGATACATACTGAGGAAATCTGGTTTGTTGTTTCATAATATTGAATCGGAATGTCCAACGATTTCTGGTGGTTGCGTGTTTATGTGTGCTCATGTATTTTACTATACAAAAGTTTTGTTTTTCCTGTTCTAGGCAAAAGCAGAAAAATTGTTAGAGACTATTAATTAATTAATGTGTATCATTGACCTAACAGGTTTTACAGTATAACAAGAAAGAGAGTAAATCATATGAATCAATTGAAAAATAAATTAAACCTACAGCTAACTTACATTATGTAGTCTGATTACAAACACAGAAATGAATCAGAGGAGAGGTGAGTCTTCTAGGAGAGATAGTTTTAAACTGTCCCTTAAGGATGTGTCGAGCTGGGTCAGTGAAAAGGCTGGTGGGGAGAGGTGAGAAGGAAGTAGTGGCAAGGTTGCTTGTCAGGTTTCTGAAAGGAAGCAAAAGCACCAATGAAGGCAGAATTCCATTAACTGAGGGCTACAGGTATTTGAGTCTGTGTTTGACAGTTAGTCAGGAGCCAGACTGTTTTCATGACATATTTCACAGGTGTTTCTCAGAGAGAGTTGCAAAGAGGTTGTCTATCACCATTGATGCTAATTATAATAACAATTCTTCCTAAGGCCTGTATTTTGAACCCAAGTCACTACATATGTATTTTCTTTCCATCACTTTGAAATGCTTCATTTCCTTTCTCTTACACTCAGACTTTTTAAAGTAGATATTAAATGAATACAGATGGTGCAGGCAGGTTCCTGAGTGCTTGTGAACTAGGTGGCAATTTTCAAATCTTCTTATAATCCAGCCAGTGAAGGGAACGGAGGGAACAGTGATCAATAGTGACATAATTTTACAGAGGACTAACTAAGAAAAAAATGGACTAGACATACAAAGACATTTGTTGATGGCCAGGGAAGTTAGACACTGAAATAGATATCAGTGCAGCTAGTGGAATCTCTGTTCTGGGAATTCATTGAATACACCATATGCTCCAAAAGTTTGTTCACTGAGTTGCCTGGAACAGGTGGTAGACCTCTTGGAAGCCAAGCATCAGTGGTATGACCAGATTTCACATATTGGCTGAGAGAAGGTTCATCATTTTACTTAGTATAGATTCTTGTATATTCTGATTATGTAGCAAAAACTGAGCCTGATTGTTTCATTTTAAATGGAGCTATTATAGAAATATAGATGCAGATATCCTATATAATAAAGCTGTAATATGCAAATGGTCATTATGTCGTGAAGCATAACAACTGACCAAGTAACGACCTGATCACAGATCAGCAGGAGGGTGGGGCAGCGAGCTATAAGTGTGCGGTGGAGAGCTACAGGAGGGGGCAGGGCAGCAAGCTATGAGGGAAGGTTGCAGGGGGGTGGGGGGAGCTACAGGAGGGTGGGGCAGTGGGCAGAGAGCTACTGGAGGGTGGCAGTGAACTACTGGTGAGCTACTGGTGCACGGATTCGTGTGCAGGGCTACTGGTAGATATAATAAAATTGTATATATATATATGTATATACATATATATTCTTTTGAATGAACAAAGTAATATTTATAACACATTAAATATTTATTTAGATAATTTATCATAAAGCATAATTTCAGACACCTTCAACCTTGGTTTGTGTTTGAAAAGTTTGAATACGTATTTAACACCTACTGAGCTCTCAGGGCTGGTGGAAAAACAAAATATGACATAGATCCTGCTTTAAAGAGTATTTTAGACAGATTCTTACAATGTTGAAATGTGTGTAGATCCAAAATGTTTATATGTAAGTAATTATATTTTGGTTCACCTCATAAAACCTAATGAAGGGGAAGTAAGACAAACACACCCAGAGCACTTAGTTCATTGGTTATAGAAGAGAGCACATGAATGAGCATTCTGTTGAGTATGAGAGACACGAGTGCTCAGAATTTGGAGAAAGAGGAGATCAATGTGGCCTCTAACATTCTAGGTAATAAATGCTCATTGATCAGAATTGATTCAAATTGTTTGTCCCGTTCTGCTAAAAAACAAATCTCTCTTTCCTCTTTGGGTCACTATCAGCTCAATGAGGGTCATCTAGATCCCAACGTGAGTAATAATGTGGCGCTTGATTCAGTGAATTCTTCAACAAAGTACTTCCATGGCTAAATACCCAGGGGAATATGAAAAGCAAAATAAGGTCTGATCTCTGCCCTTGAAGATCTTATAATTCTGTTGATTAAATAAGACAATATATGGGTCTAAGTAAAGAAACATTTAAATACTATTGAGCAGTGTGAGTCAGAGAATGATGCTGGAGTTTAGTGGGAGACAAATCATTGTGGATTAACGTGATCAGGGAAGTTTTCCCAGAAGTTTAACTTATCTGGGTCTTGAAGAATGAACATAGTTTAATTGATAGAGTGCAAGCAGCAGTGCCCTTGATAGCTGAATGACCACAAATCTGACAATAACCCTTTTCTTGAAATAAGCAGCACATTTTCAAATTCTCATTATTTTTGAAAAAGGTTGATGTAGTTGTACCATTTTTCCCCATACAGATTTCTATGCAATATTCATTTATCCAGCTGTGCTGCAATAACATTTAGTCTAAGTTCAGTCACACTTTTTAGTGAACTTAATTTTTTGCAGTGCTGTGTGAACATAAAAGTTCAAGTTCCAGAGAATTAGTCTTTGATGGCATTTTAAAAGTAATGGTATAGGACTCTGAATAAAGGTTTGTAGTCAGTCATGAAGAAGTATATTAGGGACTACCAAAAACCAATTATGAAACAGCAAAGGAAAATTGGACAACTGATTAGATCAGGGGCCATGAATCTACAGGTATCCATTCAGGGCTCAAGATTGATACTAAGAACCTGGTTAAATCATTAGTGACTGTTTTTCAAAGGGATTCTATAATTACCTATATCTCACTGAGGTTGGTCAGTACTCCACTGAGACTTAAATATTCAATTACATGAAGGAACAGAACTCCAATTAAAAAAACACACACAAAAAAAACCCCACGATCAAATCAAGCAAGAATTTCAAAAATCAGAAGGTTGGTAAGTGAGTGTTGAGTCCATGTTCCCTATTGAGGAAAGCCAGGAATCAATGCTGGTTGTGTGGCTCAACTGAGTTTTTTGCTACTGGTTCCTCAAGGACATTCCACTTACCTAGGTTTCACCAATAATCCTGTAAGCCAGTTACATTTCAAATTCTAAGTGTGTATACCATAATTGCTTTCAATTTTACTTTTCTGTACCTTCCCCATGTTCTTTCCAACCATGCAGATTTCTTTACAAACACGTGTTATTTGCAAGCTACTGTCTTAGAAAATCCTTAGAGACAAGGGCCCACAGAATGCATCTGTAATCATGATTTTTTTGTTAAGTCTTTGTACCAAAGAGTCACCTCATGGTGCACACGTATTGTTTATTGTATATCCTTGAATATTTTAAATTAGTGCACATCCCCATGAATGTTTCTAAGATAGGCTGAAGTTAGTTTCCTAATCATTTCAAAGCAGATGTAATTTAGAAATACACAACTTTATTAAAGGAGAAGAATATGAAGATTTCCCCCATTTTAAAAAATATATTTGTTATTAATTTCAGAGAGGAAGGGAGAGGGAGAGAGAGAGATAGAAACATCAGTAATGAGAGGGAATCATCAATTGGCTGTTTCCTGCACGCCTCCCACTGGGGATCAAGCCTGCAACCCGGGCATGTGCCCCCGACTGGAATTGAATCTGGGACCCTTCAGTCTGCAGGCCACACGCTAGTCACTGAGCCAAATTGGCAAGGGTCCCATTTTTTAAGGGTGAAGAAAATATGCTCTAAAAATGGTCTAGGTCTAACATCCTATACGTTTTATTAAAGGGCCTCAGGAATAGAGGTCAAAGTACAGCTATGCAGGCATACCACCTGAGGTTGTACGCAGCCCCTCCACTTATTAGCTGTGCCTCCAGCTAGTTATTTAACCTCTATGTGATTTTGTCTTTTTATCCATAAAATGGGCTTGAAAGTTATATTACCTGTTTCACATAGTGATTAAAATAAAAAAAAATAGAAATAAAATTCCTAGATTTTCTTAAAGTGCTTGGGATATAGTAAATACTGAAAAGTTAACAGTTATCATGATGCCATTCAAAGTGCTGCTACTGTGTTTAGCAACTCCTCCTAGTTCCTGAATGTTAGCTTTCAATGTGCACTCAGAGTAGAGGGGCTCGGGGATGAGATTTTGGAAACTGAAAAAATGAGAAGGATTAGAAAATCTTTTGAGAGAGTTATCTATCAATAAGCAAAAAGGACTTGGCAGGTAATTATTAATAACACTGCAGTTGCAAAGTGCTTTGATCACTTTTTCCCAAAGAACCTGTTCAATTTTCCACATGAAACATTATGAAGAGCCAGGCTGGCATGGCTCAGTGGTTGAGCATCGACCTATGAACCAGGAGGTCACGGCTCCATTCCTAGTCAGGGCACATGCCTTGGTTACAGGCTTGATCCCCAGTGGGGGGCATGCAAGAGGCAGCTGGTCAATGATTCTCTCTCATCATTGATTTTTCTATCTCCCTCTCCCTTCCTATCTGAAATCAATAAAAATATATATATTTTTTAAATGTTATGAAGAAATAATAGAGTACACAGTATCTGCTTCATACTTGTTACAATGTAGTTCTAAATATATTACTTCCTTTGCATCTAATGATATTAAATGAGGTAATACATAAGGGATACCTGGCACAGTGCGAGTTACTAAGCACATGCTTAGTATGGTGATAGTTTTCTACATCCCTTCCTAGGAGAAAGTCCGAGCCCAGAGCACACATAGGAGGCACTGCACTTCAAACAGCGTTTGTGTATGGAGGAAGGATAGCATGCCCCACTCTGGGGCCTTGTGGGCATTCTAACTGTGCAGACGGGTGCCATAAGTTTATATTTTTCATTAAAAAACCTGAAGTTTAAATTTTATTCTATAAAAAAAGTCCCATATGATATTTTTTCAAAGGAAACCCCAAACTGAATTAGAAATGAGGTGGCTTGTGCATACAGCTACCTTATTATATTTTGTTATTTTGCAAGTGAAGCAACCATGGTCCAGAATAGAGAAACCCAGTAGAGATGAAAGCTGTTGTCGAGAGACGCATGCCCTTCATTAGTTATTTGTATATTCAAACTATTTCCATTAATTTTGATGAATTAAAATAATTATCTACTCTTAAAAATACACTGTATATCTGTCAGTATGAAATCCCTTACCTTGTGGATATAAACAACAAATAGTTATGTAGTAACTCAACATAATTCTCAATGCCACTATCTGTGAATGAAAATAATATTTTCTAACAATGTATTTTTATTTTATTTTATTGTTGACAGTGCTACAGATGTCCCCAAATTTCCTCCCCCCCCCTTCAGCTCCCTCCTTCCAGCTCCTGCCCCACCCCAGGCCTTCACTATTTCTGTGTCCATTGGTTATGCATATAGGTATATAGTTCTTTGATTAGTCTCTTCCCGTCTCCCCTCATTCCCTCTAAGATATGTCAGTCTGTTCCATGCCTTCATGCCTCCGGACCTATTTTGTTTATCAGTTTATTATGTTCATTAGATTCTATTTATAAGTGAGATCATGTTCTAAAGATGTATTCTTAATTGTTATCAACAACAAACACCAATGTTCTTGGGGTACTGAAAAAGTTTCATTGTGTGCCCTGACTTTGGGTGGTGGGCACACAGTGCAATATGAATCACGTATCATAGAAATGTACACTTGAAACCTATATAATCTTATTAACCAATGCCACCCCAATCAATTTAATTAAAAATTTATCAAAAAGAAAAATTATTTTTGATTAACAATTATCTCTTTAATGTATTTACAGCTTCAAAACACTGGTCATATTTCCATATAGTCCTGCTACCATAAGATGTATCATAATTGTGCCTTGTTTCATCATAATGTAGGCTGAATTCCCAATTCTTGAAAAGTGTTCATACATTCATTTATCTGGTTCACATTCTTTGACTCTTCACCTTATACCAGGCACAGTCTTTCTTGAAAATGTTTAGCCATTCAGGTCAGAGCCTTTAAAATCCTATTTCAGTAAAGTTATTTCACAGAATAAATTTGTTCACTGCTGTCTTCTAGAGAGTGTTTGCCAGTAATATCAGGTCTTATCAAGTTAATGCCTAAACTTTCATATCAGCACACCAGTGTATCTGATAGCATGTAATGAGGGGATGACCTTGTTCTGCTAAGACTTCCTGAGGCGCCTTTGCTGAAATAAACCGTAGCCTTGGATACACATTTCCTTTAGGCAAAAAAAAAAACCCCAACAACAACACAAAAACAACCCAACCTAAAAACAGATCTAAGTCTTTGAAGGCATGAAAGGAAAACAACTTGAAAATAGAGGTCAAAGGACAGATGAACTATCATGAGAAAGACCTGACAGAGTCGCAAAGTTGAAGTACACCTGTGATTCCTTAAGACCTGACCTATGGCTAGGTAGATTTTTGAGGCTTGGGGTCTCTAACACAGCTATATGAAGTTGAGGGCCATTTCCAAACAATGTCTCTCACAAGCTTTTACTGTAAAGTTGAAATTTAAAATTTCAGGGGAAATCAAGCTATTCTTACATTGAAAAATTGCTCAAATCCTTCTTACTGGTATATACAAAAAGTAGTGTTGTTAATCCTATGTCCTATTTATTCCACAAAGATTTATGATGAAGCAGTAGTTCTCAATAGTTACCATGCATGCGAATCAAAGAACTTGGTAAATACAGATTTCTGAGCCCCTTTCTGAGATTCTCTGACTCAGTAGGTCTGGGGAAATAGGGAATTTGACTTTCTAGCAAGTTCACAGGTGATGCTGACTCTGCTGGTTAGGGGAGGGCACTGAGAAATACCAAAGTAAAGTGACAAATAGATTTCACTAGAAATTGATTGCACATCCTTGTCTTGTTCCTGATTTTAGAGGATAAGTTTTCAGTTTTTCACCATAAAGTATAATATTGGCTGAGGGTTTGTTATATATGGTCTTTATTATGTTGAGGTACTTTCCTTTATACCTATTTTATTGAGTGTTGTAATCATAAATGGATGTTGTATCTTATCAAATGCTTTGTTTGCACCTATTAATAAGACCATATGCTTTTTATCTTTTGATTTGTTAATGTTCTCTATTACATTGTTTGATTTGCTCATTTTGAACCATTCTTGTGTCTCTGAAAAGAACTCCACTTGATTGTGATGTATTATTTTTTAATGTGTTGTTGTATTTGATTTGCTAGTATTTTGTTTAAGATTTTTGCATCTGTATGCATCAGATATATTGGTCTGTAGTTTTCTTTCTTGTGTGTTATCTTTGCCAGGTTTTGGTATCAGGATTATGTTGGCCTCATAAAACGTGTTAGTAAGTATTGCCTCTTCATCAATATTTTGGAAGAGGTTGAGAAGAATGAGTATTAAATCTTCTTAAATGTTTGTAGAATTCACTAGTGAAGACATCTGGTTCTGGACTTTTATTTTTAGGAGGTTTTTGATGGTTGCTTTAATATTCTCACTGTTTATCAGTCCATTTAGGTTTCCCATTCCTTCATGATTCAGTCCAGGAAGGTTATATATTTCTAGGAACTTATCTATTTCTTCTAAGTTATTGAATTATAGTTTTTGATAGTATTCTAGTATGATCCTTTGTATATCTGTGATGTCTGTGGTAACTTTTCTTTTATTTCTAATTTTGTTTATATGAGTCTTTTCTCTTTTATCCTTAGTGAGACTAGCCAGGAAATTGACAATTTTATTAATCTTTCAGAGAACAAGCTCTTTGTTGTATTATTATTTTTTATATAGTGGAAAGTAGTAAAGGGTAAAAGGGGCCAAATAAATAATGACAGAAGATGATTGGACTTTGGTGGTGGGCACACGATGCAGTATACAGATCATGTATCATAGAAATGTACACTTGTAATTATATAATCTTACTAACCAATGTCACCCCAATACATTTACTAAATAAATAAAAATAAAATTTTAAAACAGGAAGTTAATTTTCGCCATAGTAGAAATCAATCTGAAAGGTTGGAAAGATCATTTATTCTGAAGCCAGAAGAACCAGAGCTAGATTTGTCATGTTTCAGTTGCTGATGACCTTGACCTCAAAGAATGACAGTTACCTCACTGAAAATTAAAATTACACTGCAGGCATGCCATGAAGATATTGCAGGTTTAGTTACAGACCACCGTAATAAAGCAAATGTCCCAATAAAACAAGTCACTCAAATGTTTTGGTTTCCTAGTTCATATAAAAGTTATGTTTATATTATAGTCTATTAAGTGGACAATAGCATGATGTCTAAAAAATGTACATACATTAATTTAAAGTTATTGTATTGCTAAAAAATGCTAACCATCATCTGAGCCTTCTCTTATTGCTGATAGAGGCCCTTTCCTTCAGTTTGTAAAAACGTGCAGTATCAGTGAAGGACTATAAAGCAAAGCACAATGAAATGAGGTAAGTGGGTATTGTAAGAATTAAATATTATGTGCAAAATGCCTGACATACATCAAGTGTTTAATACATAGTAGTTATGATTATCATGGTTGTCATACTATTATTTTTATAAAATATGTATGCATTAATCAGTTTGAAAATAGGTGGATCTTATCCTGTATAATAAAAGCTCAGTGATCCAAATGGTGGAACGACCAGAACAACTAGAAACCAAAATGACTATGGCCCCTTGTCCCGGCTGGCCCTGCCCCCTGCGGAGACCCCCACCCCTATCCGGGGCCCCCATCAGGGCAGGCCGTCCAGCCCCCACCCATGCACTGGGCCTCTATCCTATATAATAAAAAGCTGATATGCAAATTGACCCTAATGGCAGAATGACCAGAACGACAGCTTGACCAGTCACTACGAGGCTCACTGACCACCTCTTGGTCCTTCCCCTGGCCGGCAGGCTCTGATTGCCTGATGGCAAATGGGGAACTGGGGGTGGGTAGCGGCAGGGGGTGATGCCAGCTGCAGCCAGGGAAGATGGCCCTGATCGCAGGCCAGGCCTAGGGACCATACTCGCACATGAATTTCGTGCACCGGGCCTCTAATAAATTTACAAAGAATAATTGTACCCTTTGCTACAGATGCAATTGGGCAGAGCCTACGATCCCACACAGGCTGTTGCCTGCCCTACCATCTGAAGGCTGTTACCTCTTATAATATGTTTGCAACCTCCTAACATCTCCAGTCTGGAGGATCATGTCAGTCATAATGAAATCTTCTCTCCTCTTGTTTTTACTAAAAGTAGAGGTCTGAGGTCCATTGTGTTATTAATAACCTTCTCTCCTTTCATCCCCATCTTCATGCAAAGCTCAAGATTCCTAGATGTTCAGTCATCACATACACATTTATTCACATACTAGAGGCCCAGTGCACGAAATTCGTGCATGGGTAGGATCCTTAGGCCTGGCTGGTGATCAGGGCCGATCTGTGGGGCGGCCAGCGGGGTGATCAGGGGGCCCCCCGCTGGCACCCACCTTGGCTGGCCTGACGCTGCCCTCTTGCCAGCCCTGTCCCTCACCACCAGTTGCCTCCCTCTGCGGGACAATTGGCAGGGCAATGGGGGACCCCTGCTCATACCTGCCTTGGCTGGCCTGGAGCCTCTGGCTGGAGGCAGCTCCTGTGTTGAGCGTCTGACCCCTGGTGGTCAGTGCTCGTCATAGCAACCAGTCGTTCCACTGTTTGGTTGATTTGCATATTAGGCTTTTATTATATAGGATGGCTTCACATGTTATCTACTAAGACTCCTGTCTTACTATGTCCTGGGGCTGTATGTCCTTGTAAAACAAATGCTGAACAATTTAAGAACATATTCACCATCTAGGATCAGCAGACTTCTCTACACCTGTAAACTGTTCTCTAAACATCTCTTTTCTAACTAAACATTAGGTCATCTCCTGAGGTCTGAGTCCCCCCCCCCCCCCCCTTTTTTTGTGCCTTCTCATACTTACTTCATCTACCTCAAGGCTTAGGTTAAACGTGTTATGCTTTCAGTTTTTATACTAAAATTTTCCTCTCATTTTCACAAATTCTTACTTCTTTTGCAATATGATCTCAGAATTTGCCAGTGTTGTTACATCTGTGTCCTCTCCCAAGGTTCCTAAATGTTTTTTTCTACAAAATCCTATCATCATTCTTAGAAACTTCAGCTTTGAATCACATGGTTTAAGAAGTAGATCTCTTTTTATTTTAATCCTTACCTGAGGATGTTTTTATTGATGAGAGAAAGAGAGAGAGAGAGAGAGAGAGAGAGAGAGAAACACTGATGTGGGAGAGAAACATCCAATGGTTGCCCCCAGAACGTACCCCAACCTGGGATCAAACCCACAACCTGGATATGTGCCCTGACTAAGAATAGAACCCATGACCTTTCAGTGTATAGTACAATGCTCCAACCAACTGGACCACACAGGCCAGGGCTAGATCTCTTGACTGCCTTAGAAATAAGGATTATTTCTTCTATTCCCACCAAGTCACCTCCTCACACGATGGCAACCTGGATCTTGTCAACAACAACAATGGCACCACATACAGAAAGTGTTTCCACCTTTTTTATTTACCACCTTTTCCTCATCCTC
Organism: Myotis lucifugus; assembly: GCF_000147115.1. Lineage (NCBI taxonomy): Eukaryota > Metazoa > Chordata > Mammalia > Chiroptera > Vespertilionidae > Myotis > Myotis lucifugus. The sequence goes on from NW_005871080.1 coordinate 8,436,752, forward strand.
TCTATTCTGTGCTGTCCATTTATGCTCATTCCTACTCAGCATTGAAGTTCTGTAAAAATAAATTTTATAAAAAACACTAAAGCTTTCTGAAGATAGAGCCTGTCCCATCTTCTTACTTAATGTTCCAACTGTGGAAGGAATTTGGAGAAAAAGCTCAGTTAACATGCAATGAGCTGACTTTACACAACTCTTCTTAGTATTTTATGGGAGAGGTTTGGAAATCAGAAAATTTTTTTATGTTTTCAACAACAGAAACCAGGAAATTAGATAGTTTTGTCTCTGGCTGTATGTCCCTGCCTTATTAAAAAAATTGCTGGCCAATTTTAGAACTTCTAGGGGAAAACAAGCAAAATAAATATTACCCATTAATTCTTCATCTCTCCCTCCTTCTAACCCCAAACAGTAATAGGTCCTGGCTGAATTAGATCAGAAATATCAATCACATAGATGACTTTTAAAGGAAAGGAAAAATAAATATTTTAGTTTCTTAAATCTCCACTTGTTTGTTGTTGTTTTATTTTTTTAAATGCTTACCCAAGGATATGTTTTTTATTAAGTATTTGCCCTGACCAGGAATCTAACCGGTGACCTTTTGGTGTAAATGACACTTGAACTAACTGAGCCACACCAGCCAGGGTTCCACAACTTGCTTTTTTATACAAAGCTCTCAAGACTAACCATGGATATGATGGAAATCTTTACTGATTTAACTCAGCGATTAGATCTTTAAGTCATATAATTTCTTAATTTCTGTGACTAAATTAAACCATTCTGCACATGGAAATAAGTTTCAGGGCTCACAGAGGAAGATGATCTTTCTCTTTCTGTTTGTGCCAAGTATAGGTCCCATAGCCTTGAGCCAGAGTAAGTGGTCACAAAGATTTGCCAGAGAAAATGACTTTTCCTTTGTTTGAATCATGTGGTTCAGACCACACACATGACCAAAGAAGAGACCAGCACTGCTTCTGAGGTTGCTGTGGAAGGAGGCTTTGGCGCAGTCCTGGAGGGTGGGTGATTGACTGGACCACAGCCTCTCTTATTACCACTAACCCCTTTCTATTTTTTTGGCAAGAAAACAAACAAGAATAAAGACTATAGAAAAAAAATACTACCTTAAAATGACAGTTTGGGGCAGCTAACATTTTAAAGCTGTCTAGTTTCCTCAGGAAAAATTATTGGAAAAAAAATAAAGTTGTTTCTTCTTTATAAGAAGGGAACAGAGTTTAAAGCGACCTCACAGAAATACCTAGGCGGACAGGTTCCTGGTGGGAAACCACAAACCGCAGCTCTGGCAGGGATTATAGACCAGGAGGGGTGTGTGTGGGGTGGTGGGGGTGGGGGCCTTGCCCCAGAAAGTCATGGTCAGGAGTGAACCAAGGTCCTCCCTCTTTTTTTTTCTCTCTTCCCCCCAAAAAACACCCCTAAACCCCTAAACCTGGTTCCAACAGGGGAAAGTCAAATATGCACCACATCATAGGATACATCGCATACTCCTCCCCTACTCCAGCTTCCCCATGCCATACCATTTGGCCACCATAAAAATTTCTTCCCACTCCTCCCCCTGCCTCAGATTTGAGTCTCTGCCAAGTGCAAGCAGCGGGGCGGGGCTGTGGCCTACTACAGAGCCTTGCAGTCAATCAGTAGTTCTTGTTCTCCTGTGGGTGACCTTCTTTTAACTCCACAGAGGTTATTTTTTTGTGTACGTGGTGTTCGGGGAAAACAAATAAAAAAACACTTGGAATAAAGAAAGAAAGAAAGAAAGAAAGAAAGAAAGAAAGAAAGAAAGAAAGAAAGAAAGAAAGAAAGAAAGAAAGAAAGAAAGAAAGAAAGAAAGAAGAAAAGAAAAGAAAAGAAAAGAAAAGAAAAGAAAAGAAAAGAAAAGAAAAGAAAAGAAAAGAAAAGAAAAGAAAAGAAAAGAAAAGAAAAGAAATACCTAGGAAGACATATGCTTGTTGATCAGATTTGGTTTGCTGGACAATAGATTGTTCGAATATGTGCTAGGAATACAAAGTAGAACTCAGTGCTTCTCAATAACGATCAAATACTTCACTGGACTGAGGGAAACAGTACTGAAGAAATTCTTGAATCTATTACAGCTCATCTTAGGTCTTCTAAAATAACCCATCCTTGAATTTAGCTGAGAGCAACAAAGAACTGTGCACCTGGATTGTATGACATCGCTTTTGCAACCTCCCTCCCACCCCACTGCCACCACCACACTGCCTGGGAGAGCAGCCATTACCTACTCATGATTTGGTACATTGCCCTTTTTCTATGTTGAAAAATGTGAAAAGATGTAACCCAAAGAAACATAGAATAATACCTAGTGTGAGGACACTGTTCATAGTGCTAATTAAGAATATCCTTGGGAAATAAGAATCTTTTATCTCAGTGCCAAGAAAAAGTTTGCTTGTGTTGAGTCACTTATATTGTTTTTATATTTTGGATGTTATGGATCATGCAATGGATTTTATTTTCCTTTTTACATAGCCTGCTGAAAAGCTTAGAATTAACTGTGATGCCTACCTGTAACAAGCATTGCAGAATTGCCTTATTTATTTAAAACATCTTCCTTGTGGTCAATAATCTGATTCTGGTTCAAAAGAGAATAAAAGTATACTAATATTTTAAAATAAGATAAACTGTTTATATTGATAACGAAAGTGTTTCAGGGTGCTGTGCAATGAGATGAGATGATCTCCCATCGCCCTTTGTATTTCTACACAATCTCATAGGAGGTGGTCTGGCCTAATAGTTCAGAAATGTGCCTGGAATTGGACAGGATTTTGATTCCCAGATTCTTGATGTTTCAGCTGTGTTATCTTGGATTGGTGTCCTATTTTCTTTAAGTATCTCTTAAGTATCTGTTTCACAATACACTCAGCCAAGGCACAATCTCCTTTCCTCTACTCAACAGATAATGCTCTGCCAAAGGTGACTAGTGGCCTTCTAATGGACATATTTAAGACTTCAATTCTTAAAATTATAATCTTTACTATTAGGAGATAGTGCAGATTATAATTTGATTAAATGAGGATCTGATTCAATGAGATTTTTAACAAATACAGATTCAGGGCAAAAGTAAGTTACAGCTGTTTGTATGAAAATAATGCAATAATTAATAAGTAATAATACAAGAATAAACTGTTTTGCATACTCACAAATGTAAACCTACTTTGCCACACCCTATATTCAGTATCCCCTTTACTTATACATATATTTAACACAATGACTGATACACACCATAGATTTAAATTATGAGATGATATAGGGTAACATAATACTATAAAAATTATTCAACAAATGATAGCTTCATTACATTATTCCTCTTCCTTGCCATTGTCACTCTTCCATGCATGAGCACTGGGTGAGTTGAATCCATTCCCAACTCATCCAGATGGAGCCCCCTAAGGAAATGCAATCTTCATTGATGGGCAATTGTATTTATGTATTTATTTATTTTTTATTGATTTCAGAAAGGAAGGGAGAGGGAGAGAGAGATAGAAACATTAATGATGAGAGAGAATCATTGATCAGTTGCCTCCTGCAAGTCCCACACTGGGGATCGAGCCTGCAACTTGGGCATGTACCCTGACCAGGAATTGAACCCATGACCTTTTTGGTTCAGAGGTGCATGCTCAACCACTGAGCTATGCCAGCTGGGCGATGGCCAATTTTATATACAAGATAATAGGACAAGTTTTATGGGGAAACCACAGGTTATGAGATCAGATATTTTGAAAAACACTATACAAAACAAAGTAAAAACTAGTATATTTTTTAAAAATATATTTTTTAAAATATATTTCAGAGAGGACGGGAGGGGGAGAGAGAACTAGAAACATCAATGATGGGAGAGAATTATTGATCGGCTTCCTCCTGCACACCCCTCACTGGGATTGAGACCACCTGTGCCCTGACCTGGAATCGAGCCATGACTTCCTGGTTCATAGGTCAATGCTCAACCACTGAGCCATGCTGGCCAGCCAGAGTAATCTATTTAAGAAAATGTCAGTGCTTTTAATATGTTAGTATGTACATGAATTTTTCAAACCAGGGACATAGAATATAGCTTCTAACAAATTTATTTTATCACAATAATATTTTTCTCTCTCTAGAATCATTTGGGGGGCTGAATTTCTGGAGAATCAGTTTTGGGAAATGCTACACTATTCTAAAATTTCTCTTTTATTGACTTATTAAGGTGCTTGAAATTCTCACTTTATTATGATAAATTGCTACTTGAAGAACTGATGAATCACACCTATTTATATCAAAGCTCTTAGGCATCAAGTGTAATCACCTAAGCAGTTTACAAGCTTCTATGTAGGAGAAAAAATAGACTCAGGCAGATGGAAACGCCCCATGTTGTCCAGGATAGGGACCATGGTCAAGAGAGCAGATCCTGATGGAGGAACCACAGAAGTTGAAGCACAGCATGAGGGCACCCTGGGAGGAGGTGGTGGAAAGAGGGATGAGGAGGAGGCACTGAAGAAAAGCAGTAGATAAGAGTGTCTTGGGCAAACTTGATGAGTCTGCATGGTAGGTCATGGACAGATGTGAAAGCTAATGTATCACATATTAGATGGTAAGAAAATGGCTAAACATCTATCCTTCATCTTTTGAGAACTCCTTTTCCATAAAAAGGGGTCATGGCATTAGTTTTAACTACAGATGTTAGATGACTAGTAGGGAGAGTCTAAGATAGCAATATTGAAGCCAATGTTTGTTACCTCATGCTGCACATCAACATCACCCAGGGCACCTGGGAAAGAACCAACTCCTGGCTCCAGTTCAAGTCATTTACACCAAGATTTGGAAGGTCGAGGCTGTGACACTGGTAATTCTTTAAGCTTCTTAGAAAATTGTAATATGCATGCAGGGTTAGAACTACTGCCTTAGAGCAAAGACCATTCAGGCAATAGTGGGAAGCAGAAGATAGTTTCTTAAGCTACTGCTTAGGGGCGAAGTTTTCTTCCCACCAAAAGCAGTTCCTAAAACAAATTAAGGATAAAGTTACCATATGACCCAGCAATCCTTTTCTGGGTATCTACCCAAAATACTCAAAAACATTTATTTGAAAAGATATACTCATTCCTAAGTTCATTGCAGCATTATTCACAGTAGGCAAGACATGGAGACAACTAAGGTGTCCTATGATAGAGGACTGGATAAAGAATGTGTGGTACATATGTCTGGGCATGGGCCTCTTTGGGGAGTATTATGTAAGCAAAATAAGCCACATCTATATGATCTTTTAACCAATGTTATTCCAATACATTAAATTTAAAACAAAGCCTATCTATGATTGATAAATCCTTACTTAGGGCTAGGGAGAATTATGAAATTCTTTGAACTTATACCATAAGCTGCAGTCTAAGCAACTATGTAGCAAATATAGAACCTAAACAATCCTCAGAAACCTGCTTTCAGTCAGCCGGGATCTCAGAGCTGGAGTCGCAACAAAGTTTAAAAAAAAAGAACCCAAACAAACCCCAGAAACCTGCTTTCAGCAGCCGAGGTCTCAGAGCTGGAGCTGAGCCTCAGAGCTAAAGCTGGCTCTCAGCTCCAGTGACAGCCATAGAAGGTAAATAAATCCCAGAATAAAAAAAAAAGAAAAAAAGGAGAGGTTGGGCGCTTCAGTCACCCGCCAGCCTGAAAACGGCACTCAGCCCCTCACCCAGACTGACCAGGCACCCCAGTGGGGACCCCCACCCTGAAGGGGGTGTGACCAGCTGCAAACAGCCATCAGCCCCTCATCCAGGCTGGCCAGGCACCCCAGCGGGACCCCCACCCTGATCTGGGACACACTTCAGGGCAAACCAGCGGGCCTCCACCCGTGCACTAGGCCTCTATCCTATATAGTAAAAGGGTAATATGTAAACTGACCCTAACAGCAGAAGGACTGGGAATGACTGGTCACTATGACACACACTGACCACCAAGGGGCAGCTGCTCAATGCAAGAGCTGCCCTCTGGTGGTCAGTGCGCTCTCAATGGGGGGAGCTCTGCTTAGCCACAAGCCAGGCTGATGGCTGCCAGTACAGCGGTGGAGGTGGGAGCCTCTCCTGCCTCCTCAGCAGCGCTAAGGATGTCCAACTGCAGTTTAGGCCTGCTCCCCACTGGCAAGTGGACATCCCCTGAGGGCTGCCAGGCTGCCAGAGGAATGTCTGATTGCCATCTTAGGCCCAATCCCCCAGGGAGCAGGCCTAAGCCAGCAGGTGGTCATCCCCTGAGGGATCCCAGACTGTGAGAGGGCACAGGCTGGGCTGAGGAATGTCCCCTTCCCCCCAAGTGCACAAATTTTTGTGCACCGGGCCTCTAGTTATATATAACAGGATATTGTAAAAATTAAGTTATGAAATTTTTATTAAAACGTTTCTTACATACCGTTATATTGGCAGGGCTGCAAAAAATATTCATCATAGGCCACATGTGGCCTGCGGGCCATGAGTTTGACATGCTTGATCTAGATGAATTTTGATGTGTTGGGTTTCCAGCCAACTACAGTTGAATCTGTTCTCCCTGCACCTCCCCCTTAAGCCCCCCAAAAGAGAAACATAGCAAAGATATAACTATACAGAATACTATTGCTCAAAATTTTGAATAAGAGAAGTATATTTTTTCCACTTCAGATAGTCATGAAACTTTATAGAGGTAGAATATTCATCAATTTACATCACTGAAAGTTTGCACCATGTCTTTTTATTTTTCTTCTGAGTGATTCCTACCATGGCAAGTATTTCTCTTTGGGAAATGGACAGAATGTCAGTATAAATACTACATTAGTTGAGATTAAAAACATTTTTAGTTGGTATTAACATAAATGACAATCAAGTGCAGAATGGCTCCTTTGATAATTCCTAAGTAGCCATGCTAACACAGAAACTCCTGTGACTTGTTTTCCCCTTTAGAATTATCTTCACATCTTTCTTATTTTAACATACGACCTCTTTAGTCTCTTGGCGGCAAAGTGGCATGTTCTATATTAATAAGATGTGGCCAAGCGAACCATTTCATTAGTATGCTCAGACAATTCAAATAGCATTTCTGCCTAGGCTTCTCATTTTTAATTTTTATCTTAGTACTAGCATCCATTTTATCGGACTGACAAGATATTCCCATCATTTCACTAGCTGTGATTTTTAAATAATAAACATTTTTCTCTTTCTGTTAACAAAAGGAGAGACATAAAAGGAGAGAGAAGCATGATGATACAATTGCTTTCTCATCTTTCATTACAAAGCACTAAAACGGTATAAATCAATTCAGAAATATTTATTAAGAGCCTATGATATACTTGGTACCATTTAAGGTCCTGGTTTCAAAGCAGTGAACACAACTGAGCAAAAATGCCTACCTTTGAAACTTACTTCCTGGTAGTATTTTTTTAATGGGCGACCAAGTTAAAGGAGTTGAAGATAACAGGTCTCAAGAGAATTGTTGAAGTTAAAAGTATGATGCTGATGGTATGATCCCACATTTTAAAGGATAATAGCATTGTCAATAATAGTCAACTGTTATTTCGTACTTACTGTGGGCCGTGAATTATTGAATGAAGTTTTTTATTTAATACTCACAACTTCTTATGAATTTGGTACTTTTAAGTTCTCATATTACAGATAAGAAATGTGAGGGAGTTTTAGTAACTTGCCCACAGGCACACAACTGAGAAGTGGTAAAGCTAGGACCCAACCCCATGGAGACTGGTCTCCAGATCAGTGCTCTTCACCTCTTCGCTTCATGCCCCTCTTGTACACAAGATCATGACCAAGATACAAAAATAAGTATTTTAAAATCAGCTGTGTTTCATCTTCAGTGCCAGATCTCAGTTATTTAAAAAGTTAACAGTAGAGTTCTTCTTAAAAATTTGATGACAGATGAGGATATGGGCAATTAGATAAAGGGATCATATATTTCACCCCTAAACATCAAAGAAATGCCTAAATTATTGTCATTATTTTTTGGAGTCCAATAACATGACAGAGAGGACAAGCTTTTTATACAACTTAGTATCATATGAAATAGGCTTACTCTGTTTTTTTTCATTATTATTCAATGTATAATCCAAATATTGAGACTGTGAACTAAAATTGATTAGTATTTATATTGCCGCTTTGCACCTTTCAGATGAGATTGTTTCTTCCTGCTATTTACTTGCAGAATGAAGTGAGGAGAAAATTATAGAATGATTATGATTTATGTAATAAGTTGCCTATGCTGGGCAGCCCTGCTGTTAGCCAATTCTAGTATTTAGCTCAAATTAAACCCCATTTCATTTTTCCTACTGGAAATTCCAAACACTCTCACACTTATTTAGCCCTCAGTCTAATTTCTATCATTGTTGTTCTCCCCAACATCATTAATTGAAGTCATTTGACATAAATCATAATCTATTTATTTTTAAACTGTTTTCATGTTTTTTAAACACATCGCCTTGCATCATCTTCTGTTTGACACCACATTCTAACTCTTCTCAATTATTTTCCCCTAATTCCTTTTCCTTTCTTTCTCCCTCCTCCTCCTCCTCCTCCTCCTCCTCCTCCTCCTCCTCCTCCTCCTCCTCCTCCTCCTCCTCCTCCTCCTCCTCCTCCTCCTTCTTCTTCTTCTTCTTCTTCTTCTTCTTCTTCTTCTTCTTCTTCTCCTTCTTCTCCTCTCTCTCTCTCTCTCTCTCTCTCTCTCTCTCTCTCTCTCTTTCCTGATATTGAAACAGATATTGGTGGAGTTACTCTTATTAAAGTAAAGTAAACAGATATTGGTGGTTCTGCCTCCCTGGACACTTTCTTGGACACCTTCTTGCGTCTTTCATACTAATCGCATGCCCCTGAGTCACTCTTGTAGAACCCTCTGATGCTGAGGGCCAGAGTTTGAACACCACTGCATCAGACACACCCAGATGTAATCCAATAGGCTTGCTCCAGCTTTTCAGAGGGAGCACAGTATGCAGTAAATACATTATAAAGGGCACAGTGACAAATTCTGGGGATGAGCAGGAGTCCAATCCAATTTCCCGGGAGAGAGCATCCTAAAACGGTCCTGTCAACAAAAGTACTCTATTTAGGATGCTCAGTCTTTCTATTTCTCTACTATGTGCCATTTGATTTTCAGAGATGAAATTCTGCATGGGTCTTCTCCATTAGAATGATCATTTAGAAACCAAGTTGAAGTCCCCTCAAAATAGCTGGAAAAGGTATACGTGAACACAGCAGGGGGAGGCACTGTTTAAATTATGTTTGCCTCTTGCCCTTTATTCTGAATTTTCTGCAAACTTGATTGCTACAATCCCCGGCATTTGTACAAACCACTTCAGTTAACCAAGTGGATTTACAGCTGCTGCTTAAACTAACTGATCCTGTGAGATAAGTACAGCAGAGGACGAAACCAACACGACATCAGTAAATATTGCCAGCTAACCTGAAACCAGGATTCTGTGTTTATCCAACTCAGTGGTTCTGCCTTCACAAGAAAGAATTGTTTTTGTTGGCACTTGCTCATCTCTACAGTGATGTTCTTCTTGCTCACTGTCACTTTTCTGGTGCCTGGGCTTTCCTGGGACATCCTATAAGCAAGTATTCTCATTAGAGTAGAATACCATTATACATCATTGATGGTTTCAAAATGAGACTAAATCATTAGAGAGGATAAATATGTTTTTTCTTTATTCTCAAGAAAGGAAAAATTATATGTTACATATTTTAAAAATTAACAACATTTTAGCATTTCAAAAGGAAATCCTCTCTTCCTTGAAATTCATTTATATGAACTTCTATATTTCCTAATAGCATGTAAATGAATTGCATCCTTTTTCATATTAATGATAAGAATAATAGTTGCCATTAACCACCAAGCCTTACAATAAGTCCAGAATTAAGTATTAATGTCCTTGACTTACAGATGGAGCTCATATTTTTCTTAATGTTTTTCTACAAAGTTTTTGTTGGTTTTATTTTGTTGTTTTCATTTTTCTCCAGTTATCTTCCATAAACTCTTTTTTTTAAAAATTAAATCTTTATTGTTCAGATTACATTTGTTCCTCTCCCCCCCCCCCATAACTCCCCTCCTTCCAGTTCCCGCCCCACCCTCCGCCCTCACTCCCCACCCACTGTCCTCATCCATAGGTGCACGATTTTTGTCCAGTCTCTTCCCGCATCTCCCATTCCCCTTTCCCCCCCCAAGAATAGTCAGGCCATTCCCTTTCTATGTCCCTGATTCATTATAATCACCAGTTCATTCTGTACATCAGATTATTTATTCACTTGATTCTTAGATTCACTTGTTGATAGATGCATGTTTGTTGTTCACAATTTGTATCTTTACCTTTTTCTTCTTCCTCTTCTTAAAGGATACCGTTCAGCATTTCGTATAATACTGGTTTAGTGGTGATGAACTCCTTTAGCTTTTCCTTATCTGTGAAGCTCTTTATCTGACCTTCAATTCTGAATGATAGCTTTGCTGGATAAAGTAATCTTGGTTGTAGGTTCTTGGTATTCATCACTTTGAATATTTCTTGCCATTCCCTTCTGGCCTGCAAAGTTTCTGTTGAGAAATCAGCTGACAGTCGTATGGGTATTCCCTTGTAGGTAATTGAGTCTCTTTCTCTTGCTGCTTTTAAGATTCTCTCTTTGTCTTTTGCTCTTGGCATTTTAATGATGATGTGTCTTGGTGTGGTCCTCTTTGGATTCCTTTTGTTTGGGGTTCTCTGCGCTTCTTGGACCTGTAAGTCCATTTCTTTCACCAGGTGGGGGATGTTTTCTGCCATTATTTCTTCAAATAGGTTTTCAATATCTTGCTGTCTCTCATCTTCTGGCACTCCTATTATTCTGATATTAGTCCGCTTGAAGCTGTCCCAGAGCTCCTTACACTATCTTCACACTTTCGGATTCTTTTTTCATTTTGCTTTTCCAGTTGGGTGTTTTTTGCTTTCAAATCTTTGGTTTGATTCTTGTGCTCCTCTGGTCTGCTATTGGGTATAATATTCTTTATTTCAGTCCGTGTATGCTTACTTTCTAATTTCTTTATTGTAGCATCGAGGGTCTCATTAGTTTTCGTGAGGCTCTGCTCAAGTTTATTGCAAGCCCTCAAAATTGCGATTTTTAGCTCCATATCCTCCATTTCTGTCATGTTTTTTTGTCTCCGCATCTTTTATGCTTTCTTGGTGCACCCCCTTGTTGTCTTTGTGCACAGTCTTGTTCTAGTTAAGCCTTAATTGTTGTAGTTAATACTAGAGGGATTTGACCACCAGGCCGACTGGCTGTGAGAATCAGCTGTGGGAAAACTCCAGTCCTCTGGGGAGGTGCTAATCTAGCCTTTGCCTGAGGTGATCCGGCAAATGGCTCTGCGCAGGGCTTGGGTGGGGCGGGCTCAACAGGGCGGGTGGAGGGAGCAGCTATGGCTGCTCTCAGTCCGTCCCCAGGGGCTCCGCCTCTCTGTCCCAGCAACCGCTGCAAACCTCAGAGGAACCGTAGCCAGACAGTCCCACTTCTCCTGTTTGAGTCTGTGTCCCTAGAGACTCGCCCGGATCTGTAGCCCAGAGTCTGAGACTCCCTCCTGATTGAAAATGACAACCGCGCCCTCAGCCACCAGCCCGCTTTGCACGCGCACCACCGTATCTTTAAATTTTCCACACTGCGCCTCCTCTGAGCCTCGTAATGCTGTTGTTTTTCCTTCTCGTTGAAGAGTCTCTCCTCAGCCAGCCTTCCTGTGGTTCTGGTTGATGTCCGTTCTGTCTTTTAGTTGTATTTTTGAAGTGGTTGTTTGCGGCAGCAGTCTCCGGTGTTTACCTATGCCGCCATCTTCGATTCTCCCCTTCCATAAACTCTTTACTACTTGGCCTAAGACACAAAGCTTTTAAAATCGGACTTCTCTATGCTAAAATATCCTTTTCCTGATTCTACTTCACTTTCAAATGACTTCCTCTTTTATTGCCAGTATCTCAAAACAGAACCATTTCACTGTGGTTTCACAATACACTCAGCCACACCACAATCTCCTTTTCCACAGATAAAGCTCTGCCAAAGGGGATCAGTGGCCTTCTAATGGACACATTTAAGACTTCAATTCTTAGAATTATTGAAAACCACTTTATTCTTTTCTTTCTTAATACCCATACTAGTAGGCATCAAATTTTTCTACTTGTATGACTATTCTTTTGAAGATGCCTTTGTTGCTTCTTCCTCTAATTGCTTAAGTGTAAGTTCATTCATTAGTTGAATACCAATCTTGTCTATTTTTGCTTAACACTTTCCCCTTGAAAGTATTTACCTTCAAAGTTTCAACTTTCACCTTTAAGTTCATGACTCCCAAGTCCATACTATCAAGACTTGATGCTTAGCTAGTTTCTAAATATCTCAGTGTAACCATGTTGCCAGCTCCACAGTCAGCCCAGGGGTGACCTCATTATCTCCCTTTCCCATGCTGCTTTCTGCCTTTACTTCTTTTTGAATCACCATCAGCTTTTCTTTCTAACCCACTTCTTAAACTCTGTCACTTCTATCTTAACCATGCTGCTTGTTTCCATGATTTTTCATCTGTTCCCCATGCTGCTGAACCAACGGTCCTGAACTGTGTGCTAGGACTATTGCAATAACTTCCTGATTGGCATATTGACTTCCAATCTCTTGTCTTTTTCAATCTATGATTCCTATCACCATCACCCTTCCCTTCCTAAACAAAGACTGCATAACAATGTCCTTTATGAAATGCCTACACTGCCCTCTATTATAAAGAGAGTGAAATACAAACTCTTTAGCCTGGCATTTTACTTACCAAGTCACCAAAAACCTCGCTACATATCTAACTGCAGTCATCAGAGTCTTTAACCATTATCCCTTATATTGCACTTTCCTACTTTACTGATTTCATTTACAGACATGCCTTGGGTAACGACATTTTGGTCAATGATAGACCATGCGTATGACAAGGGTCCCATAAGATTATAAAGGAGCCGAATTTCCTGTAAGAAATGGAATGATGTGTGGCTCAGGAAATTGTGTTTTTCTTGCTGATGGGAACAATATCTATGGGACTCAGCAATGGATTATCTCTCACTCACTGCACCTCAGCTTTGAGTACACAAATCACAGGTCAGTCAGCCACCCACCTGCTCCAGCACAGAGGAACCTGCTCCCCCAGTGCCACCTATTCAGAGGGGGCTCCAGCCCTCCCAGATCTCTCCTATGGTCTTCAGAGTACATGGCCATAAATTTTTCATTGAGGGACCAAGATCCTATGCAATAAACAGGTTCCCAGAAAGCCACCTTTACAAGCATTAAGTGCCACTGTCATTTCAGTAAAAGCTTTCTGTGGTAGTGTGATGCTTGCCTGTCCCCGTACTTTGGAAATATTTTTAGATTGTAATGATGTAAAACACTTAAGTTTATTTCATCCATCAATTTAAAACCAGAGAGAGCCCTTTGTGCCAGATAGGGTTAATGGAACAAAAAACCAATTTTCAGAGACATAATATTGGGTCCTCAGTGCTATACCTTTTCCATGTTTAATGCTCTCTTTTTAAATACCACGAATGTCCTTAATCTGACCACTACTCCAACATGTAATAGCTAAAACCAAATTGCCCTGCCAATCCCCTATGTTTCTTTGTCTCTCCATCTTGATTATTTTTATTCCTACTGAGCCTCAGGCCACCTTTCACTTTCTCTTGACAGTCTCTATTACAGTGACCTATGCCTATCCATCCATCCAGTGTCTCCTAGCTATTTTCAATCAATCCAGCCTACATCCCTGTGAACAGAATAATATCGACAGTTTTGATGGTCGTTTTCTGATCTTATCAGAAAGAAGCCATGGGGAAGGTTTGTGGGATAGTGACTTTAAAGTCCTCAGCAGTGTCCAGCAATGTCCTAGGCCTTCACATTCATTCACCACTCACTCAGTAACTCACTCAGAGCAACTTCCAGTCCTGCAAGCTCCATTCTTGGTAAGAGCCTTACCTTTTATACTGTATTTTTACTGCATATTTCTATGTTTAGATATGTTTAAATATAAAAATACTTACTTTTGTGTTATAATTGCCTAAGTATTGAGTACAGTAACATGCTGTACAGGTGTATAGCCTAGGAGCAATAGACTATCCCTATAGCCTAGGTGTATAGAAAGCTAGACCATGTTGGTTTGTGTCAGTGCACTGTATGATGTTTGCACAATGCTGAAACTGCTTAACAACATATTTCTCAGAACAATCCTCATCATTAAGAGACACATGAATGTATGTTATTTTCTCATATGGTTTTATTCCCTTAGCTCTTCTCAATTTTCTGTCATACCTTTCTCATCTTTTAAGACCTAGTTAAAGCTCTTTGACATTAACTCACTTTTGACCTCATCATATTTCATATTTTGTTGAATAAAATTGAGCTAAAAAATTCTTGAATACATTTTGAACAGTGAAATATTTTTTGTCAAAGTGATAAAATTAGCTAGAGGTTAGTTGTCAATGAAACAGTTGTGATTTTAAAAGCACTTTAACAGTAACTGTAGTTACTATCCACTTGAAGCCTTATATTACTACAATTAATATTTCATAACAAATAATTATTGCAAATGTATTAATTTTTAGATACTGCCATGAAAAATGCAGAGAATGAAATTTAAAGATTATATATATGCAATTAAATACTTCTATATATAGTCATGATATATTTAAGATTAATAATAAAATTGCTTTATTATAAAACCTAAATTTACATGTGAAAAAAATTGTTTTCTACACTTTATTTTATATGTATATATTTTTGTTAATATCAGAGAGTAAGGGAGAGGCAGAGAGAGATAGAAACATCAATGATGGGAGAGACTCATTGATCGGCTGCCTCCTGCATGACCCACGGGGCCAACAACCTGGACATGTGCCCTTACCAGGAATCAAACCTCGACCTCCTGGTTCATAGGTAGATGCTCAATCACTGAGCCATGCCAATCAGGTTGTTTTCTACACTTTAAAACTGAATTTGAAATTTCAAAATGCTAGTAATTATATGCTGAGATAGAGTATACTCTGAAGCAAAGTTTTGTTTTGCCATAAAAATTTAGTCTATCTTAAGTTTCAGTAGAGCTAACTCTGTTGTACTTATTTTCCTCACAAATCACAGAAATACATGCAGTACTTTTATTATTACAATTGTAGATAGATATCACAAAAAATAATTAAGTACAAGTAATCAGCACAACTGGAAATTTATTCACCAGCCTTCCTTTCCCCCTTACCATTAGGCAATTAAAATTAATAACACCAAATAAATAATTCTTTCCCCTAAATTTTATCTCCATGAATAGAGATTCTCTGTTTACCACTTTAATCATTTTCCTCTGTCTTGCATTCATTTAATATGCATAGTTTTAGCTTTTTGCATAGCAGTCGTAGTTTACAAGCTTGGGTTCTAATTTTAGATGTGTCACCAAGTTATTCTGAACAAAGCATGTCTTTAATCTGTATATAGGTTGGTTGCCTCATCTATGGTAAGTCAAACGTGAATATGAGGCTACGAGGAATAAACTAGCTTCAATAAAAGTTTTTAAAACATTTAGTCAAATCGTGTGTGTGTGTGTGTGTGTGTGTGTGTGTGTGTGTGTATCAAAGACAGAGACAGAAAGAGTTAGTCTGGTGGAGACAGAGAGATAGAAATAGATGTTAGATGATAGATAGATAGATGATAGATAGATAGATAGATAGATAGATAGATAGATAGATAGAGGTAGATATCAGTGAGAAAGTTACAATAAAAACGAGGTGTTTAAAAAGGAGATTAATCAGATAAATTAAAAATGCATATCTAACAAGAAACACCTATTAGTAGATCTTAGACATTCCCCCAGTGTTTCATATAGTTATGCAAAGTCACACTCAAGCATCTACTCTGTCACATCTATCCACAGCTTGCCTCCTCATATAAATCATCACGTGCCCATTTTACACAGACTCCCAGTCACAGTGAGATGAAGTGCTAGAAGTTGAGTTCCATTCCTCATTTACTTTCTACAAGGACTGAAACCCACTACTTTTATGAAGCAGGTTCTGTTTCTTAGTAGGAGGACTTGCATGTAGCTATAAGTAATGCAGCGTTAGCTGACATTAAAAGGCACTCTGTGTGTTGTCTAAGCACAGTTTAAGTTGAAAGAGGGCTTAGGGAATAATCACTGTATGGACTATGTTTTCAGGAAATTACATTAAAAACTTTATTAGTACTTTAAGGCCAGAATCGTGTTTCCATTTGTCTTTGTAGTTCTAGTCTCATTTATGGGAAGTATAATAACAATTTCCAGCATGGTCACTTTCAAAGAGCATTTTCAGATGCCTCCTATGCTAGTTCTACTCACAATCTCTTCAATAGCTCTGTTTGCCATTTCACAGGCCTTTCATGTTTTAAGGAAGTCATAACCCCATATTCTCAATCGGAAGTCAAGGATTGAGAATAGAGAAAATGAAGCTAAAAGAATTAGAAATGCATTCTCCACAGTCTAATTTATACAATTGAAATTATTTCTTCCTCCAGTCATTATGTTTTTATACCCAGAGTCATATATTCTGTTTTCTACCACAGAGTCATCAGAATTCCTTCCTTGTTGTATGCACTTACTTCTAACAATCTCCTGTCCCCATTCCCTCAGACAATGTTAAATTTTATTTGAGCTCTATGCTCCCATTTTTTGTGTGCCAATTAATGGCTAACAGCAAAGGATCACCCAAGTCTTTTTATTCCCAGATAAGACCCACTTTTATACCTCAATAACTCATCTACATCCATTTTCATGACTCCCATGACATTTATAGATGGCTCACTTTTTAGAAATATATTATTTATTAATTTCAGAGAGGAAGGGAGAGGGAGAGAGGAATAGAAACATCAATGATGAGAAAGAATCATTGATTGGCTGCCTCCCGCCCCATTGGGGATCAAACCTGCAACCCGGTCATGTGCGCTGATGGGAATCGAACCTAGACATCCTGTTTCATAGGTTGGCACTCAACCACTGAGCCACCCAACTGGGCAAATGGCTCACTTTTTATCTGCCTTTCTATAACTCTAGGTCTCTGTTTGTGTTGTTGTTGATATGTTCCTCATTAATAAGTGTTTTCTATATTGCAATAGTCTGAATTACTAAGTGCAGCATTTGATTTTTTATAGCTGCAACAAAGATAGATTTTTTCAAAAATAATTTTTAAAAAAAGGTTGTCTAAACACAACTATAGGCAAAAAGATCTTTGTCTTTTGTCTTCATGAAACTTATCAGGCTGCTCTAATGGCATAAGGAAAAATTTCATTGAACCAGTAAAATATAGATATATGGGAAAACATATTTTTGCATATATATTTGTGGCATTAGATAATATAAAAATAAGTAGATGAGAAAGTGGAAAGAGTGAGCGAAATTCACATATTAAACTACTACACTATTGTTTGAAAGATATGTGCTATTTTTCTGAAATTAATGAGCTTTAGCAAGTTTTAATGCACCTTGAACAGGAAAATTAGATGAAAATCTTGCTAACTATAGGGGGTTTATGACTTATTATTCAATTCCTTTGTAGATTTCTGAATCCCATCACAAATGTGAATGTTTATTAGACATTTTTTAAACCTAATATGGGAGAGACGATTTTGTTGTTAATCCTTATTCGAGGATAATTTTTCATTGATTTTTTTTCTTTTCACTATTTTTATTTTACACTATAAAAACAGCAACAACAACCAATAACATACTGCTTTTCTTCACATTTGTATGATTTTTGGAAATTATTGCCTTTCCCCCCAGAGAAATACAACCTACAGACAAAATATAAAGTAGTACCACACTGCAAAATGTACAAACCCTAGAAGTCAGCATCTTGAAGACAATCTCCAGGGGTAAGGGAAAAAAACACACAAATGTCACAAGAGATGAGACAAGCCCATATAAGGATAGCCTGCGGGGGTAAAGACCGTGTTAGTGACACTGACCCAGATAGTAGGTACCCTTTTCTCCTGGCACCCACGGCTACCATCTCAAACGGGTTTTTTGGTCTATGGTCTAAGGAACTCTCTTCAAAATGATACAAGAATTGTTTTGAATAAAGGTGTAACAATAAAGGTTCAAGTAGAGTAAGAGTCGTGCCAAAGTCAGGTCATAGGCCACAGTGGAAAGGCAACCCAGAGTGTCAACATCTGGCTACTTCAACAAACTGCCTCTGTGGGACCCAAGAGGGAATCTCAAAAAGATATGAGGGTTCAAATCAGCATATACACTGGGTCCCTACGAACCCTGCAGGGTTACTTTCCTAACTAGAGGATCAGCTTAGTCCCCGAAGCGACAGAGACAGACGCGGAGACTGCCAAAGTTAAGAAAGTAAGATGGAAATTATGCTTCCTTCAGAATGAATGGCTTCTTACTTGCCTTTTCTCCAGGTCTGGCAACTGCTTTCTCCCCTGTTGCTGCAGGTGTTCACTGCCTTACGCTTGAAATGAAAGGTGAACTTCGAGGTGCCAGGACTGAGCAGTCCTGAGAGGGCAGGGGGTCTGGAAGTGGAGTCATCAGCACAGGCTGTGCTCTCATAATGGCTTCACCTTCCTTCGGTCTGAGAACCTACCCTGAGGTCAGTCTGAAGTTTGTTTGCGAGCCTGGGGACCCCTCACGATCCCACGGGGGCAGCGGGGCAGAGGGGGTCTTCAGTATTGCCCAGGTCTGAAATGTCCATGAGATTAAAAAAGAAAATCACAGTTGTTCTTGGGGTTGGGCAGGTTTCCCATTCAGTTTTAGCAGGATGTGGCTGTGGCCACAGGGCCCCTGCTGAGCTCTGAGCCCGTGGAGTGGGTGGGCACTGGCGCCAGCACCCAGGTAGGGAATGTACAGTAGGAACCCTGCACATCAGGGCTCAGTGTCTG
Source organism: Myotis lucifugus (assembly GCF_000147115.1). Classification (NCBI taxonomy): domain Eukaryota; kingdom Metazoa; phylum Chordata; class Mammalia; order Chiroptera; family Vespertilionidae; genus Myotis; species Myotis lucifugus. The sequence continues at coordinate 8,455,627 of NW_005871080.1, forward strand.
CAAATGGGCTCTGAAGGAAGAGCTGGCTGCCTCCTCTTGGCAGGAGGGAACCTGGGGAGTGGGCTAGAAGGCAGGATCTCACATTCATATGCAGGAGCTGGCCCAGGAAGCCAGAGCTGGGCGAGACCACACTCACTCCTCCTCTGCTTGATGTAATGGAAGATGTTCTTCAGGAGGTAAGCCTTGTAGATGGTGGGTGACCGGGAGATCCCAGCCTCCCAGTGGACCAGGACCTCGCCTCCCTTTTCCCTGACACAGTCAATGAAGTCTATTGCTTCAGGAAAGTAGAATTCATGTCAGCCGTGTGGCTGTCTTCCACGGGGATCCATTTGTAGTGTAGGTGGCACGTGCAGGCCTTGGAGGTCTGGAGACATCCAGCAGCAGGGTCTGATGTGCAGCTTGGTGAGGAGCTCACACTTGGATGCACGGTAGGCACTTCCCAGGCAGAGGAACAGAAGGATTTCAAATGGGCCGCCCTGGTCATGGGCTTGCCTGGAGCTGATGCTGAGCACAGGTTTTCCACACTGGCTGACCAGGGCTCTCTCGGGTTCAATCCTCTCTTAGAAATGGGTGCCCGCTGGCGAGATACAGGAGACCCGGCCTCCTGAGCCGGGAGTCAGAGCAGTTTCTCAACTCTTCTTTCTCACCCCTAACACTTGCTGCCCCAGAAGCCAGGCTCCATTGATTTTTAGAGAGAGTGGAAGAAGGAGGGAGAGACACATAGAAACATTGATGTGAGAGAGACACAGGGATTGGTTGCCTCCCGCATGGTCCCAGGGCCAGGGATTGATCCTGCAAGGAGGTATGTGCTCTTGACCTGAATGGAACCTGGGACCCTTCAGTCAGTTCACAGTCTGATGCTCTATCCACTGAGACAAACCAGCTAGGCTGGAAGAGATGATTTTATATTTAAAGCAGATATCATTAGTACTTGATAAAGAATAGGGGTTAATTCAATTGAAATAACAAAGTGCTGTAGAAATCCATTAACTTCAGTAAATGTCAAGAAACATGAAATGCTCTTATTTCTCTTCCTAAAAAGGTGTATCTAATTTGTCATGTGAAAACAGCCACCTGAGAATAGATTGTGTTTGAAGTGGCCTCACTGGAATTATAAAATCACTAACAAAATAAAATTGCATTATATCATTTAACCACCTGATTGATATAATGAAAAGAGCCAGTGTTTGAAGCTATCTATAAATTCTAATAGTCTTTGGCTGATTGTTTTTGATATATTGTTATTGGTCACCTATTATGTTCAGTCCCTATATAAATATTCTAGAAACACCAAGGAAAATAAGAGAAACAAAATCCTTGTCCTTCATATTGAGCATTTAAAGAAACAATAATGGTAAAAAGATAAACAATACAGAAGGGTAAGATGTGGCAATTGCCAAATGGTTGGCATAGAATGAATTTGAGGAAGTGAATGGATACATGATATTGAATTTAAAGAACTGAGCAAAATGCCTGGCAATAGGTGAGTAGTCGATGTATGATATCTGAGAAAATCGTCTCCTCATCCTAGAAAGACAAGCTAGGGAGAAGGAATGTAAGTGCTACTTTGCAAAAAAGAATTTGACTCATAAACTAAGAGGAAACACCAGAAGACAGTAACCTAGAAAGTAAGGGTAGGAAAAGCAATGATATTGAGGAACAATGACTATAACATTAACGTTTAGAGGTTTTTAATTAAACCTATGCCCTTCCTTGTAGTTTGAGGTGAGCCATAAACCCATCAGCAACACTGAAAACTAAAGCAGTGCTTCTCCAGGGAGTGCTTGGGTTTGAGGTGGACTCCACAGAGTAGACATGTGGCATTAAAATGACCCTGGAGATTCTAGTTCTTTTCTCTTGAAATTCACAGGATGTAGTAAACAGTTTGTAAGATTAGTTGGAAATAAATGTGTATATGGAGGTGAAAGATCATGAAGGTCAGTGAATATCCATCTAAAGATTGTGGGACATGTTGCAGAGATATGTCAGTTGTATAACTGGGGCAGGGGTGTGTGTGGAGAGGGTCAAGGCAGGACACCAATTAGGAGACTAGCAACACTAGAAGTGTCTAAGACTAAACATCCTCGCCTGAATATTTTGACAGTTTATGACTGACAATGTGATTGCAATTTATAATCCGATTCTGGTGTTCCAGTTGCCAATTTCTGAGTAAGAAACCAGCCCTCTGTACTTAGCGGTTCTGTGGTTGCGTATTCCAAAAGGGCACAGTGAGGCCTCAGCTGGAAGGTTTTGCATGTCTTGGGTTGATCAGATAAAGTTCTCAGATCTCCTAAATTAAACTGCAGTGGGCCTGAGAGTGAGAGAAAGAAACAATAGTTAACCAGTTAATAGCTGTGGGCCAGCTAATAAAAGACAGCTCACATTCCCGAATGCATGTTAGAGTTTTGAATCAACTTCTGTAGAAACCATTAGAAGCCACCACATTCTGCTTATGCTTGAAGTTTCAAGACTGTCGGCCACCCCAATCAAAAGTAGTAAATATTTCTTCCTAACAGACTGCATCTATTATAAAATTGTCCCACTTAAGTTTTCCCCTCCGGCCCTGCTTATCTGTAGCCAATGTAAGTTCTTTCAAAATAATTTATATCTTTACTTTTCTTTTCCAAACTTTTAATGCATAAAAGTGCCTGTCAACTCCAGGATGGTGAACATGTTGCCTTTTCCACTTGGCACTGTATTGGTGGGAAGAGGTCCTCATCCACACCAGGTGCTGGGTGGAGTGGACTTCTTGCAATACCCCCCAAAAATGATTTTTCTGAGACTTGAGGATGAAATATGGTAGAAAGCTTTATTTCTGTGGAATTAAACCCCTGAGTTCCCAAGGCCTCATTTCCCTTTGTCCTGCCGAGGAAGAAGTCCCATTTGCCTTCTGCAGGGTTAAGATCAAAGCCAGTGTCCAGAGCTTCTGTTCCCTGTTGGAGCAGTCCAATCCAGCATCTGCTAGCTTACTCTGTGTTCCCCACTGCGGTCCCTTAGTCCATTGCATGTGGGGTCTCCGTAGCTACGTGGCTATAGAAAGAACAGGGAAGAAGCAAAACCAAAGGAACCAGAGAGCCAAGAGCTAAGGACCAGGAGTAACAAGTGAGGTAACTCCTATATTTTGGGATTATGTATCCCCAAATTTTCACAGGTTTGTAGTGGCCCCATTCCCTCTGGCCAATGATCTCTGTTCCCAGGTTCAACTGATAGGCAAGTCCCTTCCCTCTGTCACCCCACTCACTGTGCATGCGTCTATCTCCCCTTTGTCCAGGCCCTTCCCCCAGTAATCTGCAAGGAATGGGCCAGTGGTTCCTAGAGAGTGAAATTTCAGCTTCCTGGTGAAGCTGCCCAAGTGACATGCCTATAGTGTCAGGCCTTCCCTTTGGTCCTTTCCTGATATTAATAACTAGCTGGTTACAATGGTATCCGTCCTGCTGCTGATGGTTTAGTGCTCATGCCCTGGGACCTGGTCCTTCTCAGGCTACCATCAACTCAATAAACCCTTTCTTTTTTTTTTTTAAAAAAAAGCTTTTAGCTATGAACAATTTTTGTTTAACAAGGTGATTCAACATCTGGGGACAGGAATTCTTGGAAGTTTTTTATTCATTTTGGTACCTAGGCTAGGTTAACTGAAAGGCTAGCCTTAGCTGGGACTGTGACCCAGAGAACCTAATCAAGGCCTGACCTCTTCATGCAACTGGGACTTCTCAGGATGTGAGATCCTGTGTACATGAATCCTGAGGGAAGGGGGTGAGCAGGATTCCGAGAGACCAAGGCAAAGCTTCAAGGCTTCTTATGATTTTGTCTTGAAGTCAAAGTCATGCAACATCATTTCTTCTGCATTGTATCAAAGCAATTACCAGATTCAAGAGAAAAGGGCATAGACATCACTTGTCAATGACAATGTTACCGGGACCCCAAAGTTTGCATCTGGCTGCCTGTGTGCACTGGCCCAAAGGAATGCATGAGCAGAAGTTTGCAGTTTAGAAATAAAAATAATTTAATATTGAATTGGCCAGTCTGGAGAACAAGGAGCTCATGCTCTAAAGACCCCACTCCCGATGGTGTGCAGGTTACCAATTATACAGGGCAAAGTCACTAGACACCAGGGGTTACAGTTGGAGGTTGTGCTGGGAGCTGACTGGTCAGAGGTGAGGTAAGGGTAATAAATTATCTTTTCTGAGGTGAGTTCCAGTGTTCCTCTGTCTGGTTTCATGGGAAAGTAGTGAGGAGGTCATTCCATATTAGGCTCAGGAGCTGAGACATAACTTAGGTCAAGATGCTGTCTTTATCCTGCCAGAGGTTTGGACCCCCTAATCATCAGTCAGATCCAGGCAATTGTCCTCTGCTGCCTCCCGGGGGTTGCTGATGACTGGGGGAAAGGTTAGGTCTCTGAGGTGAAGATACAGAGGGAAATATGCTTTCTAGATTAGGACTTAGAGCTAAATTTAGTCATAGTCAGAGGACCTTCAGTTTCAGTGGGAACGTCCAAGAATCTGAGGCCATGTTTAAAATTGCCATATATAGATAATAACAGGGAAAAAACATGTGTTCAATAGAAAATAAAAGCAGTTCTTGCAACTATTTTCAAAGAACTTACTAAATATTAGATACTAATTATTTTTTGACATTATTCATGCAGTTATGTAACTGTCAGGATTAGGAGGCATATAACGGACATGAGATGTTAGCAATGCTGATGGAAAACAAAACCAGAAGCAGAATTGTTAATCCACAATGTGAAAACATTTCCAACTCAAAATGAAACTATTAGGAGGTTTAGGGTTAAAAGGGATGCCATTTAAAAGGCTGAAAGTTCTTAGAAATGCATGCTTGAAAATATGGCTGGCCCTCGAATAAAAAATCACAGAGACTTAAAATGATGCAATCAATTATTCAGATGTTTCAAATGTCAGTGTTTGCTATTGCTTTCACAATATCACCAGTCATTTGGTTTGATTTCTTTTCTTTACATTTAGGTGTTCTGAGTTGCAAATTTATGTAGTGAATGCTGATCATCTTTAAGACAGCCCATCACCGTATGTTTTGTCTAGGCATGAAAAATGAGAATAACCTAAACCTTTGCCATGAGACAGGTAAAGGATTCCCATCAACAGCCATTATCCCTGAGTGATGAGGTTTTAAAGAGACAACTTGTAGTGTTGCTCTTTAGGAGCCTCGACAGCAATTGTGCTTTAGCTGCAGGTTTCCTGATCCAACAGAGTAGCTTTGGCTCCACTAGGCCCCTCACCTGTGTCACCACTGTTTGAACCCCTCTATGGTATCATCTGTTACCAATTGTCTTTCAAAGACCATCTGCCACCAGTAGAGGCAAGCTTTTAATATGTTGATTTATCATTGTCAGGTACTCGGGTGGGGAGGGGGGTTTATTGCTTGCATTTGAATATTGCATTTAAGGTGCTTTTGTGATTACAGATGTTTTACATATAAATTGCTTTATATTAGAAAAGTCTTTTTTTCAGTATTTTTAAGGAAACTTCACATTCGTGTGGTTTACATTTTACTATCTTCTGCATTGCTGAGCTCTTGTGAATTGCTCTCTGTCTGCACTAGCAGTCGGCATGAGCAACAGCATCTGCATCTGTTTCTGTTTCAAAGGAGAGAATTAAATGTGGGCATAGTTATTTCCAGGGAGACAGAACTTATTAATTACTAAGGAAGCCTTTGATTGTTATTTCACCCCCAAAAGGGACAGAATAGGTCACTGCATGAAAGTAGCTTCCCACTCCATAACCTTTGCAAACCAGAAAACGATGTTAAGGTTTCACACTTTTCTCTCATTTGTTTCTGTAGTTTTAAAAAATTCTGGAAGTTTTTGGAACTGTATAGTCTTTGAAATAATAGCACCATCTACTGTCTGATCCTGGATTCATTTGTCATGCTAAGGAAATAAGGAAGACCACAGAGAAATTAGGGGGTATTCGGAGTCATTTAAGGCCCTAAAATAACATATAACTGAAAATTGTAAAAATTCTTACCTAATAGGAAAATAAGACTAATTACATCTGGCCTTAGTCACATTAAATACATTGTAAAATACTCATTTTCCTCAAGAAAGCCTATAATGTAGTATTAAAACTTACAAATAAGATAATACTGTTATATTGTCATCGTCATCATTCTTATTTTAGTTTCCCAAACTACATTATATCCATTTCTTAAACTTACATTATGTTCATTTAGGTAAAGAGGACAGGTGGGTGAGATAGACTTAAAAAGAAATATTTAAAAACTATTCCCCTCCTCTCAGCAGTGCATGATGATGTAAGTATAATTGCTTCATTTCTGCCCGGAGTGCCAGCCAGCTCACAGGGAACACCTCTCATAGTGGGCGTTGCTAGGAGGCCTGATTGCTTCCTGTCCTCAAATTTTTTTCCCAAAGGAGTCATGTTATTTCATTAAAGAAACTCAACTGTCTGGATAAATGATCAGTGAAAGTAGGTCTCGGGGCTCTCATAAAATAAGCTACCAGCTATTTGAAGAACATAGTGTGAAATTTAGGACATTCTCCAAACCTCCTTCATGCTGATTTCTTTCAATGAGCAAGAGAGGTCAGTTGTCACTCTGCCTCATGCACAATTATCCCCTTAACTTTACAGCTCCCAGGGGACGGTTTCGCCTCCCACACATCCATTACAGACTGGATATGGCTCTTCCTTCCTCTGGAATTGTCATCAAGCTATTCCACCTACGGCAGGACTTTTATGCTTTCTGTCCAGTTTATCATCTTTTCTTAAATCAATTTGGAAGGTTTATTTTCTATATCTTGCTTCCCACTCCCTTTCATTCTACTTCCAGGTTTTTATTTCAAAATGAGGCCTGAATTTAAATTCCTTACGTTAAAAAGGTTTTATTTCTACAGTTTGTTGCAGTTTGTTGTTGTTAATCCTCACCAAAGGATATTTTTCCATTGATTTTTAGAGAATGGAAGGAAGGGGGAGAGACACACAGAGAGAGAAACATAAATGTGAGAGAAGCACATCACGTGCCCTGACCAGGGTAGGGGATCGAATCTGCCACCAAGGTAGTGAGTGCCCTTGACCAGGAATTGAACCCTGGACCCTTCAGTCCGTGGGCAGACTCTCTATCCACTGAGCCAAACTAGTGAGGGCTACAATTTTTTTAAGTACAATTTCCATTTATTTTTTCCTCCAGAGAACTCTTCTTCGGGCCTTTAAGCTTAACTCCTTACATGGGCTTTGGTGGAGGTCGTGGGGCAGCACCCGCAGGTCTAAATCTGGGTGGGGGTGTTCGGACCTTCGGGCTTCACAAGAACGATTCCTGACCACCTTGCTGTGAGTGGCACAGCTCACACAGTCATGTGGTTTCATATACAGCTTGGGAAGCACATATGCATCGAAGATACTCGCTTCAGAAATGCCCCTAATGGCTGAGGCCTCTACTATGTTTCAAATGACAAATTTCTTTTTTCTTCTTCTAAATACAGTTTATTTTTTCATTTTTATTGGGTTGTCAAATTTCCCAATACATTTTATTCTCCAAGTGATCTTCAGATTTATTTATTTCAATCACAGTTGCCTTACAATATTATAGTTTCAGGTGTACAACATATCTTATGAAGTGAAGTGATCACCCTGATAAGTCTAATACTCATGACACCATACATAGTCATTACAATATTATTGACTACTAGAGGCCCGATGCACTAGCCGCGGCAGCTGCCTGGATACCTCCCTTGCAGCTGCTGCGGCTCCCCCCGCCCCGCCCCCGTCTTCATCTGGAAGGTCATCCAGAAGGATGTTCAGAAGGACTTCCGGTGTAATTAGCATATTATGCTTTTATTATTATAGATAATCTTTATGTTGTACTTACATCCTCATGACTATTTTTATAACTGGCAATTTGCATTTCTTAATCCCTTTCAACTTTTTCATCCCCCCACCACCCCGCAATACCCTCTCCCATGGAATGACCATCACTTTGTTCCCTATATCTATGTTTCTTTTTTTTTTGTTCACTATTTTGTTTTTTGATTCCACATATAAGTAAAACCATACCAAATGACAAACTTCTTAATGGCCTTGTCCTTGGGCACATATTGGGCGCAGTTGGTGCAACAAATAGGAATGAATAGGCTGCACATGGCCACGGCCTTTTTTTGGCATGACCTTTATTCCTTCTTTTCTTGGTCATCTTGTAAATGAGGCCCCAAGAGTTATTTCTACAGTTGTTAATAACCAACAGCCTTTGCATAAAATAGTTGGAGAAACATCTTTTCTTATGATTGACTTTTCTTATTCTGGTCAACTTTTTTAGATGCCATAAATGTAGTAGATAGGAAATAAACAATGCATCGTTAAAGTGTGAACTATGATCCTATACTTATTAGCCGAATATGTGTTAACTCTCCATCTCTAACAAAATACATGAAATACAATCCCTACCTTCATAAGAGCTAACATTCAACTAAATATTTTCTTATCTTCTTGTCTTTTTAAAAGGGTATTATTGTAGCAGGGTTCATCTCCATTGTAGCAGCTAAATACTGGCAAAGTGCTCAGTTTTCTACCTGCCTAACCTTATCTTAGTTATTATTGTAAAACTATAGAAGGCAGTATTTTGAGATATTAATTGTGTTTTTATTCACTAGGCAAAAAATTATGGCTTTATTTTTGCAATGTATATATAGGGGGAGAATGGATGAAGGTGGCAAATAATGGTAGCAGTAATAATAATAATCTTTAATCTCATGGAAGAAAACAACAGTCATGAAGTCAGTACATTTAATTCACAGGAGAAGGACATGTTTTTTCTTCCTTTTTTTCTTTCCTGAATGAGGAAAAAGCATTTGAGAGTCAAAAAAAAAATAAGCTCCAAAGGAAGTGGAGTAGTGAGATCATCTATAACAAATGCAGGTAATGATTAGGCATGGTAATGCAAGTGCTGGTTTCCCACTCAAATGGGGTTACAGTTCACTGCCTTTGGGGAGGGAGGAGAAAATAGGCCATATGGCTGGGATTAGAGTGAGGTGAGCAAGGCCCTCACATTGGGTGCAAAATGTAAGGGGGTATAAAAAAAATCAGTAAGTGCCCTAACCGGTTTGGCTCAGTGGATAGAGCGTTGGCCTGCTGACTGAAGGGTCCCAGGTTCGATTCTGGTCAAGGGCATGTACCTTGGTTGTGGGCACATCCCCAGTAGGGAGTGTGCAGGAGGCAGCTGATCGATGTTTCTCTCTCATCGATGTTTCTAACTCTCTATCCCTCTCTCTTCCTCTCTGTAAAAAATCAATAAAATATATTTTTTAAAAACCAGTAAGCAAGATAAGTAATATATTAATGCAATTCTTTTAAAATAAAAAGAAATGTAAAAAAAAAATGCCCAGGATGGAACATGTAGAAAAATTTTAAATAAAGACAGGACTATATGAGTGCATGAATGTCTCTGAAAGGACCATGTCATGACTTTATCCTAGATGAGTCCAGGAGAGGGATGGTCATAATGGAATTTGTAGTTTGGCCTAGACTGGGCTTGGCAACAGTACACTTTTCATTTCCTTATAGCCCCTTCTCATTCCCATCATAGTCCAGGATACGGAACTGGTTTTGGAGAAGCCATGCATCATGTAAAGGGCTAGTGTGTTGATTTCACAGGAAGCCTTCACAAGATCCTAGCTACATCATCAGGAGGGTACACATCTGGGGCTTGATAAGGTGCAGAAAGGTGAGAAAGACCAGATGAAACAAAGGTTCTGAGCCTGGGATAAGGAGGCCTTCGATAGGGTGGACCAAGCAACTGGCCTCGCTGCAAGGACACCAGCCTCAGCAGCAGAAGCCCAAGCAAGTCAAACCTGAGCAAACGCCATCAGGATACAGAGAATGGCGTGCAAGCAACACGTAGACACATGTAAATTTCCCCTAACCCCAGGAGTGAAAACCCCTTTGCAAAGAGAGAGAGAGAGAGAGAGGAAAAGGAGAGCTATGCATTGGACTCAGTTGTTTCTGAAGGATATATGTCACCACACATATCCCTCTTTGGCTTAAGGATTGTTTTGAGATGATTATTTTGAGAAACAGCAGACACAGGAGAAATTTTAAAAACAAAGTAGAAGTTACCCTTTTATAAGGAAACTAGAGGCCAGTTACATGAAATTCATGCACGGGTAGGGTCCCTAGACCTGGCTGGCAATCAGGGTTGATCTATGGGGTGACCGGCAGGGTGATAGGGGGCCCCCACTGGCACCTGCCTTGACTGGCCTGGAGCCTGTGGGCTGGGGGCAGCTCTTGCATTGAACAGCTGCCCCCTGGTGGTCAGTGTGCATTATAGCAATCAACCGTTCTGCCATTCGGTTGATTTGCATATTAGGCTTTTATTATATAGGATTTCACACTTATAAAGGAAATCTCCATTGGTAAGGATGCCTCCCTTTCCTTACCAGGAAGAGAGGGGTGGCTACATCAAGGAAAACTCCTAGCGATGGAGAAGGCATGGGCTTAAACCTGCATGAGAAAGCTTATTTTCATACTTTGCCTGGTCACCTTCCCATGACTGGACTCCCTCATTTGTCTGTAGTTGAAGATGGTATTTAAGCCTGAATTTTAAGTCACCTCTGAGACTTACTAATTTGTTCCTTGTTAATAAATTTCTGTTTGTTTTCCTCATACTAATTTTTTTTATTACAGTATTTCCAGCTGCAAACTTAGAAGGGTAGAGGTAAAATAATATTTCCTCCACTACATTACCCAAAAGAGAATGAATTTTAAATTAAAAGTGGCTGTGAATAGAAATGGGGTTTGACAAGCTACATTTAGTTTAGTTTTAGAAAATCTAAAGATAATTTTTCTATTTGCATTTAGTTACTCAAACGTGTGGGCCTTGTAGCATCAGCACATGCATCACCTGGATGTTTATGACGAATGCAGAATCTTGGCTGCCACGTGAAACCTGAAAAGATGAATCTGCATCTTAGTCAGTTTCCTTCTGTAAGAAAAATAAAACCTTCTCATAAAAGAACCCTCCATACTAATATAAAACAAGAAAGAGAGAGAGAGAACATCATTTTAATATAGGTTCAGCATTATTAGAGTTTCACTCAAGTAAAGTAGGTTGTATGTACATAAGAGGAAAAATAACTTTTTCTTTACCTTTCTAGGTTCTTGGCTGATACCCCCTTGAAATAAAAAGACAGATTAACAAGAGTAAAACAAACAGATGTTTAATAACTTGTGTACCTCACATACACATGAGAGATACCCAGATAAAATGAGTAAACTCCCAGAAATGGTTCAAGCCACCACTTTAAATACCATCTACAGCTAAAGATGAAAGAAAGATGTTGGGGAGTGGGGAAGCCAGTTAAGGGAGTTAAACACACACACACACACACACACACACACACACACACAGGAAATGAGACTAAGGTCTGTGGTCTGTTATGCATATGTATGCATATTTCATGCCTTCTCCAATTAAAAATGTTTTTTCTGCCCTAGCCGGTTTGTCTCAGTGGGTAGAGTGTCAGCCCACAGACTGAAGGATCCCAGATTTGATCTTACATTGATGTTTCTCTCTCTCTGTCTTGCCCCCCTCCCTTCTACTCTCTAAAAATCAATGGAAAAATATCCTCAGGTGAGGCTTAACAAACAAATAAAAAATCCCATTTCTTCTGATTTAGCCATCCTTTTCTTCCTGCTACAGAGAGGGAGACACCCTTAAAGTGGACATTTCCCTTATAAAAGTATTTTTTTTTCTTTAGCTTCTATCCTGTTTTCAGAGATTCTCTTATGTCTGCTTTTCAAAAAAAGTAATCAGCTGAAAATAATTCTTATGCCAAAGAACCATATTTTGGCATATTCTGCTACCTTTCATATAAAAGTGACTATAGCCCTGGCCAGTATGGCTCAGTTAGTTGAGCTCCCTCTTATGCACAGAAAGGTTGCTGGTTTAATTCCCGGTCAGGGCACATGCCCAGGTTTCTGACTTGATCCCTGGCAGGAGGCAGCCAATTATATTTCACTCTCACATCGATGTCCCTCTCTCTTTTTCCCCTCCCTTCCCATTTCCCTAAAAATCAGCACCCCCCCCAAAAAAAAAGTGGCTAGAGAATTTAGACGGAATTGTACACACATTTGTATACAAAGCAGAAGAGAGAACAATTAAAACGTTTTTACTGCATTGAGAAATAAGAGGACAAACTTATTAATGATGTCACCTTGCCTGTGGGAGACCCTGGAGGTAAATGTTCATAGTTCTAAGGTTCAAAAAGCTAACCCTTTTTTATCACACCCCTTGTGTTTCAAGGAAACACCCTAAGGCAGCAACTCCCTTCTCAAAAAGAGTTTCATCATCCTCCCCTTATACTACACAGGTAGTGTTCATATTCCCCTTTGAGAGATATTATGTTATATCAGCAAACTAAGTCAGCATCCAAGTGTATGTATGACTATAAATATGAGTTTGTGGTTCTATCATTCTTCTCACACAACTTCTGGGAGGTTTCTAATTACATCAATGAGACAGTGAACTAGGTCCCAGTCAACTAATTTTTTTTGGCCCAGATAATAAATATTACATACTACAAAGTCTATTTTGCAGCTACCCAACTGTGCTATTTCAATACAAAAATAGCCACAAGAATGAACATAATTATCCTATATAATAAAAGGCTAATATGCAAATCGACCAAATGGCAGAACGACCGGTTGCTATGATGCGCACTGACCACCAGGGGGTAGACGTTTAACACAGGAGCTGCCTCCTGGTGGTCACTGCTCAGCCAGAAGCCCGGATCATGGCTGGTGAGTACAGCGGCGGTGGTGGGAGCCTCTCCCACCTCCACGGAAGCGCTAAGGGTGTCCAACTGACAGCTTAGGCCTGCTCCTCACAGGGCTCCCAGACATCCCCCGAGGCTCCCGGAATGCGAGAGGGCACAGGCCTGGCTGATGGACCCCTCCTCCCCCCAAGTGCACAAATTTTGTCCACTAGTCTTCTAATAAAACTTCATTTACAAAAATAGGCAGCATGCCAGATTTGGCCCCCAGGCCATAGTTTCCCAAATCTTGTTCTAGAATGTTCTACAGAATGGCTCTTTTAACTATAGGGCAGTGGTAGCTAAGGAATAAGGTTTGTACCTCCTCTAAGATCATTTCTTCATAATTCATGTATTCTCTCTCAGTCCTTTGGCACATGGCCTCTGCTCCTATGGGGTCATTCATCTCTGTGTTGTACAGTCTTAGCACACAAGGGCATGGTTTGCTCTTCTCAACCCTAGATCAAGTGCCCTTTTGCTTATGCTGATAATGAAATTCCTTGCTGTCAGATTTTTTCATGTTACTGATGGATTTGTGGCATCTTTAAAATCAATATAGATATATTTCAGGTGTTAAAGTGTGCCAATTGTAGAACACTTGAAAAAAATATGAGCTTAATAACGTTAAATAATAAAGTAATAGTAGTGGTACTATCTTTTGAATATAAATAATTTTTTATCTCTCCTTTGTTCCTTTGTCCTTTGTTTGTTAAACAATTGGGCCAGCTAGATAGGAAAAATATTTCTGGAGCTTTGAAATATTAAATAAGATGTTCAAAGTCACATAGCAAATGAAAGTTGGATCTTGGCTCAAGCCTACATTTCTACTTTTCTACTTCCTGTTCTCATGCACTTTTCACCACAATATAATGTCTTCAACTAGCAATAAGACTATATGTTAATATGGTTGACAAATCTGTAATTAGAACCCACAATACTCTTTTAGAAATGCCCTCAGATTTATTAATGACCTAGACCAGGGGTGGGGAACATCTGGCCCCAGGGTCGTATAAGGCCCAGGAAATCATTTGGTCTGGCCCTGCCAAGGCAACTGCAGGAGGGACTTGAAATTCAGTAAATCTAGGAGCTTTTTTCATAGCAACATAAATTTATATTAAGTGAATTGTATTAAACAGATTGTTATAAACATCCAAATGGCTGTTGGCAGAAGAAAGGTTCCCCACCCCTGACCTAGACAGAACTGTTACATGTGTTTCTATTCTTTTATCACACCCTATCTCATTGTGCATTTCCCCTTTGCAGAAACTTTTAAAATTTGTTTTCAAGAAACTACTATGCATATTTTATTTTTATAAACAAATACAATTGACCAATTTGTTTTCATTATCAATTGGTCAATAAGTTTTCCTTTTTGAATAAGTTATGTTCTTTGAGAAACTCACAAATGAATTAATTTACCCAGTGAAGTCCAGAACAAGTACTAGTCTTGAATATCTCTTACAGGTGTATTTGACCTCTCCCATTTACACCCATCTATTGGAGATCATCTGACCTAATTACCTTGATCTTTTCTAAGCAAATAATAGTTGCACCTGAAAGTATATATTACTGAGTTTTAAATTCCATTAGGAGGGCCTCAATTTTTAATCTTTGTTCTCTTTCTTACTTCAATTCTGCCTTATATATCTTTGGAAGATATTTAATAAAGTTATGAGAAAGAATTTTTTAAATTCTTGGCATGATAGTCTTCCTTCAGAAATTAGGAAAGCTTTCAGGCAAATACGTAAATATAGATAAGGTATGCAAAAAATGACGGGTTTCTTTTGGTTTTGCTTCCTACTCCCCAAAATATCCTTAGTTATTTTAGGAAAAGAATAAGTAAGTACTAAAAAATGACATTATGATTCTTTTTTAACTTCTCTGTTTTTATGTTTTATAATTTTTCTTTATTGATTAAGGTATTACATATGTGTCTTTATACCCCCCATTGTGCCCCCACCCCCCCACTCATGCCCTCATACCCCTGGTGTCTGTGTCCATTGGTTAGCCTTATATGCATGCATTCAAGTCCTTTGGTTGATCTCTGATTCTTTTTTTTTTCTTGTTAGCAATAGTGATTCTTTTGATACTTGCTTATAAAAGTCTTCCAATATGTTTTTGCTATAATGAATGGAAATGTGTCCCTCAAAAACCTTTTAACTTTCTGCTTAATAGTGGGATTTAAAGGGAAAGTGAAACTGAAGACAAAGTGGAAACAGTAAACTAGAATTACAGGCACAGGTACACAGCATATACATTATAATGAATATAGGTTGTGTCACTGAAATGATTCAAGTTCTCTGACTTTATTGACTGATCATTTTTGTTATGTATTTTTGCTTTGTTTAAGAAAATATTTGAGGCATCTAACAACTATAACATGAATAATAAAATGTTGGCAAAAGTAAGTAAGAAGTAAGAATAAAAAATATGGTAAAATATAAGCGAAGTACATAGTCATTACCAGGTACAGTCAATGAGATGAGAATGTGGAAGGAACAGGAATGGCAAAGAACCAACCAAATCCATGTCCACAGAGTTTTAATCATTAAACCTTCAGTTACACTTCATATTTACTAACAACTAAAGCAAAAAGTAGTGTAATTATGGTTATCATAGAGAAGAACTGCATTATTCTCAGGTCATGAAAGCTGCATTATGATACTAAGATCTAAAAGCAAAAGCAAGATACCTTAATGTTATAGAGTGACTTGTGATTCCCCAAAATACATATGTTGAAGCTCTAACCCACATGCCTGAATGTGGAGTCTTTAAATAATTAAGATTCAATGAGGTCATAATGGTAGGATCCTAATACAATAGAACTGGTACCCTTTTGAGAAGAAGAAGAGATACAAGAAGTATGTGTGGCCCAGCTGGTGTGGCTCAGTAGTTGAACCAGGAGGTTGCAGTTCGATTCCCAGTCAGGGCACATGCCCGGGTTGCAGGCTCAATCCCCGGAGTGGGGCATATAGGAGGCAGCCAATCAATGATTCTCTCTCATCATTGATGTTTCTATCTCTCTCTCCCTCTTCCTTTCTCTCTGAAGTCAATAAAATATATTTAAAAAAATAAAAAATAGAAGTATGTGTGCACAGAAAAAAAGGTCATGTGAGGACATGGTGAGAAGGTAGCCATGTGTGAGCCAGGAAGACAGTCCTAATCAGGAACCAAATTTGCAGGCATCTTGGTCTTGACCTTCTAGCCTCAGAACTCTGAGAAAAATTCCTGTTGTTTAAGCCACCTACTCTATGGTATTCTGTTATGGGAGTCCAAGCTGACTAACACACTGAGAAACAGCAATATGAGCAATGTGGTAAATGAGTTCTGTTAGCATTGCTATACCTCATATAGTAATATTTTTCAAAGGGCAGAGTACTGAGATTCTTTTATAAAAGCCTTCTATAGGGAGCAATTTTGCATGAATCCTAGTAAGTATAATTCTATATAAGATTTTTGCTGGTCTAACTCCACCTAAGGATATAACTTAGATGAAAAGGTAAAGGATGCCTGAAAATAGAGTCCCAGTAGGTAGGTAGATAGGTAAAGATTACATGAATAGATCTTAAATGTTCTCATCACAGAAAAAGATCGTAATTATGTGAAGTGATAGAAATGTTAACTGGCCCTAGCCAGTTTGGCTCAGTGGATAGAGCATCAGCCTGCAGACTAAAGGGTCCTGGGTTCGATTCTGGTCAAGAGCACATGCCCGGGTTGTGGGTTCCATCCCAGTGTGCAGAAGGCAGTTGATCAATGATCCTCTGTCTTCATTGATGTTTCTATCTCTCTCTCCCTCTCCCTTCTTTTCTGAAATCAATAAAAATATGTTTTTAAAAAAGTTAACTAAATCTGCATGAATCATTTTGAAATATACATGTATATCAAATTATCACCTTGTGCATCTTAAACTTACACATTATGTATCAATTATATCTCAAATAAAACTGAAAGACTAAATAAAATAATGTCAAGCGAAAATGATTAAATGTATAGATTTAAAATGTAAATTTTTTAACCAGGTTCATGAGTATAGAGAAAGTTATTTTCTATATCATTACAAATGACATTTGTTATTTAAATAATATTATAATATAATATTTTAATATATTATTAGTATTTTATCTGTTGAAAAATTTATCAATTTTTTGAGGAACTGGAAAACTGCTTTTGAAAGTGGCTATACTATTTTAAATTCCCACCAGCAATGTATACAGATTCTGATTTTTTATTTCACTACTAGGTATATACCCAAGAAAAATGAAAACACACATCCATGCAAAAATTTGTAAATTAATGTTCATAATAACATTATTTAGATTAGCCAAAAAAGGGAACAACTTAAATATCTATCAACTGATAAAAGGATAAACAACATGTAATATATTATTCACAATAAAAAAAGAAATGAAATACTGATCCATGCTACAACATGGATAAACCTTGAAACATTAAGCTAAATGAAAGAAGGCAGATACAAAAGTCACTTCTTGCCACATATTTGAAATTCCCAGAAACAAGTTCTGGAGATAGAATGTAGTTAGTGGCTGCTTAGGACTGGTTCAGGGGTAGGGGAATAGAGGGAAGAGAGGAAGAAAGAAAGGAAGGAAGCTCAACCTCACCAAAGGTTAAATCTAATTTCTTTTGTGATAAAAATAGAGCCCCTCACACTTATAATATAAATTTACTCTTTTCTTCCAAATTTAATTCTTATCCTCAAGTCCATTCTACATCCAACTAAATAAATAAAGGTGACCTAAAACACTCTTGCTACTTGCCCCTCGTACTTTGTAAATTTCTACCTTTTCCATCCCTCTATCACCACCATTTGCTAAAGGTCCTCAGGTCCCTCAAACAATTCACAGGTTCCTTGGGGTCCACTGTGCCTTCTTTGGGGATTGAGCTCTCTGTGGATGAAATATCTCTCTCTCTGTCTTTTCTTCATTTCTTCCCCATCAATCAAAGCTTGCTTTTCTTCTGACATATATTTGAAGAGGTCATCTCTCAGCACCTTGTCTTGGTGAGAAATGCTCTAACTTTAAACCTCTTCATACAACATACTGCCCTCTGGGTCCTTTGCCTGAAACAAAGGAAAGGATTTTAAAGGAGGTATAAGCTCAGTGCCCTTAACCATGCAATAGGAGATATTTTCCAAATTTGTAATATCTGCGTGGGGTATAATCTATAATGCTGCTTTGCTATACAATAATCTTATAATAATAGCCATTATTTATTGAGTATGAACATATAATGATACTATGTGTGTGAATAATAATGAGTACATTTATATATCAATGAGGGGCCCAGTGCATGAAGATTCGTGCACGGGGGGTGGTCCCTCGGCTAGACCTGCACCCTCTCCAATCTGGGAGCCCTCAGGGGAGCCCTCTCCAATCTGGGAGTTTCTGTCTGTCTTTGCAATCATATGAGCGAATTGTCTGAGACCCCAACCCAGTTTGGTTTGTTGCTCACAGAAAAATAGAGGCTTTTTTTTCCTTTGCTTCTTTGGTGGAGATTTCATGGAAGTTTTAGGATATCTTCCCTTTAATTTTTTCTAGACACTCTGATTTTACTTATGTCTCTCACCTTTGCTTTCCCTCCATCCCCCACCGCAACAGTATCTTGCTCCAGGCTCACTTTGCTCTAGTGCAGTGATGGCGAACCTATGACACGTGTGTCAGAGGTGACACGCGAACTCATTGTTTTGGTTGATTTTTCTTTGTTAAGTGGCATTTAAATATATAAAATAAATATCAAAAATTTGTCTTTGTTTTACTATGGTTGCAAATATCAAAAAATTTCTATATGTGACACGGCACCAGAGTTAAGTTAGGGTTTTTCAAAATGCTGACACACTGAACTCAAAAGGTTCGCCATCACTGCTCTAGTGTCTAGGAGATCTGTCTGCCACCAGAGCTATAATTCCCAGCATTCCTGGTGCTCCCTGCACTCTGGGTTTCCGCTTCTGGTCCTGGGGCTGTCACCAGAACTACTATTCCCAGAATTCCTGGTGCTCCCCACGCTCTTGGTTTTCCCTTCCTGCTCTGTCTCTGTCCCACGGCCTCCCACTCTGCCAAGTCCTCTAAGCCACCAGCTCTCCCTCTCTGCTCTCTGTCTGGCGGTTTGGGGAGCCAATTTCCCCAAGCTGCTTCACACTCTGCCGGCTCTCCCGCTCTGCTCTCTGCCTGGCGCCTGTGTATACAAATTAACCCACCATCTTTGTTGAGTTAATTTGCATACTCACTCCTGATTGGCTGGTGGGCATCATGGAGGTATAGTCAATTTACATATTTCTCTTTTATTACATAGGATAATTGCAATTAGCTATTCTATGCTAGCATTTAGGGTAAGTCCTTCATGCCTATTAACTCATTTAAAGTTCACAACAACCCTGAAAGATAAGAACTCTTCATCCCCACTTTATGTCTCTAGAAGCCAAGGCTGGCAGAGATTAATAGTTTGTTTTAACTCACATAGCTGATAAGTGGCAGTACTGGTATTTAAACCAGGGCCTTTCTGGCGCCAAAGCCCTATACAATACCAATGCAGAAATTTTAAGAAATCATTGGCCGAAGGGCAGTAAACTCATTGACAAGCCGCAACACTTCCAATGTGTGGTACCCGCTCATAAAATATCTCAACTCTTTATCTTCCCCAGGCATTAGTCTAAACGTATTTGACTTCCTCCACAGCTTCTTTTTATTTTTTTAAATATATTTTTATTGATTTCAGAGAGGAAAGGAGAGGGAGAGAGATAGAAACATCAACGATGTGAATTATTGATTGGCTGCATGCCCCACTCTGGGAATCAAGATTGCAGTCCGGGCATGTGCCTAATTGAGAATCGAACCATGACCTCCTGGTTTATAAGCAAATGCTCAACCACCGAGCCACACCAGCTGGGTGACTTCTCTTATTTTTTTGAGCAGGGATGTTCTGTTTACAAGCTAGACATTTCCGCCCATGCATCACTGTGGCTGTGACACTAGCCTTGGTTGGCTGTAGCTTATTTTATACAATTTGATGCTGAGATGGTTCACTCTTGCAATTTATGTAAGTCCACTTCATTGTAAATTTTCATTAATCTATAGTTATGTAGCCCTTAATTAAAAAAAGATAAAATTGGAAGTCTGCTTCTAGAGATCATTACAAGTTATATTATTATGAGTTTAAATTACTCTTTCTTGTGAACACAATACTTATGATTAAGAATAGTTCTAACTTGCAAAACTTTAGTAAAAATTTTTTGGTCAATAATATTTGGCCCAAGTTTGTTAGTTTCTCATTAATTTTCTAAGGTTTTCTTAGTTATTGTTTTGTTTTGTTTTTTCCTGAATTTTGCTTTGTTTTGATATTTGTTTGGGGACAGAAATGTTTAAGTTATGCTAAATACATATGCTAACATTGATATATACATATTTTTTTCCTTAGGTTATGTTTCATACTTTGAAACGTTTTGAATTGGTTTTACCTGTTTATTCATGTTTTTTTTTCTGCATTTGCTAGCAAAGTTGCTATTTTGTCACTTCAGTGCAGAAACCAAACTAGTTGGTGTGTTTTAGAATCTTCTCTTGATCTATCTATTAATATACCAGTACTAAGTCGTTAAAATATAGGTTCTTTACTCTGTTTAGTATTTGGTGTTAGCTTCCTTCCCCCATTTCTCTCACTTTTCAGAGTTTTCTTATCTCTTCTTGGATGTTTACTTTTCTATATTAACTTTGGAATTGAATTTTCTACCTCCAGGAAATAAAAAAAAATCTTGCTGAAATTTTTATTGAGATCAAATTAATGTTATGTACTGATTTGGGAAAACTGGGATACAAGCTAGCCTCTTAATCATAAAAACAGTGCCATAAGATCTTTTACTGTTTCAGAGGTAAGAATTCCCCAGCTAGCTCAAAATTGATGCTTTCACTGATAATCATAAAGAAGCCAATGCTAAGCAAGGTATTAATGGTTTTTTTTTTTTATCATCATACAAAACTAGAGAGCACTATATACTGAATTCCCTAGAACTCACCACCCAGCTTCGACAATAATTAGCAATGATTTCTTCTCCTCTGCCCTCATAGTCTGTGTCCCTTGGGTGTTTTTTGTTGTTGTTTTTTCACTTTCGTGCTATAAACATGTGATCTAGCTTTGCTAAAATATCATCATTTCTTCAAAAATCATCTAGGTTTTAGTCTTCTAATTTAAATTATGGCCATACTAGTCAAAATTAAAGTGCAAATCAGAGCATTAAATTAAACTAAAAAGTAATTGATTTATTGAATAAATAGTTCTTTCCACATAGTAGATTAAAATGACCAGGTGTTGGGATAGATAATCCATGGTTTCAAATCCTTCTTAGAGATAAAATAAAATACAGATTACAAATGGAGGTTATGTTGGAACCTTTCATAGATGTGACCACATTTTGCTTAGAGAAATGTCTTTTAACAGCAGGATGCCAAAAGGGAAGCAAAGACATTTTTAAGAATGTCATTGGCATCTATCTGAAATTTTTCATTTAAGCCAACACTGGGTGTCTAAACATGTATACTGAATTAATGGTGCTCATTGTTCTCAGAACAAAGCAAAACTAACCCATTCCCCCTCGTGACCTCTACTTAACTTTCCAGCCCATCTCATGCTACTGCCTCCTCACATTCTGTGGTCCTGCAGTTCTGAGCTGCCCATGGTTCTCCAAACATGTTGGTCTCTATTTGCCTCTAGGCATTTAAGTGTATCCTCACTCTCCTCCCTCTCCTTCTTTTCCTCCACTTCCCTCATTTAATTTGACTGACCAGTTTCTCACACAAATGTCTAGATTGATATAATTCCTCTTGGAAATCATCCCTAACCCTGATATTCTGATTTAGCACATTTCAAGTGTCATTACTTGATATATATTCATATGTTTTCTTTTTCTGTCTTCTCCTTGAAGGAAGAAGGTGTATCTAGGTTATCTTTTTATTTTCATAGTCTAAGTAAATTTTCATTATAAAATAGAGTTTATAAATATATGTGTATAAACACTAGAATGAAAACATTTTCTCTCTATGGAAATACAATGCAGAGACTGATTCAGAGACTCTTGACTGTAGCTTTGTCTGCCAAGAATGAATCCTGTGATTTACAAGGCATGTTTCTATGTGTTTTTGGTAGCTCTAAAATGAGAATCCTAATATCAGTGATATATAACATAAAATTACTGTAAGGGTTGGATGTATGATAAACTATAAATGTAAGAATTTTAGAAAACTGTAGGAGGAATGGTATTAACCTTAACCTGGAACCTCTGGCCCATTATACTATAAGAAACAAACACAGCACTCAACATATATACCAATTCATGTCCCTCATGTAACACCTCACAGCTAAACTAATGTATTTAGAGAGGAAGTCATTGAACTTGCAATTATTGCAATATGTCTAAAAAGCTCTGATCCAATGAGCACATTTTATATAAAGGCTTTTCAAGGATAAACTTTAAGAGGTAACCCCATAATATAAATTAGCACAAAGAAGCAGCATTAAGTTTCAACGATCTTTGAATAATTATCTAATATATTTATACACATACAAATTATTTTGGGGAAAAATAGTTGGGGGAAGGGAGCTTGGCATATATCTTTTGGAAAAGCAAAATATTTCATGGCTGTAGGTTTACTCTGTAGCTCGAGGAACTGGAAGAGCATTATCATGTTTGATGAAACAGTACGTCTCCTGCTCAAACAAATGTAAATCAAAATGAAAGTAAGTGGAGAGATTACTGCTTTTTAGATTAGTGTCTATTATCAATAAGCAGAGAGCTTCAAGTGCTCTAGCTAATGTGATTTCTTTTCCATTAAGGATAATTTATTGTTCTATTGTATGAATAGTTGTCAAATCTTTATACAATGAGTCAGATAATTCTTTGCACAATATTTAGTACCTCTGTAAAAAATGAGATTTGAAATGTATTGAGCAAGGGACTACCTTTTAACATTTCTTGTCAGATAAAATGCTTGCTGCTGGAACATTTGATACAGACATAATCAGGTAGTGTCTGCATGTGGCAGAGTGCCCAGCAGCTATTTACATGTGGCTGCCATCTTGTGAATTAATCACTCTTGATTTCCATGAATTAATGCAGCTGATATGACCAAATTGGTCATGTCACCATTACTACTATGAAAAAACAGGTTCAACAAATCCAAGTGTTTAATTCTGGAGCTGGCTGCACACACATTTTTCTGGCAGTGAGTAAGATCAATGGGATGTGTTAGTGTGTCTGTGAGGGTTTTGCAGTGAGGGTGGGCGAACCACAGAGATGCAATAGAAGCACATAGCAGACCATGACAGCAGCTTCTGGCTAACACTTGGTAAGAGTGGTCCGGGCAAGAGGTGCTAGAGTCAGGGAGATAGAGAATGAGTCACAGACTGTTATCCCAGAAGGCTGGCTGAGAATTAGGAATGCATGATGCAGAGATTCTAGCAGGATCCGTCACAGGGCTTAAATTTTGGGTTAAACTTCTGAATCAAAAGCAAGGCTATCATGAGTAAGGCAAAGCACAGTCTTATAGGAAATGTACATGGCTTGATAACATGCTATAGATCAGTGATGGCGAACCTATAACACACGTGTCAGAGGTGACACGCGAACTAATTTTTTTGGTTGATTTTTCTTTGTTAAATGGCATTTAAATATATAAAATAAATATCAAAAATATAAGTATTTGTTTTACTATGGTTGCAAATATCAAAAAAATTTCTATATGTGACACTGCACCAGAGTTAAGTTAGGGTTTTTCAAAATGCTGACACACCGAGCTCAAAAGGTTCGCCATCACTGGTATAGATCCATGAATAGAAAACATAAGTTTGGAGACCGATTAGCAGCCCTAGGAATGGGACAGGAGCTTCATGCATTTCAAGGAATAACATAGAGAAAAATTGAACCAATGCATCAAAATCTGAACTATGGACAATGGCTTCTAACATAATCCTGAACTAAGAAAGAGATTTTCCCAGGGGTCTAGGGCTAGATGAATAAATCTAGATGTAAGATTTAGAAAAATATAGGGAACCAGGTAAGATATGCACAATGTTGAAGATACTCTAGCAGAAGTTTGCTGATAAATGTTTAACATTTGTAACATTTCTGGTGTAAATACTCCCCTCATGACTGATTTCCAACTATCATCATGTCATCAACTTGCTCACAAAATTCCTGAAAATATTAGCAATTGGCTATTGTGATCCAGTAAATCTAGTTCCATACTTTCCATGGATGAGTCTTTAACAGACTAAACTTATCAATTTATTGAACTTTTAAAAACTAAAATCACAATATTCTTGTGCTTAACCTATTTTGACATAGCATAGATACTGTAAACTCAAATTCTCTTCTACTCCTTTCTTTGAACGTAGAAGTTGGTTCTGCTTTCCTTATATCTAGTCTGGCATTAGTATGTGGTTGACCTAACTTGGGCCTGGTATGTCATAAACATTTAATAAATCACTGGTAAAAATGTTTTTTTGGTTTTTTGTTTTACTTGGGTCTCTAATAACATGCAACTCATCTCCAAATAATTTGTAACTATTCATAAATTTATTCTGTGTATATGATTATGTACATTTTTTCACATAGACAAAACATCCTGTTTATCAGGTTTTCATATTGGAATAAATAAAAAACAAAGTTTACTTTTATCTCTTTCATAGCATAAAAGCTGAAAGTAGTCTTCCATTTTTTACATTTTCAAAGCATTGCATTTGCAATTTTATTGTAACCTCACTGTTTTAGAGCTGTGTCGGCCTGTCTTTTTCTCTCCAGGGTCCCCTTACTTTTTGGAGAGCAGTTTCCGTGTCTTATTGCCTCTGGGATCTCAAGCCTCAGCTTTTTTTGGGGAGCCTCAGACATGGTGTGTACTAAATAGCTTTGTCAAATTGACTTATAACTGCATGTGCACTACATTCCAATCCCTAACCAATAAAAAAATACAATACAAAATGAGTAATTGTTGTTGTCCGATGGATGTGCATTATTGTCTTAGAATTTCCACCACTTCAAATTATATTAATTTGATGGTGGTGTTCATACTCTGCTTGAAACACTTCTAACAGTTGCATATCTAGGATGTAAGCTTCTATCAAATTAATCTAAAGTTTTCAGGTAAGTTATTTAAGGAAATTGCCTAAGAAAAACTTACTGAGAACAACTTGAAAATTATGACAAAGTGATAGGTAGACTTATTTGTATAAAGTTGGACCATGGATTCAGTGAGAATCTGTTACAGTGGAGACTCACTGATATGATCAAATCAACTTTACCAGAAGAGCACAGGTCACCAGCAAGAGGGACGCTCTGGCCTTCATAGTCTTTCTGTAGCTCCACACACTATCTCTGCTAATGTTATTGAACTTTTGGTTACAGATTGATATAACCTCTCACCCAGCAAAGTACCTTCATGGTATAAATCAGGACATTCTTTAAAGTCTAATTCTTCACATTGGTCATTTTCACACATAGCTCTTTCAACTTAGGCCGAATAGAGGAGTCAACAGCTACATCAGGGGTCCTCAAACTACGGCCCGCGGGCCACATGCAAATACAAATATTGTATTTGTTCCCGTTTTGTTTTTTTTTTACTTCAAAATAAGGTATGTGCAGTGTGCATAAGAATTTGTTCATAGTTTTTATTTTTTAAACTATAGTCCGGCCCTCCTACGGTCTGAGGGACAGTGAACTGGCCCCCTGTTTAAAAAGTTTGAGGACCCCTGATCTACATATTGGAAATGACATTTTCCCTGAAGAGGTGATGACAGAAGGAGAGGATATAAAGGAACACCCCATCTTACAATTCTATACTTATTTTGTAAAAGGTGAGATCAACATTTAGATCTTGAAGCTCTAGAGTTCAATTTTAATTCAAGCATTCTTTTTCAGTGACCTTTCCCTTTTACCACCAAAAGACAGTGTTCAGTTTGACACTTTTGTTCTTCAAAATCGACCTGCCTCTTAGACTTTTAAGAGAGATTCTGTTATAAGGCAGTCATTTCTTTTTCTTTCCTCGAGAGCTTTTCCATTGTCTTTATTGGAGTAGGCATTATTCGGCCTGAGGCAAGAACATCCTAAGAGCAGTGTTTAAGGGAATTAGATTATTAATGAAGAGAAAAGGGAATGGCACCTTGTCAGTGATGGGTCTACAATCTCATACTCCCTACTCCTTTCAAAGCCTGTCAGGTACCATCAGCCTGTTAAGCATACATTCTGGTAAAAATAGATGTTAATTTTAACTAACACATATTTATTTCTCTAAGGGGTAGAGATGAGTGACAAATTACTCAGTAATAGTTACAGCATGTATATTAAATTTATGTTTTCCAAGGTATTGGGAATTTTCAGCAATTCAATAATATACACCATTAATTCTAAGGCAGACTGATTGGGAAATGTGAGTCCTCAATGCAACTACTACCAGTATACTTAGTTAATACCTAGTCTAATAATGGTAATTCAATGTTATAGTTTGGGTTATCATAATGTGTTTTTGAAATGAGCTCTGTATAAAATACCATAAAATTAAAAAAAATTCAAGAGTTTTACCAACAATATTAATATTTATTTGAGTACAAAAATGATCCAAGATGATACCAATAAAAAAATCACAATAAATATGATTGACATGACAGATGCTTTCAAGGAAAAGCTGTAACAAAGCCATGTGCCTCTGATGCCAAAATAAGTTTATTCATTTGAACCAATCATATTCCCAGAGGAGTAGTTTTGTTTAATTTGGGAGAAGGCTGATTGGTCAAAACAAAACAAAAAAACTACATAGCATTTTTCCTATGGTGATGATTTTCTAGCAGTCTGTAAACATTCTTTCCCTCACACTTCCTCTCCTTTTCTTCCCTCCCTTTAACAAATATTTAATCAATACCAAATGTGTTTTAGGCATTATGTTAACTACCTGAGATTTAAAAATACAGTTCCTGGCCTTATGGATCTACTATCAAGTTGAGATGGGATGGGGAGACCTCTTTGAAAATAAAATGTACTTGATTAAAATAATTACTTATATTAACCTCATTATAAGGATTTGAAGCGGAACAGTGGGGAAGTGAAGAACTCTGCATGTGAAATCGGAGGAGGCTGTATAATGGTGTTTTCACTAATGTGTTCTGAGAGATATATGGGAATATTCTTTCTCATCAGCATTGGGTCCCACCAGGACTTGTCTGGAGCTTTATCTCTGCCCACTTCCTCACTCCTTTACACACACAGAAACCCCACAATTGCCGGAAACATGCTACTCCCCTGCAGCAACTTAACTACAGCCCATATTTATTATTTATTTATTTATTTCTTAATATATTTTAATTGATATCAGAGAGGGAGAGATAGAAACATCACTGATGAGAGAGAATCATTGATCAGCTGCCTCCTGCACACTCCTTACTGGGGATCAAGCCCACAACCCAGGCACGTGCACTTGACTGGAATCGAACCCAAGACCCTTCAGTCTGCAGACTGACGCTCTATCCACTGAGCCAAACAGTCTATAGTCAAAGTTGCAGTTCAATTCTAATTAAGAGTTCTCTAAAGCTCACAGAAAATGCTGCCTCCGTCTCTGTAGTTTCCTCTTAGATATAACCAATACAATCTCACACTAGTTTTCTAGTTGTTTGTCTCATCAATTAGACAAGAAACTGAGTACATGGTGTATCTTCATGGGGTCTCTTGGCTCTCTCAACAGGAAATGTAGTAGTTGATAACTACATGCAACTAGTTTTCTTTTCCCTGAGAGTTTGACAGATTCCTAATAATTTATACTGATTCATTCCCTGCTCCCAATCAAAACCACACATGTTCTGACATTTTATTTTAGGCGTAAGTAATAAGATTTCCAACTAATTAAAGAGTGCCATCTATCTTTTTTTTTTTTTTTGCATGAGAAGATATGATATACAAAGAAAAAAGATGGAAACACACTGGTTGTTATATCACCAATTAAGAGTATGGTCTTGGTCCTTTGTAATTTAAATGCCTTAAAAAACATTTTAGTGGAATTCATTCTCAGTGATAATAGAGCTTGTTTTGGATTTAATAGGATTCTTTGAGAATGAAATGTTAAAGACAGTCTGAAAGAAAGGTGATTCATACACAAAAAAATACTGTTTGTATATAGTCATTAAACATCCTGCGTGCTTACTGGTTTGCCGAAGGACACGGAAAATGTCCCCTTTCTGATGTATTTTCAATTTTTTGTTTGGGCTTTTAATCAATGTCTTTCTAAAGTACAGGGAAGAAAGATTGTGAAGGATGTTTAAAAGGATGAAAAAATTGACTTCGGGTCTCCTTCTCTCCTAAACTTGCAAGTCTTTTAATGATCTTGTTTTAAAATAGATGCACATATATTCTGCTAGGAAAAACCATGACATTTTGATATTATGTCCTTCCCACAGCTATTTACTTCCCTCAGGAGAAAGTAAAAAAGGATTTTTGGACTTAAGGGGTCGGTTTATTATAGTGCCTTTTTCTCCCCCTCCTTCCTTCTGCCTACACTGAGCACAAAGACATTGCCTCAGAAGTTGAGGAGGAAAATGACATTTCCTCTGGGTTGTCCTTGAGCTAGCAGCTTCAGACTTCTGATTTTCAAGATAACTCAGGCGGCAGCACATGTAAGAGAACAGGTCCTGCCCTCACTTAAAAGTTCAAAAGCTGTGGTAGAAAATGTGCTGTATCAAGTGGCTTCTGAGCATGCGGAACCTATGCTGAGCTAACAAGGTTAAAGGTGGGCAAATATTAGGAGGTTAGGGTGAAGAGACTCAATAAAGATCTACCATAAAAGCTGCACAAAAGAGAGGTGATCTAGGGAAGGTCAAAGAACAGAAGACTTGATCAGCATGAAACATACACAGTGATCCCAAATCAAAAAAGAGAGAGGAATTGCTGAATGAGATGTCATTTGATTATTTTCCCCCTCAAGGTGTTAAAATGTAGGTATATTAATGGGAATAACATATTTTTAAAGCCACGTAACAATTACCGATGTGAGTTCAATTTGTGTATGATTCAGGTCTGTTTTGCGCTAAGAAAAACCATCAGGAAAATGCAGCATCTTTAAGGTGGGATCCAGATCTTAGGGCTGCCTATTGAAGCTCCCACGTTATTGCTTTTCTTTCACTGCTTAGACAATATTACCCCTGAAACACAAAAAATAAACCGACACATCAATTTGTACTATGTCACCTCATAGCATATTTTCAGCTTAATAAAGAGGTGTTCCTTTCCTATAGCCCTCCAGGCACATTAATTACGTTATCATGTTGCTGTAAATTATATTAAACATATTTTTAATCCTCCTCCCACATTAGAGAAACTAAGCCATGTGGAGCATTAGGGAGGCCAAAAATAGTTCTTCAATAGCTTTCAAAATGACCTCTCTAAAATTATAGTTCTTATTACATTATTGTTAATTAGAGGCCCAGTGCACAAAAATTTGTGCACTCGGTGGGCGGGGGGGGGTCCCTCTCATAGTCTGGGACCCCTTGGGGGATGTCCACCTGCTGGCTTAGGTCCGCTCCCCGGGGGGATCAGGCCTAAGCTGGCAGTCATACATCCCTCTGGCAGCCCAGGAGCCCTCGGGGGATGTCCACTTGCAAGCGGGGAACAGGCCTAAGCTGCAGGCTGACATCCTTAATGCTGCTGAGGAGGCGGGAGAGGCTCCTGCCACCACCGCTGTGCTGGCAGCCATCAGCCTGGCTTGTGACTGAGCAGAGCTCCCCCTGTGGGAGTGCACTGACAAAGAGGGGGCAGCTCCTGCATTGAGCATCTGCCCCCTGGTGGTCAGTGTGTGTCATAGTGACCAGTCATTCCCAGTTGTTCTGCTGTTAGGGTCAATTTGCATATTACTCTTTTATTATATAGGATAGAGGCCTGGTGCATGGACGGACACTGGCTGGTTTGCCCTGAAGGGTGTCCCAGATCAGGGTGGGGGGCCCGCTGGGGTGCCTGGCCAGCCTGGGTGAGGGGCTGAGGGTCGTTTTCAGAATAGCCACACCCCCTTCAGGGTGGGTGTCCCCACTGAGGTGCCTGGCCAGCCTGGGTGAGGGGCTGATGGCTGTTTGCAGGCTGGCCAAGCCCCCCCAGTGGGTACCCTCGCCCCATGGGGGTGTGGCCAGGCTGGGTGAGGGGCTGAGGATTGTTTTCAGGCTGGCCACGCCCCCCAGCGACCCAAGCTCCCAGCCTCTCCTTTTTTTCTTTTTTTCATTTTTCCCAGGGCAGCCTGGAAGCAGGTATCTGGGATTTATTTATCTTCTATAATTGAAACTTTGTAGCCTTGAGCGGAGCCCAGGGCAGGCCAGGGAAGGCGGGAAGCTTGGCTCCCTCCATTGCCGGGGGCAACCCAAGCCTCCTTCGAGCTCCTGGCCGCCACCATCTTAGTTGGGTAAATTTGCATACTGGCTCCTGATTGGCTGGTGGATGTGGCTTGTGAGTATAGCAGAGTGATGGTTAATTTGCATCTTTCTCTTTTATTAGTGTAGATGATACCTTCCTTCCTTACTTTTTTTAAAATTCAAAATTCTAACAAATTTTATTTTAGACCTATAAAAGCAGGGCCAAATCACTCATAAAAGGGTTAAATGAGCCAAGACCGGTTTGGCTCGGTGGATAGAGCGTCGGCCTGCGGACTGAAGGGTCCCAGGTTCGATTCCGGTCAAGGGCATGTACCTTGGTTGCGGGCACATCCCTGGCGGGAGGTGTGCAGGAGGCAGCTGGTCGATGTTTCTCTCTCATCGATGTTTCTAACTCTCTATCCCTCTCCCTTCCTCTCTGTAAAAAATCAATAAAAAATATATTAAAAAAAAGGTTAAATGAGTAAGAATAATTAGGGCATATTAATAACTAACAAAGGACCCATGTACAACCAGATATTAGTGTGCTATTATTTAACAGTATAAGACAGCATGGTACTGCTTAAAGAAAGAAAGAAAGAGGTTAATAGGTTAGAATATGAAGCTGACCTTTTCATTTACAGAAACTTAGTATAAGACAGGCTTAGCCTAGAAAAATCAGTAGATCAAGTTTGAACCATTTAACTAATGCTCCTGGTAACACTGGTTTTACACATGGAAGAGATAATATTGGATTCATATCTTATTAAAGATATATCAAATGGATTAAAGATTTATATGTAAAAATAAAAAGTTTTGGAAGAAAATATGACATAAAAGTAGGAAATAATTTCTTAAACAACATGCAAAAATGCCAAACCATAAACAAAATACTGGATAAATGTGCCTACATTAATTTTTAAAAAAAGATAAACTTCAGAAACAATCTGCAGATTTGGTAAGGTTTTATTTGTGCAACACACATATCTGATGAAATACTATTTTTCAGCCTAGAAATCAATGTACAGAGATGAAATAAAAAGTAAATATGAGTAATGGATATTATTCGGCATTTCTCAGAAGAGTAATGCCAAATGGCTAATAAACATATGAAAAGAAATTAAATCTCATTAGTAATCAGAAAAATACAATTTTAAACTAAAAAGAGATACAATTTGTCACATTTCAGGTTGGAAACATTCTAAAGCACAAAATACCAAATGGTTATGAAGATTCAAAGCAACTAGCAACTCTCATACTCTACTAAAGGGGTGTAAATTGGTAAAATCACCATATAGAAAACATTTTTGCAGGATCTAATAAATTTAGAAAGACATATCCTTTATATTCTAGCAATTCCTCTTTAAATTTCCATGCTGGAGAAATTCTTACACATAAATTCAAGGAGAAATATACAAGAATGTTTACCAAAGTGTTATATTTAATAGCCAAAAAACGGGGGAGTATAGAAACCTACATCAAAGAAGAATGGGCACATAATTTGAGGTATATTCATATATCAAAAGAGTACTAAACAGGTAAAAAGAATTAAAATATGTATGAACATGGATAAATTATATCTACATCAAAAGTCGAATAACATTTATCAAAATTGGGGAGGAGTGTCATAGAATGAGATATACAACATAATACAAATACATTTCATAATCACAAAAGAATTCTATATGTTATTTATGTATATCTATATACTAGAGGCCTGATGCATGAAATTCCTGCAAGGTAGGTCCTTGCAGCCCTGGCCCCCGCAGCCGCCCTGGCTGCTGCCTCAGTCCTTGCAGACCCGGCTTCAAAAGGAAGGTTGTCTGGATGGTTGTTCCGCTGTTCGGCCATTTGGTCGATTTGCATATTATGCTTTTATTATCTACTAGAGGCCTGTTGCATGAAGAGATTCGTGCAATAGGCCTTCCCTTCCCTTGGCTGCTGGCACAAGTTTTCCTCTGGCACCTGGGACCCAGGCCTTCACTCTGGCTGGGCTCGGGCCAGAGCCCCCCCCAGCCATCAGGCCTCGTGGCTCCTCTGATCCCAGGGCCATGAGGCCTCGAAGCTCCGCTGATCCTGGGGCCGTGAGGCCTCACAGCTCCACTGTCCCGGGGCCATGAGGCCTACCTGCTCAGTCGGCTTCATGGCCTTTTTGCTTCGCTCCACCGCTTGGAGCCTACCTATGCAAATTAACCGCCATCTTTGTTGGCGGTTAATTTGCATATCTCCCTGATTAACCAATGGGAAGCATAGTGAAGGTACGGTCAATTACCCTTTTTGTCTTTTATTAGATAGGACTAGAAGCCTGTTGCACAAAGATTCGCGCAATAGGCCTTTCTTCCCCTGGCTGCTGGCACCGGTTTTCCTCTGGCACCCGGGACCCAGGCCTTTGGTCCAGCTGCAGTGGCTGCAGTGAGGCTTGGCTTCTCCACTGCAGCCACAGCAAGGCTTGGCTTCCCCCTCTGGCTGCAGCGGAGAAGGCAAGCCTCTTTAGTCTTCAGTCTTCAGTCTTCAGTCTTCACTCAGGGCCAGAGCCTTCAGTCTTCGCTCCGTGCCTGCGTATGCAAATTAACCGCCATCTTTGTTGGGTTAATTGGAATACTCATCGGATTGGCTGGTGGGTGTAGTGGAGTGACACCAATTTGCATGTTTCTCTTTTATTAGTGTGGATACTAATAAAACAGTAATATGCAAAATGGTCAGGCTGCCCTCACATACCGACCGAACAGCAGACTGCGTGGGGCAACCAGGCCGGCAGGGGGATTAGTGAGGGATGAGCCAAATGATTGAACAGCAGGCTGTGTGGGGCAACCAGGGGGTCCAGTGAGGGATGACCAGGCCAGCAGAGGGGTCAGCGAGGGGCGACCAGGCCATCGGGGGGGGGCAGTGAGGGACGAGCAAATGATTGAACAGCAGGCTGCATGGGGCTACCAGGCCGGCAGGGAGGTTAGTGAGGGATGACCAAACGAATGAACAGCAGACAGCGTAGGGTGACCAGGCCGGCACAGGGGTTAGTGAGGGACCAAATGACTGAACAGCAGGCTGCATGGGGCGACCAGGCCAGCATGGGGGGAGAGGGGACAGTGAGGGATGACCAAACGACTGAACAGCAGGCTGTGTGGGGCTACCAGGTTGGTGGGGGGTCCAGTGAGGGGCAACCAGGCCAGCAGAGGGGGGCAGTGAGGGGTGACCAGGCCATCAGGGCAGGCCATGAGGGATGACTAGGCTGGCAGGGGGGGCAGTTGGGGGTGACCAGGCAGGCAGGGGGGCCAGTGAGGAGTGACCAGGCCTGCAGGGGGGGGAGTTGGGGGAGAGCAGGCTGGCAGGGGGTGCAGTTAGGGGTGATCAGGCAGGCAGGCAGGTGAATAGTTAGGAGCTAGCGGTCCTGGATTGTGAGAGGGATCCTGGATTGGAGAGGGTGCAGGCTGGGCTGAGAGGATCCCCTCCCTATGCATGAATTTCTTGCATCAGGCCTCTAGTTATGGATATAAAAGCCTAAGCGACCGGCCGGTAGGTATGACATGCACTGACCACCAAGGGGCAGACATTCAATGCAGGAGCTGCCGAGTGACAACAACTTTGCAGAGTGCCCTCTTGCACTCTGGGACCCCTCAGGGGATGTCTGACTGCCAGTTTCGGGCCAATCCCCGCAGGCCAGGCTGAGGGACCTCACCTGCCAGAGTGACCCCACTCACTCCACAGATGCCCTTCAAGCCCTGGTGCTGCCCCAGGTGCGGCCGGCCAGGGAGGGACCAGGGGAGGTTTGCTCCAGGGCATGTTCAACCTGTCTCACGCAGTCCTGCCCTGCTGGCCACCTTCTAATTAATTTCCTTTAAATGTGCACGAGTCTGTGCACCAGGCCTCTAGTGTGTAAATAAAATTGCATGGGAATAAGAGCTAGAACCTTCAGAATGATGGTATTCCTGGGCAGTAGTGGAGGGCAATGGAAAAGGTAGAAGATTTCAAAAATTTTAAACCATTTCCTGTGTTTTTTTCTAAAGGATCTCAAGTAAACACAGCAAAGTGCTTTATTATGTGTGATGGGACCTTTGAATGTCTATTACACTATTTCTAAGCTTTTTATATTGAAACATTATTTTAATTTTGAAATTTAGTAACAGCAACAACATCAATAATAAATGTAAGGTTGGTACAGAATTCCTGGTTTTTAGTATCTTAACATCTTAAGGTTGAAGGCATTGATTAATAAAGGCTACAAAATTCTGAATTCTCTTATTATTAAAACAATAGAAATTCTATGATTAGCTGTTTACAAGTTGTAAAAAGTTATGATATTTATATGCATTCCAGAGTTTTAAAACATCAAATATTTTATGTAACCTCCACTAAATATATTTTAATTTTTTTCTTACTTTAAAGATGCAAAGCTTCTACTGAGATTTCTTGTGGGCTATTTTCACTCTCAATTGTATCATTTGACTTTATGAAAAAAATAGGTATTATTAAAAATTAGCTAGCAATTTGAATTTTATGAGAAACTCCAATATTTGGCTAAATATTCTAGCAAAGTGAAAATGTATCTAAATAAAAGAAAGAATTTAATGAGTTTTTTTTACATATAATCAATTCAACCAATTAGGAATGATGATATTAACATTTCAGTATGTTCATTTTCCTCATATAGAGACATTTTATTCAATTCAAGCAATATTAATGGAATGGGAACTTCAAAGTAGGTAGTGATTGAACATATACAGCTAAATTTATTCCAGTCTTAACTCTCACTAAAACAACTATGAAGAGATCCTTCTAAAGTTGCATTAACCTGTAAAAAAAGCAAAGGGAGAATATGAAAGAAAGTAGTAACAAGAAAATTTTGGAAACTTGCAAAAAGATAGGGAATAACAACTAACTTTGCAGATTCAAGGGAGCTTAATCCAAAACCAATAGTGGAGAAAGCTGAGAATTAACCCAGTTTAAATCATAAAATCTTCAAAAACCTCAAGAATGAAGTGGAGGGCTGAAAGAAAGATGATAGGTTAAAAAATGTTTGTGGCCCTAGCCGGTTTGGCTCAGTGGAGAAAGCGTCGGCCTGTGGACTGAATGGTCCCAGGTTCGATTCCGGTCAAGGGCATGTACCTTGGTTGAGGGCACATCCCCAAACAGGGGGTGTGCAGGAGGCAGCTAATCGATGTTTCTCTCTCATCGATGTTTTGAGCTCTCTATCCCTCTCCCTTCTTCTCTGTAAAGAATCAATAAAATATATTTTAAAAAAATGTTTGTGGAACAGATTCTTACACCCTATTTTCTTTACTTAATTGAACACCACATTAGATGATTGGATGTTTATCCTCTGAAGATAATAAAAGAGAAGAGCTTTTATATGAGGACACGGCTCAGTTGTATGAATAGGTACAATATCCCAAAGAAAGGTTTAAGTTGTTGTATATATTCTGACTGTTGAATGAATGGTAAGGCCCCACAGTTTTCTTCCTTGACTTGGATTCCCAATATGCCTAATATTGGAGATATCTGACTAACTCAAGAATATGCCTAATATTGGAGATATCTGACTAACTCAAGAAGACCTAAAGATGTTAATATTGTGACATTTTAAAAAATGGTCCAAGTGATTGTCAGAATTTGTAATGAACCTTTTAGTTCCCCACTGGTGAACATGAGTGGACAGCCAAGATTCCTCTAATATGAATACCACAAACTAAAACAATAGACAAAATCAGGAGAAACAATTATTTGTGGGGAAAAATATTATATATGTATGTGTGTGTATATATATATGTGTGTATATATATGCATATAGATGTGCATATAGGTAAATATATATATATACATATATGATTTTGATGTGTAATATATATTTATGTGTAAGCTTACATACTAATATGTATATTGCATATATAAAATTACCATTAATCTCCCCAGAAAGATAAAATTAGATATATTCATTACAAAGAAAAGGTGCTAAAATATTCAGAAAACAAAATGACTTTTTAGAAATTAAAACTATGATAGCAATAATGTTCATTATAAGACTTGAAAAATATAATTGAGTAGTTTCTTAGAGAGTGAGTCAGAAAATTAAAGAATGGATAAGAGAAATGTGATAGATTAAATATGGTTACCAGTATTTCTGGCACTTTTCTCATTGAAAATGAAGTCTAATTTCCCTTGAATCTGGGCTGCATATAATGACTGTTTGACAAATAGTACAGCAGAAGTGATGTGGGTAGAAAAGATGAACAGAGCTCACTGTGATCTATTAACTTTCTTTACTAGCGGCATGTCCCTGGGGGAACAAGTGAATGCATTGTACCTGGTCTAATGTCCTGCACCTCTAGGTTCAGGACCTACTATTATTTGCTGAGAGGAGGAGACCTCGTGTATTGAAAGCCTTCACTAGAATGTTCTCTAACTAAAGATAACTTTTTCAAAAAAGACAAACTTCCAAATCTATGAGGTATGGTTTCTGGGAGAATGTCACATAAACATAACTCTCTGAAATGTAAGTTGGCTAAAACTCAAAAAGGATTCAGCACTCTGGGAATGAATCAAAGATAAACAACAAGCCAAGATATTCATGGAAAGTACTGAATTTTAGATAAGAACAGCATGAATCCGTTGTATTTTTGCCCAAGACTGCTACTATGAAGAGATTACAATTATTATTCTGAATTAGAGGTGCATTTCTGATTCAGGAATGATTCAGAGGTGCCCCCTTGATGCCTTAGACCTCTCCATATACTGCATGAGCCTTGGATTGCCTATACTTTTGCATGACTAGTGAAGCTCAGCATTGGGTGAGATGTTTGACTTATGTGAGTCTCAGTTAACAATTTGATCCTGAGCATTAGTGGTTTTCAGGCCCAAACCATAAGCAACAGACAGCTTCCCATTCCTATCTATTGGAACAATCTCTGCACAGTAGTGAATGGGTTCAAAAGGGAAAAAATAACATAAGTACTTAAAAGCATGCATAGATGTAGATGCATATAAGTGTAGGCAGATCGTCATCAGCTGGCATCCCCTTTTCCTTCCTGTCCCAAACCAGCTCTCAGCACAGCCAGTCTCATCAGGGGAAATTCCCAGCTGCTGAAATAACTGTGTATTGCAGGAACCTTCAAGGTTTGGGCTTCACTGGGTGGGACTAAGAATATGTTTGACTGTGGCATCGCTGGACAGAGTGCACTCCTAGACTTGGGATGATCTGGGCCATGTCTGAGAGAGCCAGTGTCTCATCCGCCAGTGGGCTGAGGGGTTTTATCTGGGCTCTGACTTCTTTACATTCACTTTGAAGTACCTGTTTGGGACCAGGCCCTGGCCTTGTCTCAGTTCTGAGACTCCAGGTGGAGAGCCCTTGAGGATTTATTCCTGCAGAATGTTCTCCTTGCTTCTCTTGATCTATTCTTCAAAGAGAAGCTAGAGTGATTGAAAACTAAAAAAAAAAAAAAAAAAAAAAAAAAAAAAACTTAAAAAAAATGTAACATGGGTAAGGGGACACCATGACATTCTTGGATTTGGCAATGGTTTGTGGCCCTCAAATTCAACCCTGCAGAAAAAGATCTTATTCCTGAGTGTTCAATTTCTTCTAATGTTTCTCCCTTGAGGGGGGTGATAATAATAATAATAAAAGATGGTTAGATGGTTGAGAAAATAAATGTTTAACATACTAGAGGGGAGTGTACACTCACTCGGGTACTAGCAGATGGGTTTTTACGGGGTGCACTCATGCATGCAATGGCTCAGATCAAGCTGCAGCACTTGACCAGCCCCCCCATTCCTCCCCTGGGGGACCCCTCCCAGCCCTTATCAAAGACTGCTCAGTCTGTGGAATTGAGAAAAACAGAGTGTTCAAACTGATCTTTGGAAATTGATGACTAATGGGACAATTTATTTGAAAATAAAATAAAAGATTTTTGAGAAAATTTCCTTGAGAAAGTTTCAGCATAAGCAGCCAAATAGAATTAATTATGAATTTAAGAGTGTTAATGATGAATTTATAGTATCATTGTAGATTAATTGAATATAAATTGAAACTTTCTTGTCAGTCATAGTTGAAAATGCAGTCTGAGGCACCACCACATGAATGAGCAAAAGGTAAGCAAGTCAAGGTTTAGAAAAGAAAGCTGATAAAAAGTTTAAGGTGGTAATTTCTTCTAATACTTGCTTTAGTTAGTGTCTTTTATACTTTAAACACAGTCTGAAAAATATAAACCATATGTTATTGTCTATTTAAATAGTATATTTTATTTCATTTTAAAGGAGAAAAGTGTGTTCAATTAAGTGAATTATCCTCTTAAAAAACCCATACCTAATTAAAACACACAAACACACACACACACACACACGCATGCATACTTGTGCACATATTCACACACACACACACACACACACACACACACACACACACCACTGTAGGGACATATCATTATGTAAATGTGGAAGCAACTTTTATTTCAGTTAAAATCCAGAAATATTGCCTTTTAGCATAATAAATTTCAAAACATCAGTTTCACTTGGAGACTGTGTGTGGATTGGATAGAATTACTGTACTACTGTTAAACACTCCCACCCTTTTATGAACAGGGCATAAAAATATAGCAGACTCAATAGCTATACCTCTGGGAATACTGCCCTACATTTAGAATGTGAACAGGTCCCATACCGATCCACTTGTGAAAGGATATTTTTGCCTGAAATAGAATAGCAATTTGGTTACCGTGAGTGAACTTTTCCTGCAAGATGTTAGCAGAGTACCTGAGAAGACAGAGAGCTGACACTCCACTGAGCTGAAGGGCAAGTTTTATGAATAAATTTGCATGTACTTGCTGATCAATGCCTGTAAGTAAGACATGCCTTTTTGCTCCCTACTTGATTGTGAAGTTGAAGACAGGAGATATTAATCCTCACCTATCTTTAACTATATTGGAAGAGTCTCAAATTCTACCAAAATCTCCCAAACATAATCCAGAAATTGAAAATGACTAAGTTTATGAACATGCAACATGATTCTACCCTTACATCCCCAATCATTGGCCGTCACAGGTATTGCTAGCCTGGAACACACAAAGTGGCACTTATTACAGAAATACACCTTTCCCCACAGTAATCTATATTTTCCCCAAACTTTCTGGCTCTCATTGATATCTGTTTGATCTTTTTTATTTACTTCACTTCCTTAAGTTTTCTCACCATCAAACTAAAGCAGAAAGCATAGTGTGGGTTAAAATAGTATAAACATTAAGACATGTGGTAATAGATTCAAATCTTGACTACACAATTTCCTAGATATGTGACCTTGGGAAACTTACTTACAGTACTTTGGTTATATTCTACGTAAAATGGACATGACTATGTCCAACTTACTTGAGCTTTCTGAGAAATAAATGCAAAGGGGTATGCAAAGTGCCTAGCATAATGATCGACAAACAGTACATTCTCTAATATTATTGTTTACCTTCCCTTTTACTTAAGCACAAAGTAAAAACTCAGTAAATACTTGCTGACTGATCTATATATGCAAAAAATTTGTTCAATATAGATTAAATAGTATTTTAAGTTTGGTTAAACACATTTCATTATTACCTCCAATATCTTATCACAATTTTCATGTCAAATGATATGGCCTCTATGTGAATAAACATAGATCAGTGATTATTTAATACCCAATTAATATTTTAGAAGAAGACATTGCCACCATTGCAAGCCAAGTAATAAGAAAAACACAAACACACACACACACACACACAGATATAAATGACCAGTTTTTTTTTTTCAAACACTTAATACATTCAAGAATGATGTGCTTGCCCTAACCAGTTTGGCTCAATGGACAGAACATCGGCCTGCAGACTGAAGGGTCCCAGGTTCGATTCTGGTCAAGGGCATGTACCTTGGGTTGCGGGCACATACCCAGTAGGAGGTGTGCAGAAGGCAGCTGATAGATGTTTCTTTCTCATTGACGTTTCTAACTATCCCTCCCCTTCCTCTTTGTAAAAAAATCAATAAAATATATTTTAAAAAAAAGAATGACGTGCTTGCCCTGGCTGGTGCTCTCAGTGGTTAGAGCATAGACCCACTCATCAGAGGGTGACAGGTTTGATTCCTGGTCAAGGGCATGTACCGGGGTTGCAGGTTCATTCCCTGCCCCCAGTCAGGATGCGTGCGGGAGGCAACCAATCAATGTGTCTCTTTCGCATCGATGTTTCTCTCTCTCTTTCCCTTCCTTCCCATCCCTCCCTCCCTTTCACTCTCTAAAAATCAATGAGAAAACATCCTCAGGTGAGGATTAAAAACAACAACAAGAAACATAATGTACTTAGGGTCATAATCACTAACAATAGTCAATATATTCTTTCTTCCAGGGAATATTCTCCTCTTGGCTGTTGTCATTATGTTTCTCAGCTAATTCCAAAAATGCAATAAAACTCTAGATATAAAAATTAAACAATGAATCTATGTTAATTATACTAAGAAAATCAAAAGAAAAAATAAATAATTCATATAGAATCAAATAGTTTAAATCACGCATCATTTATGAGAAGGCAAAAGAAAGAAAATGTGGACAATTTTTACATTAACACCAACCTAATGTTCAAGTACATACAAGCATACAAATCTAATGTCAAAAGAGCAAAAAAACATAAACACAGATTAGCAACGTACACCACATTTCCAATTTCATTTCTTGTTTAGTGAACCACCAGTCAATTATAGGCTATAGTCTACATCTAGCATCAGGCCACAGGTTGTTATCTTCAGAGCTCAAACGTCTTTAGCCCTGACTGTTTCATATTCCCTCACTTAACTTCCTCTGTTTGTCATTCAGGCCCAAATTCAGGGAAATAGTAGCTGGGCATCACACCAGGAATGATAAGTTTGTGTCACTGTGGTGTGTGCTATTCATCTGTTTGTGGCTACCTCTTTGGAACTGACATCTTGGGCTGAGAACATTTATGTATGCATGCAGAAATGAATCACTTGTTTGTCTTCTTTTTTATATATGTCTAAGCCATTTTATAATTTTTAATATTTTGCATACAGGCACTATATATCAGAAATGATTAATTTAAAAAATTCCTTAAAATGAACCATGTCTTTGATATTGACATCAATGATAGAATTATATTAAAATTTTCAAATATAGGATATGTTGATTATGATCTTCACTGTAGTTGAAGTTTCTATCAATTTTTCACTCTGTAATACAGAATGCTGTGACAATCAGCATACTGCAAAAATATTGGCATTGATAAAGCAATACTCAGCACACAGAAAGCAAACGGGCCAAGACCAAACACACAGTTGGTGTAGAATATAAAATTTTGTTTTATTGTCTATAGACCAAGAACAGATTCTGTGTGCATGTGCGTGTATGTTAGTTGGTTTTTAGGCAGTATTAAGAATTGTACTTTAGTTGGTATGCTAAAATTTAAAATAATTCTCAGATCTTGTTAATGTGCCACCTCCCACAGAATTTAATGTAGAAATAAACATATTAAAGTACACCAGATAAGAATCTATTTCAGTATTAAAGAATTCCTAAATGTATTTTCCTGGCTATTCATGACACTGGACCAATAGATCAAAACACTCTGGGTTCAGCCTGGTCCCTTTGGCTCAGTAGCTGAGCATCAACCTATGAATCAGGAGGCAGCTGATCAATGATTCTCTCTCATCACTGATCTTTCTCTCTCTCTTTCCCCCTCTGGGTTCAAATCCCAATTTCTCCCTTAGTAGCTGCGTGATGTAGAACACTACTGAAATCTCTCTCTTTTTCACATGTAAAATAAGCATAAGAGGAACATGTGCCTCATGGAGTTTTTGTGTAGATTAGATGAGTCAATACATATGAAGTACTTATAACAGAAATGTAATATAATAGGTGCTTAATGATTATTGGCTATTATTATCATGGATTTATTGGCCTTTTCCAATAATAAACATTTTTCCTTATTCAAGTTAATTTGGTTTTTAGAATAGTTGCAAAACAATTTCTTTCTAGGCCACTAGAATATGGCATTCCATATGAGTTGCTTTCAATCTAATATAGAAAAAAAAAATATATTTTATTAAGTATTCAATGTGTACCAACAAAGAGACTGTCTATGTACACATATGTTAGACTAATACCCCTTTAATTCACTAAATTAGGTGCTGGTATATCTCTCACATTATAAAGGAAATGTAACATTTTGCCCAAATGAGCCATGAAACAGATCTAAGGTCAATAATGTGCTCTTACCTACAACCATCAGTGAAGTCGTATTCCA
Source organism: Myotis lucifugus (assembly GCF_000147115.1). NCBI lineage: Eukaryota > Metazoa > Chordata > Mammalia > Chiroptera > Vespertilionidae > Myotis > Myotis lucifugus. The sequence goes on from NW_005871080.1 coordinate 8,498,032, forward strand.
AGATATGGCTAACAGTTGACCTGCAAAAATGTATCTTTCTAAATGCTAAGAGTACTTGCTCTATGCCTACACATTTTGCATGTTCTCTCTTATATAAGATATAATCATGGAGAGTGAAAAGTCACACTTAATATGTAATTATGGAATTAAATTATTTACATTAAGTGATATAGTCACTCTTTTTCCTCCAAGTTCTTCATTTACAATTCTTTAATTACTTTTGTGACTTTTCTTGACCCTCTCCTATTTCTCAAAATCTCTTTTAAGGTGTGAAAACCAAAAGTAGATATGGTATTCTAGTAGAAGCATGACTAATGCACATTCTAATAGATGTTTCCATTTTGAGAAAAAATAAATTTTCACTATTACATTTCAACTTCGTTTTTCCTCATTCTGGGAAAGCATAGCCTTGCTTTAACATAGGAAGGAAAGTGATTTCCTACTCTTACCATCCTACATATATTTATCCTTATTTACAGGCAGCCAGTTTCTAAGGTATGAGAGAATGCTTAATGCCACAAAATGTATTTGAGCACACTAGTCCCACAAGTTAGGTCTTAGAAATGGGTTTTATGCACACAAAAATTAAACAAACTGTACAGCTTTATATTTTGTGGAGTCCCAGTGCAAATTTAGAAATACATACTCCTTGGTGACAGAATTTCCCAGGTTGGTAGAGACTTTTACCCCGAGACGTGTACCCCGAGCCCCCGCGCCGCACGCCGGCGCCCTCGCCGCAAACCTCGCTGCCCAACCCCGTCACCTATCTGACAAAGGCCTTCGACCTCCTCGTGGACCGGCCTGTGACCCTCGTGAGAGAGTTTATAGAGCAGCAGCATGCAAAAAACAAGTATTACTACTACCACCGTGAGTTCCGCCGGGTGCCAGATATCACCGACTGCAAGGAAAAGGATGTCTTGTGCATGTTTGAAGCAGAAATGCAATGGAGAAGAGACTACAAAGTTGATCAAGAAATTGTCAACATTATCCAGGAAAGGCTGAAGGCCTGTCAGCAGAGGGAAGGTGAGAGCTACAGGCAGAATTGTGCTAAGGAGGTGGAGCAGTTCGCACAGGTGGCCAAGGCCTACCAGGACCGTTATCACGAATTAGGAGCCCATTATTCAGCCAGGAAGTGCCTGGCAAAACAGAAGCAGAGGATGCTCGAAGAGAGAAAAGCTGCCAGAGAGGCTGCTGCTGCTGCTCATTGAGTCCCTCCCACATGAATGACCGTCTCATGCTGAATAAAAACAGTGACAAACCACACCCCCCCCCCCAAAAAAAAAGATGGACTAGTGTGCTCATAGCACCTACGTTCACCCACTACCATCTCTAGCAGGAAGCATAGCTAATTTTTGGTCTCATTTGCTTTTGCTACCTCCTACCCTGCCAACCCTGCTAACTCTTACATTGCTAAATATGGGCACCTTGCAGAGAAATGGAGGAGTTTTGGGAAAAAGCATATCTAGTTACTTGGCATAAAATATAATTTAATTTGTGACCATACTTGTGAGAACCAACATGGGTTTGGGATTTAAGATCACAGAAGAAAATGAGCTTCTAGTAAGTTATGGGAAAAAGGTTTCTGAGTTATCTTTTCTCAGTCTTGACTATTATCATCTAGGACTGGAATCAGTACTAGACTTCATTATGGTTCATTCTTTTAAAAGGGGGGATATCGTGTTAAATCTGAGTAAGTACATTTCATTAATTGTAAAACACTGAATTGAGTTCTGGGAGGTAAATAAAAATTAATCAGAGAAAACATATACCTTTATAATGTACACTAGAGGCCCAGTGCACAAAATTTGTGCCCAGGTGGGGTCCCTAGGCATGGCCAGGGACCAGGGCTGATCAGGTTCCCAGCCTCCCCACCTCCTCCTTCCCTTGCAACCCGCGTCTGCCACCACCCACCCCCGGTTACCCATCCCAGCCAGGGGCCCGGCCCTGATTGGGTGATCGGGGCCTGCCAGCTGGGGGAAGGAACTAAGGAGGCTGGTTGGCAAGCCCCATCGGTGATTGGGGTCTGCAGGCTGGGAGCAGCTCCTGCATTGGGCATCTGCCACATGGTGGTCAGTGTGCATTAAGGCGACCAGTCGTTCTGCATTCCAGTCATTCTGTTGTAATGGTTGCTTTTATATACAGAGATAGTAATCTATCTGCATATTAATAACTAATGTATTAAAAATGCAATATGAATCATAAGAACAGTGTAAATAAAGTGCTAAGATAGTTTAAGAAGAAAAGTCATTATTTCATCTTGTTTTTCAGTATCAAAGTTGTATTCAGTTGTATTCTAGTAGGCACTTGAGAGAGAAGGTTATAACCAAACTTGAGCTGATTTCCAGCTGCCAATGAAAAAACAAAAATATCCCTTTTTGCTACTGAATGTTGCTAGGGAACGAAGGAAGTCGGTCATATTGGCAGGATGGTCAGGGAGGTTGCTGATTGCTTTCAAGGGCCACTGCCTTGTTTCTCACCACAGCCAACCAAAGAGTTGCCTTGGTGATGCAGGTGCTAATGCCCCCAAGAGAGTCTTTAAGTTAGCAAAGAGTCCTTGCCCAAACCAAAACTTTTGAATAGTTCTCATAAACTCTCAGTATTTGCAGTCTAACTGTTCCCTTGCCCCAGCTGCTTTGCCACATCATTTCTCATGGTAAGCCTCCAGTGGAGCCCTCAGCAGCTGGCTGCTGACTGCATATCAATGGACAATAGAGAATGACATCTTGACACAGCTTACTTCATTCTTATAGAAAACAACTTTACTTCTAAAAACAACATTGTTTGTCTTTGTTCAAACAAGTGGATAAAGACAACTTCACTTAAGTCATAAATTAGGGGATTCGACATCATATTAAACTAATAAGCACAGTAATGCTGTTGCTGGAGAAATCCATGGGTTCAATTTCCCTGACACTAGTGAGAGTAGGGTGGCTCTTGGGATAACTTCAAAAAATGAATTTTCTAAGACTTGCATGAGAGAATGAATGGTTTTTATTGGTGTGGAATTACATTTCTTGGGTTGTAAGTTCCTGTTGTCTTTAAACCAGTCCTGGAAAATACGTAGCTGAGGCTCCAGCAAAGCCAAAAGTAGGGCCAGTGTCCAGAGCTCCCGTTCCATGGTGGAGTTGAGTCCGGTGCAGCATCAGGCTAGTTAAAAGTCCATCAATCCATTCTGTGGGTCTCACATGGCTGGCAGTCATGTGGGTCCATGTAGGGGAGTGTGCCCCCTGCAACAGGAGTCCCCGGAGCACAGGCAAGCAGAGAGCCAAGAGAGTATGCATTTCCTTTGTTCAGCAGTTTAAATATCTCAGATTTCGTGCCCTTGCAGTGGCCATACCTATTCTGGCCACTGACTTGCTCCCAGGTGTAACTGACATATAAGCACTTGACCTTAATGGGCATGCATTTATTGTCCAGTCCCTTTCCCCAGTGACCTGTGGGGAACAGACTTGGAAAATATTAACTGCAGCTTCCTGGAAAAACTGTAAAAATGGCATGTCTATATTAAGTAGTCTTCTTTTTACTTCTCTCCTGTTTAATAATAATAACAAGGTTATTAATGGTATTAATGCTTTCAATACCAATAATTGATAAGAGATACAAGTAAAGATATAGAAACAAGCTATTAATTGGAACTAATGAAGAATAGTACATTAATGAACTATTCATACAGTTGAAATGAAGATTAAAGTAGATAATAATGGAGACTCTGCTTTAAGTAATATCAGACAATGTAATTTGGGTCAACTATTCCACTTCAATGAAACAAACTAGAAAAATATTTTTTAAAAAGTATAAATTATTTCGTTAACTTCTTATTTCTAATCTCACATGTAAGGAGCTTAGAAGTTAACAAGCAAAAAGCTAGACACACTAAAAATCAACAACTATTCTTACATTTAAATCACAGGTTAAATTGCTGTCTTCAAAATTCGAGGAACAAGCTAATACAAGAAATCGCAGTTCACCAGACGGAAATTTACACCCACCAGCAGCTCTCTGCTGCTAGGAGCAGTGAGGGATCAAACGGAATGTGGAACTGATGAACTGCTGGAGGGCTCAGGGTGAGTAAGCTGGAGAGTTAAAAACTTTCCTTAGTTCTACCTCCAGGAGCCCCTCCAGGTCCTCAGAGTCAAGTCAAAGAAGCATCCCTTTGTACTCTGGTGTGGAGGTGGGTGTGAGGAGAGGAAGTAACCTTTCTGAAAAATGTTAGAGTATTCTGTTCCCTTTAACAAAAGCTTATCCTCAAGGAAAACTATTTGCCCAAGTTTTGGGCACTGTTGGGTTTTACCAGAGCTTAAGCATCCTCAGGGAAGGTAAACACCCAACTCCAGCACCCCCGCCCCCCCCCACCCCCCGCCCGCCCCAAGCCTTCCACCTGGAGGCGAGGCTCTCTGAAGGACTGAGGCATTCTGGAAAACGCAAACTATAGGGGCTGTAAAAAGACTGTAGTTTTAGGTGTTTCTAGGATAGAAGGGAAGAAAAGAAAGAAGAGCACAGGGACTCTCAGGGTAGTGAAATTATTTCTGTATGAGACTGTAATGGTTGGTACATGTC
>NW_005871080.1:8502871-8519532 GCF_000147115.1 Myotis lucifugus
TATGCTAAAAATCATCAAACTGCACATTTTTAGAAGGTTCAATTAGTGATATGTAATTTACAATTCAATAATGTTGATTTTTCAAAAAATAGCTTTATATATAAAATACTTAAAACAACATTTAACAAAAACAACAAAAAGACCTATATACCAAACACATGAAAACATTAGTGAAAAAAATAAATGAAATGTAAATATATGGAGAAATATACCATTTTTATTTGCTAAAATTAAAATACTGAATATTTTTAAGATGCAAATGCTCTTTAAATTGATCTATAGGTTCAATGCAATTATAATAATCCTAGCAGGTTTGTTTTTTTTTAGAAATAGACAAACATTCAAATGTTTGTGTGGAAATACAAAGGAAATGTAAATGTCTCTATTAGAATATACATACAACCTTGAGTTTAAAAAAAGTTGAAGAAAACAGTATAATGCCACTGTAATTAAGACAGAATGATTCTGGCATAAAGATAGACAAATAGATCAATAGAGCTAAAAAGAGAACTGAGAAAGAATCCCTCAATTGTATGTTCAACTAATTCTCAATAAAGTTGCTAAAACAATCCAATGGGAGAATGAAAGTCTATTTAATAAATCATGTAGAAATACTTAGGGCATGAGATAAAAATTAAATAATTTCAACCCAACGATATACAAAAAAATAATGTTAGATTGATTATAGACTTTAGCATTAAAAATAAATGTTAACCCTTTGAGTGCCAACCAATATCCTAGGAACTATGCTAAAATTGTCAAGGCATTTTTGCTGATTTTACAGCAGTTTAGGAAAAAAATTATGAATTGCAAGTAAATGAAGTTACATATTCAAAAGGTTAAGGAAACCTTTACTACATTTGTTTTCATCTTTGACATATATTGTTTGCTGATTGTATTATAACATACCAGTAGAAAAAAAATTTGAACAAAACATATCATGTTAAAATAGAGGGACACCCTTCTCCAATATCTTCCACAAAATCGTCATCTTCACAGCAAGAATTGACATATTTAGCAATATCATCATCACTAATAAAAGCTGACTTAGAACTGGACGCCATTTCGAAGCTTTAGGGCTACAAAATCTGAGTAAACTTCATAAAATCGTAGTACCTGTAAAAAATTAGGCAGATAAATGCCAGTGGTCAATTTTAGAACTACAAACATTCGGCATCATAAGTAATCTGCACTTAGGTGCCATCTGTCAATAAAGAGTGAACTACTAGCATCTAATAGTGACACTGCAAGAGGAGTGAGATAGCGCTCCCAGCACTTTTGGCAAAAGACAGGAGGAGCGCGATTGCGCTCCCCTGCACTCTAGTGGTTAAGCACTGGCTAGTGTTGCTCAGTGGTTAGAGGGCTGGCCCACTCAGCAAAGGGTCGCAGGTTCAATTTATGGTCAAGGACATGTACCTGGTTGCAGGTTTGATCCCCGCCCCAGTTGGGATGCCTGTGGGAGGCAGCCAATTGATGTGTATGTCTCTCATCTCTCTCTCTCTCTCTCTCTTCCTGTCTTTCTCTCTCTCTCTCTCTCTCTCTCTCTCTCTCTCTCTCTCTCTCTCTCTTTTCCTCTCTCCCTCCCTTCCACTCTTTCTAAAAATCAATAGAAAAATATCCTTGGGTGAGGATTAACAAAAACAGCAACAAAAAAATGTTAAGCTTCTTTTGTATGTTAGTTAAATTTTTATTTTATTTTTTATTTAATTTATTGTGGTGACATTGGTTAGATTTTTAAGCTTCTTAAACTCAAAAAAAAAGAAGACAATAGTAGCACAACTTTGAGGTATACAAAGGTTTTTTTTCAGAAAAGACAGAAGGCCATAACAATAAAAGAGGGAGGAAAAAGCTAAATTAGATTTCATAAACATTTTAAAATTCTACCCTCATGCACTGCTGGTGGGAATGCAGACTGGTGCAGCCACTGTGGAAAACAGTATGGAGTTTCCTCAAAAAGTTGAAAATGGAACTCCCATTTGGCCCAGTAATTCCACTTCTAGGATTATATCCCAAGAAATTAGAAACACAAATCAGAAAGGATATATTCACCCCATGTTCATCGCAGCACAATTTACAATAGCTAAGATTTGGAAACAACCTAAGTGCCCAACAGCAGATGAGTGGATTAGAAAACAGTGGTACATCCACACAATGGAATACTACGCTGCTGTAAAAAAACGGAATTCTTACCATTTGAAACAGCATGGATGGACCTGGAGAGCATTATGCTAAGTGAAATAAGCCAGTCAGAGAAAGAAAAATATCACATGATCTCACTCACTTGTGGAATGTAATGAACAACAAAAACTGATGAATAAAAGTAGATACAGAAACAAAGAAGCATTGAATCAACTGTTAAACTTCAGTGGGGAGGTAGGGGAGGGGTGGGAGGTGGTACGAGATCAACCAAAGGACTTGTATGCATGCATATAAGCATAAACAATGGACACAGACAGTAGAGGGGTGAGGGCATGTGCTGGGAGGTAGGAGTGGCTGGAGAGAGGTTAATGGGGGAAAAAGGAGACATATGTAATACTTTAATCAACGAAAAATAAAAATAAATAAATATTTAAGAAATTCTACTTAATCAAAAGAGATACTTAGAAACTAAGCATCCATATATGAGAGATAATATTTGCAAAGTGTATATCTAATACAGGATTTTAACCCACATACCTATATGTTTGTATATAAAAAGGATAACCCAAATTTCAAAAATGGGCAAAATGCTTGAATAGTCACTTCAGAAAATAAGATGTACTAGTACAAATGACCAAGATATATATAAGGTCTTGAAATGGTGTCAACATTATGAGTCATTATGGAAATAACAACAATCATTAGAATTTCAAAGCAAACAAAGGAACAAAATCCTACAACACTAATGGTTGACAAAAATTCATACTCACCAGACCTCTTCTCCATTGTTTAGGAAAGTGTGAAACACCTTGAAAAAGTTCTGAAATGTTCTATGAACATAAACATGTACTACCCTATAAGGTAGCAATTTATTTATAAGTATTTACTCAAGATAGAGAACATGTGGCCACTAAAAGACTTTACAAGAATGTTCATAGCACCTTTATATCTGAGTAGCTGAAAATGGAAATATCTCAGGTGTTTATTGGTAGGAGAATAGAGAAACACAATGCTATATATGTACATATATATGAAATCTTTATTGTTAAAAGTATTACAGCCCTAGCTGGTTTGGCTCAGTGGATAGAGCATCGACCTGTGGACTGAAGGGTCCCAGGTTTGATTCTGGTCAAGGAGAGGTACCTTGGTTGTGGGCACAACCCCAGTAGGGGGTGTGCAGGAGGCAGCTGATAGATGTTTCTCTCTCATCGATGTTTCTAACTCTATCTCTCTCCCTTCCTCTCTATAAAAAATCAATAAAATATATTTTAAAAAAGTATTACATATGTCTCCCTTTTCCCCCCAATGACCCCTTCTAGCCCACTTCCACCCCCTCCGATGCCCTAGGCCTTCACCACCCTATTGTCTGTGTCCATGGTTATGACAATGCTATATATATATATATATATATATATATATATATATATATATATATAAAAGCCTGAGCGACCATACGACTGGAATAACTGGAACGACCGGGTGACAGGCCAGCAGCTATGACATGCACTCACGCACTAACCAGTTGCTGCTGGGGCCCTGACAGCCCCGAATCTGGTTCACCCCCACCCCGGACCCAGACAGGAGGGAGGAGGGAGCATGATTCCTCATGGAATCAGCCGTTGGTTAGCTTGCTGCTGGGGCCAACCTCCTGCAGCCCCTCCCTCCAGCTGGCTGCCCCCCCCCCCATTGGCTCTGATCGCTGGCCCAGCCAAGGGACCACACCAGTGCATGATTTTGTACACCGGGCCTCTAGTATATTAATGAAATGTAATACTAATCAGCAAAAGCATATAGATGAATCTAAAAACTATTATACTAATGAAAATTAGGTAAAGACTGATTTTATTTGCATAAATTTGGAGAATAGGCTAAACTAATCTTTGTATGCATGCATCAAAATTATTAAAACAGTATGATAAAGGTCTGTACATATCATTATATGTAAACTAGAAGTCCAGCACGCATGATCTCTTCCGCTTGCCTCAGCTGGCCGCCCCTCCCATTGCCGCTTGTAGCTTGTGCCCCACCCTCCGCCTCTCATAGCTCTCTGCCACTAGTAGCTCTTCACCACTGGTAGCTTGCATCCCGCCCTGCCCGCCATGAGAGTTGTGACAGCGTCACAGCGTGATGGCCATGGGCCTTTTATGTAAGAGATTACACCCTACCCCACCCCCCCAAAAAAATATATAGGCATATATTGAATTCTAGTTAATAATATTAATGTTGGAATGTTTGGGGATAAAGTGTATTGATAGCTGTAATTTACTTTGAAATACTTCAAAAAGGTGGATTCATAGATGGCTGGAGGGAGAGATTGATATATGCAGTAAAACAATCATAACAACATGTTAATGTAGATTCTTGGAGGTTTAATGAGTCATTCTTTCAATTCTGCAGTATGTTTGAAAATTTTCATAATGAAATAATGGGAAATACATAGGGAGTCAAGAAACTGACCCATGTAAAACTGACCCATGGACACTTGACTTACAGCAATGGTTACACTGCAGAGCAATATCTTTTCAACAAAAGGTGATGGGTCAATTAGAGCTCATAACAATGAAATGACCCACAATTCATACTGAAAACAGAAAATTAAATATATGTATTATGGGTCTAAATATGAAATTTAAAACAATAAGTCTTCAAGAAGATAGGAAATGTTGATCTCAGGAAAGTAAGGGTAAAGATAAAGATCATAGGGTAGGTATCTCAATAAACCAGATACCCAAATCACTAATGATTAAAAAAAAAAAAACAACAACAACAAAAGTTGCTATATTGGATTATATACTGAAAATTGAAAGATAACATTAAACAACTGAAAAATGCAAGCCAAAATATATAAGCTATTTGCAATAACTATAACTACAAAGCACTCATATCCAGAATACATTAAAATTTATTCAAATTATTAGAAAAAAAGAATGGGCAAGAGGGTTGAACAGGCATTTTACAAAATAGGATAATTCAAATCAACCAACCAGTGAAACTATACTTATCTTCACCAGTAATCTGGGAAGTACCAATTAAAACTGCGAAGAAATCTCACTATACTTCTATCAGAATGACCAAAATAAAAAGATTTTACCACAATTTACTAAATGTTACTAAGGATGTAAAATTATGAGAACTTTCATACACCCATGATGCTAATGGAAGTATGTGTAATTGTTTTTGGGGGAAAAGTTTGGCATTTTCTTCCAAGGTTGAATATACTTATTTCCTACAACCCGTAATTCCATTTCTAGGCATATACACTACAAAAATGCATGGGCACATACCCCAAAAGATACATACAAGATATGTATAGCAGCATTGATTCAAAGGTATATCAAAGGTAAAATGAATTGAAAATGGCAAATTCGTGCATTGGAATCCTTTATAGAATGGAATGAACCACGGGAACATGCAAGCACAAGATGGATCTCACAAATAAAATATTGAGCTAAAGGAGTCTGACACAAAATAATGCATACTGTGTATTTGAATATACATAGATTTCAAAAATCTTCATAACTCTTCTACAATGATTGGGGTATAAGCTAAACTGGTAAGAGTACAAATAAAACCTAGAAAATGTTTCCCTTCAACCTGAAATCAAGAAAGTAGTTATGTTTATGGATAGAAAAGGTAGTAGGGTGGCTACAGGGGTTTTAACAATGTTGTATATTTGACCTGGGAGTTGTTTTGTGATGACTCAATGAATTATGCATGTTACTACATTTTTTTTCTGTCTGTTGCTAATGTTTCATAATAAAAAAAACAACAAGTTTTGAAAGAATAATGTTAAAAAAAATAAGACATAGCTGTCCTATGTAAAGCACTTAGAACACTGCCTAAGAGGCAATCTCTGAGAACAATTCATAAGTTCAAATCCTAGTTTCTCCACTTCCTTGCTGTGTGGTTTAGGGCACGTTTAACTGATTTGGCTTTACTTTCCTACTTGTGCGGAGGGGACTGTAATTGTAGCTACATTATAGCTTGAGGTTTAAATGAGTTCATCCATGTAAAGTGATGAAAATAGTTCTGGTACATAGATATTATTACATGTTAACATTGTCATCATCTTCATCATCATTTAAACATTGAAGTGCAAACAAATAAGAACGTTTTGGGAATAAGTTTGACTAAATAAGCTGATGTTGAAAAGCCAGTAAAAGCAGGCTAAGAGCTTTATGCTGTGTTCCGTGACAATGCAGCACTAAAAAAATACTATTTTGAGATATTATCATATTTAAAGATAAGAAACTGAAACCTAAAGGCATTCATTACTGTGCCTCTGACAGCAGGTAGGTGAAGAACAGGAATTCAAATGCATTAGGAAGCTTGGTCAGGCAGCGGGTGTGCAGTGGATTCAAAGGGGAAATGCCAGCAGGCAGAGGGCAACCTAGAAGACTCTTTCATTATTCCACCCAGAAGAATAAGAGCTGTCGCAGTGGGAATAGAACATTGGGGACGGATGAGAATCAACAGGATCTGGAAAGAGATCGCATATGGTAACCAGGGTGACATCAGTGAGGGCTGGGAGCCTGGAAAAATGGTGGCACTATGAACAAAAATTGGGATCACAGGAGTAGCAGGTTTGCACAGGGAGATGAAACATCTCATTTACGCAAAGTAGAATCATGGGGTCAGTTAGCACACTCATCATCATAATGAAAAACATTAATTAAATTCTGCATTATGCAAGCCAATGCTTCGCAGCACAGGCTAAATGGACCTGCCTGGAGGTACATGCTGCAGCAGGAAGGCTGAGGGAAAAGTTAGCCCAAAGCTTTCGGTGCAGGCCCTCATGGTGAAGGCCCGGGCAGTTTAGAAGCTCTTGGAACTCCATGGGAAACAAAAGAAAGAGGAGGCGTCTGGCAGGATGCAAAGAGACTGATGACAAATGCTATCTGTGAGGCATCCTGTCAGAACTCCCTGAGCCTGGGCCAGCGTTTCAGAGCCTGAGCTCCATAGAGGGTGGTATGGACCTGGCTACCACCCTGCAAGAAGGGGGCTCAAAGATTTGTCCAGGAACAAAGCTGGAGTGAAGCCAGGCTGCGAGGGGAGACCAGGTGCGATGCAGTGAGAGTGCTCTATCAGCAGGTGGGAAATGGAGAGAGCCGCAAGACCAGCGTGCGGGCCAGTGCACGATGTTCTGCAGTTCAGAGCCTGTCTTATTATAGGGAGCTGGGATGTGGCTGGGATGGACAGCGAGTTTGTTACAGGATCTGAGCCTGTTTGCCCAGAATGAAAATGGGCAGAGAATACCAGCGTGGCAAACAGACACACAGATGAAGGTGAGGAGTGAAAATAATAATAAAGAAACAAGGAAGTAGAGCTCACATTGTTCTCAAACTGAACAGGAACCCAAAGAACACCTTTGAATATCCACTCCCCAACTTATTTTCTGTTTCCCTCTAACTGCTTTGTAAATCCCCCCCTCCCCTTTTGTTATTTTCAAAGAAAGCCTATCTGGAAATCCCATCTTTTACAAATGACACACTCTCCCACAGAGCTCTTTTTCCAGGATTTGAAAGCTGGCATATGGCTGTGAGAGAAAAGTTGAGGCTGCCTCTGCCCATATCACGTGCATCTCACAGATAACAGAGGACTTTCGACTCCCTGGCTGCCAATCTTCCCTCTTTCATCTGCACCAGATTCACAATGATGAGGAAGAAGGGAAAGCAATTTAATTCTCAATGGTACGTCCTATAGCGGCTGTAAAACATCATTTCTGCTTTATACCAAGTAAGCAGTCATAACATAGGAACACTGAAAATTGTCAGTTGGCTGGTAGAAATGGCGGAAGGAAAGCTTCACAGAATAACTCTGGGTAATAAGGAATATATATGCTACACTGGGACTTTATCAAGGATTCCTAAAAAACCCTCTTATTCGCTGCAAAAAAAAAAAACTCGTTACAGCTCATTTTCTATCTGTGTGTGTAACCTCATCCCAAGATGAGCATCTGCCGCGCCTGGAAAGCATAACATTTCTAATGGTGTTTTCACTCTTGAGTGAACACACAGAAAGCACAAAATCTAGTTAGAAGAACGTCAGTGCACGTGGCTTTTCTCGAAGCCTTTGCCATAGGCTCTCATACAGCCTTGATTATTTACAGCTACTCGTGGGTTTCGCTTCAAGGATTAGGAAAGAAGTAGAAGGAAACACTGACATGTCTCTTCAAGCGGCTGCAGGGAAGGCGTGGGAATGAAGTCTGTTACCTAGCTCTGTACAGTCTTCACTTCCATTTTTCATTGTCTCATTACCTTCAGATTAGAAGCTGCAGTTCCAATTTTCCTCAACCTGGAGTTCGGAATCCCAATGCCTGATGAGATACATTTCCCGATATCTCAGGCAAAGGGCCTCACTCTGCAGGTAGGACTCCAGGTTTGACTCGGTTTGGATGAGGATACTGCTGGCTGGGCAGTTCACCTTCTACGCTATGGCTCTACTTGGGAATTTCAACACTATTACCCATCTTTATTCCCTAACTCCCTGTAAGGACCCACATACTCGATGATCTCCGGATTGGCCTTTGAGATAAATGGATTCCCTTCCCACGGCAGGTTGTTCGTCTTCATGTTATAATTCTGAAGGAAGATATATCCTGAGACAACCTGTTGATTTAGTTGGAGGCAGATGGGAAAGAGAGACAAGAGAACTGGTGCCTTCAGGAACATTTGCTCACTCCAGAAATGTTACTCAAAGTCTTTGGTAGTTACAACCTCCCCTTCGTAAGTGTTCTGGCCCGGCACCTGAGCCAGCATCAGACCCACCACCATAGTGCTGTGGAGCACTCTTGGCAAAGGGCATGGGTGTGTAGGTGACTTTGGACACCCACCCGTCACTTATTAGCTGTATGATCTTAAGCACATTGTTTCATTTTTCTCAGCCTATTTCTTCATTTGAAAAATGGTGATAAAAATGGTGACCTACTTGGAAGTATTTTATGGCAAAAAAATGTGTTAATGGATGTGGGCAGCTACTTCAGTGCTGCATGAAATAGTTGGCTCTTGACACATTATATTTGTTGTATCAGAGTAGTAATTTAAACATATTTTGCTGATGTGCTAAGTAATTATTGCCTGAGATCAGAAATATTGGAAGTATAGCAAAAAATAAGGTGCAGGCAAGATTCTGTAACTCCTACCTACTCATCATGCACTTACACAGTGCAGTATTTTCCTCCATTCATTTCCTTCAGGAGTCCTTCAGGGCTCTGTTTTATTTATTTATTTTTGCCATAACACAGGACCAAGAGAAAAAGACACTGCTCTCTTATGGAGAAGCAGCTCAGAATTTCTCTTATTCTGTTAGGTTATGTAGCCCTGTTTCCTGATGGCCATACTCATGCTTCCCTGTGATATGCCCAATGCATTGTTTGCCATTCTGGTTTTATTGAGGCGATTTAAAAAGCGTTCTATGTCATCCTCAGAGCACTTTTCGGAGCAGCGCTTTGTGTAAACACCCAGTGAAGTCATCACTTCTCTTATTTGTCACTTCATTTTGGGTGGGCTGCTTCTCCCTAGAGCAGTGCTTTAGTCTTGGTTGCACATTAAAATCCCTGGAGGGCCCTAGCCGGCTTGGCTCAGTGTATAGACAGCGTCAGTCTTCGGACTGAAGGGTCCCAGGTTCAATTTGGTTCAAGGGCACATGCCTGGGTTGCGGGCTCAATCCCAGTAGGGGGTGTGCAGGAGGCAGCCGATCAATGATTCTCTCTCATCATTGGTGTTTCTATCTCTCTCTCCTTCTCCCTTCCTCTCTGAAATCAATAAAGAAATATATTTAAAAAATAAATAAAATCCCTGGAGGGCTGTTGCAATGCCATGTCCTGGCTGCACCCTAAACTAAGTATGCCGCAGTCTCCAGAGGTGAGCTGCCGTGGAGGTATATTGTAAAACCTTCCTTGCTGGGAGCCGGTCCATCCTTGCTGTTTCAAGGGACCTGGCATATATGGCCTACTGTTCTTAATATGTTTGCTCACCTTCTTGGTGCTATGTGTTTTAACCAAGGTCACCTCTCTAAGAAAGGTTTTTTTCCCAGGTAGGGATTTTTCCCTGAAGTTAGGGAGGGGATAAAACCTCTTAACTAAGTGCCAGGCGGGTAGTTAATCACTTTAACTACGAACGATCACGCTTAAGCTATATAATCTTTACTCCCTGGAATGGAGATAAGAAACGCCCTAACCTTTGGAATAGAGATTGATAGGATTGGAATCAACTGGTATAAATACAGATGTAACAAGACAACAGGACACAGAACCTAGCAAGAAAACCTGGCTGAAGAACCTAGATAGAGACAGATCCTAGACACAGAACCTAGAGACAGGACTTGGCTGGAGATCCTACACAGAACCTAGGAACAGAACCTAGCGAGAGAACCTGGCCGAAGAACCTAGAGAGAGAACCTAGGGAGAGAACATGGCAAAAGATCCTGGACAGAACCTTGCTACAGAACTTGGCTGGAGAACCTAGACACAGAACCTGGCGACCGAACCTGGGTAGAGAACCTGGAGAAGCTGGATGGAGAACCTAGCAAGAGAGCCTGTACACAGAACTTGGCTGGAGATCTTGGACAGAACTTGGCTGGAGATCCTGGAGGGAGAACCTCGCTATGCTGATGAACTGAACCCTGTCTCCATGTCATTCCTTCTTCGCCGACTCCGTCCACACCTTTGGGGACCTCTGGACCTGCTGGGGCTGGACCCCAACACTTCCTGAGAGATTCTAATGTGGAGATAGGGTAAGAATCACCTTGTAAAGGGGATTAACCTCTTTTTTCCTGGGCTCATAGCTAACCTAGCTGACCAGATCAGCTAACGGGTCACTCTATCAGCAGTTCTCAACCTGTGGGTCGCGACCCCTTTGGCGGTCGAACAACCCTTTCACAGGGGTCCCTTAAGACCATCCTGCATATCAAATATTTACATTACAATTCATAACAGTGGCAACATTACAGTTATGAAGTAGCAACGAAAATAATTTTATGGTTGGGTCACAACATGAGGAACTGTATTTAAAGGGCCAGAAGGATGAGAACCACTGTTAAAAAGGCTTAAGATTTACTTCATCTCAGGAATCTGATCAACCAATTCACGCTAATAAAAGGGGACGGGGATGTAAACAGTTTAATTGATATTTTTCTGAAGATTATACCCATTTTTCTTCTTGCCAATACAGTCTAATAGTGAGAATTTCATAGAAATAAAAGAGTAAAAATAGCGAAAGCAAGAACAGATTCTGAAATACTGGCAAACCTGGCATGATTACTAATGTACAACATATTGGTCATGGGCAAGGGCCTCTAATATATTTTGTAAAGGAGGTGGGAGAGGCTTTCGAGAGCAGTGGTTCTCTACTTTGGCTGCACACTGAAGTCACTTGGGGAATTTTAAAAAATACTGATGCCCGGGTCTCGCTTCTAGAGATTCTGGTTTAATTGGCCCACGATGCAGCCTGAGCGCTGGGATTTTTTAAAACAGTGGTTCTCAACCTTGGCTGCACATTAGAATCACCTGGGCATTTTTTTTAAAATCCTGATTTCTGGGCCTCATCCTCCGGAAATTCTGTTTCTTTATTACTAATGTTGTGGCCTCACCCCATAACAAAGAAACAGAACCACTGTTTTAAAAGCTCCCTAATGTGCAGTCAAGGCTGAAAATCACTGGAGTAGAGGCTGGGAGTTACGTGCACAAAGGCGTCCAAAGAGGACATTCTCCTATCAAGGCAACCCAGTCAGTCCTCAGCTACAGCTCCGTCTCCTTTTGGCCTTGACTTGGCTGCCCTACATTTTGTCATTTCTTTTTTGCCGAGCACTAAATTCCGTTGTTCCTTAAAGGCAATAGTAATTGAAAAAAGATGATTAAAAAAAAAAAAAGGTCAATGCATAGTATTTATAGGAAAAAAAGAAACAAAATTCAAAGTTGGCTTTAATATAACTATTCCCTTCAGTAGACAAGTAATAGCAGCTCAGGGGAGAATGGACAGAACTCTACACTGATAGTTTTAACTTATTAATGTGAAAGTTATTTCCTTATATTCCCCAGTGGCGATTTTTATAGCACCTTTTTCATTCACTTTACCAGCGGCTGCTCATATTTAATCTGAGGTTACAGTGCTTTCAACATTTAATTCAAAAGAGAAGTACATTTTTACTTTCTCTAATTATATTCCCTCCACTAAACATGTGAAGGTATGTCTAGCACACTAATATCTACAAAGAATGAAATGGTTTTTTTCAAGTTCAAGTAGGGTTAAGTTTTTAGAATTGTTTTTCACTATGTTTGAATTTTTAGTTAATATAATGGATAAAAAATATCAATGTGTTTTCAATTTATATTTTATGCATCATTAGACTATTTGACTGAAAATCTGCATAAGAAAGACATTGAAAAGGATGTAAACTGCCAATATTTTGAATCATTTGAGGATATGATTACTTACAATAAAATGGCTATTTTATATATAGGTTGATTTATGAGAGATACAGAGTCAAAATTTAAAATTATCCAGTCACTGGCCAAAAGGAATAGATTCAGTAATCTTAGCTAATATTTATATAGCGCCAAGTATGTTCTCACACATATAGTCATTATACTGTGTAAGCATTAATATATAATCCTTATTTGAATCCTATGAGGTTGGTACTTGTGTACTCATTTTGCAAATGAGGACATTGAGGGACACAGAGGTGATTAATATATCCAAGTTCCCACATGGCTAAGATGCAGAACCAGGATTTCTAAGCAGGCAGTGTGGCTGCAAAGTCCATGCCTTAACCACACTTCCATCTTGTGCTAAAGCAGATGCTTTGCCTGGAAGCAATCACATACTGACTCACCCACTGATATTCACTCGGTTGAAAATACATTATGTACTTTATCAGATATTACATTGGCAAATATGTTCTCCCATTCAGTGGGCTTTCTTGTTTTTTTTTTTTTGTTGTTGTTGTTGATGGTTTCTTTTGCTGTGCAGAAGCTTTTTATTTTGATGTAGTCCCATTTGTTTCTTTTCTCCTTAGTTTCTATTGCCCTAGGAGCTGTGTCGGTAAAGATATTGCTACGACATATGTCTGATATTTTGCTGTCTATGGATTCTTCTAAGATTTTTATGGTTTCCTATCTTACATTTCAGGGCCTAATCTCCAAAATTTATAGGGAACTCATACATCTTAACAAAAGAAGATAAACAATCCAATCAAAAAATGGGCAAAGGACTTAAATAGACACCTTTTGAAACTTGACCTACAGAAGGTCAAGAGACATATGAAAACATGCTCTAAATCGCTAATCATCTGAGAGATGCAAATCAAAACAACAATGAGATACCATCTCACACCTGTCAGAATGGCTATCATCAATAAATCAACAAATGACAAGTGCTGGCAAGGATGTAGAGAAAAAGGAACCTTTGTGTACCTCTGGTGGGAATGCAGACTGGTGCAGCCACTGTGGAAAAGAGCATGAAGTTTCCTCAAAAAAAATTAAAAATTGGAACTCTCATTTGACCCAGTAATCCCACTTCTAGGAATATATCCCAAGAAACCAGAAACACCAATCAGAAAGGACGTATGCACCCCTATGTTCATAGCAGCACAATTTACCATAGCTAAGATTTGGAAACAACCTAAGTGCCCATCAGCCGATGAGTGGATTAAAAAAATTGTGGTACATCTACTCAATGGAATACTACAACATTACAAAAAAGAAGGAACTTTTACCATTTGCAACAGCATGGATGGACCTGGAAAGCATTATGCTAAGAGAAATAAGCCAGTCAGAGAAAGATAAATATCACATGATCTCACTCATTTGTGGAATATAATTAACATCATAAACTGATGAACAAAAACAGATACAAAGAAGCATCAAACAGACTGTCAAATTTCAGTGGGAAGGCAGGGGAGGGGTGGAGGGGAGAGGTAAGAGATCAACCAAAGAATTTGTATGCATGCATATAAGCATAACCAATGGACACAGACACTAGGGGAGTGAAGGCATGTGCTGGGAGGTAGGCGTGGCTGGGGGGAGGTCAATGGGGGAAAAAAGATATATATGTAATACTATATGTAATACTTTAAACAATAAAATAAAATTTTAAAAAAGAAGATACATTATGTATTTTCATAATACATTTGAACTGAAATGATCTGAATCACAAATATTTTAATCTTATTGTATACTAGAGGCCTGGTGCATAAAATTCATACACGGGTAGGGTCCCTAGGCCTGGCCAGTGATCAGGGCTAATAGGAGCCTTCCAGCTGCCAGCCAAGGCCTCCCTATCCTAGCTGCTGGGGCCTTCCTTTGTTCTGCACCACCCCCTGGTGGTCAGAGCACATCATAGCGAGGGATTGAACTCCCGGTCTCCTGGTCAAACTCCCGAGGGGACACTTTGCATATTAGACTTTTATATATATAGATTTACTAAAGTCCATGATAATACAATAGCTGTCTCATAGAGGAAGACTGGCTGCCAGCCTTAGGCTGAGTCTTATATGATGACAATAGCTTGACGTTGTCACCACACATACTCTGGTTTTCAATTTTACAGATGTGAAAACTCAATTTTGTTAGTACATTCAGAGTTAATTCAGCTATCAGAGGCTGATTTATTAAATAAAGTTCCAGAATGACAATGTACCCATTGTATATTAGAGGCTATGTTTATAATTTCAAAGATCACAATATTCATGTCTTCTGCTTAGGAAATTTTCAGTGCTTCTTAGAAATGAAATCCAGCTTATGAGGGTTCTTGTCAGGGGATGTCCTACTGAGAGCTATTACCTATGCGTTAAGCATTAGGTAATCATGTTCTTGCTGAACATGAACTCAATAAGGAAAAATAAAAAAATGCTACATTCCAAAATAAGGATCTTTTCAATATAACACAAATTACTTTTATTATAGAGAATCGGAATGTAAAATATATATTTCACAAAATTTCTACCCAAAAGGGTTACTATAAACAATTTATTTTATGCAAAAGGAAATAGTTGATATCATATATTTTAAAGAATAAGTTAAATTTTACCTGATGATATAATTAAACATGTTCAGTACAATTAATCAAAAGTAAATTATGTATATATACTTCTAAAACTACTTCTAATTATGTTATAATCTGATAACTTTTTCTGAGTATAAAAGTAATACAAAAAGTAATAAATACACTGGTATTAAAAAATAGAAATTTCAAAGAAGTATAAACACCAAACATTTCATTTAACTCAAACACATTGATTCAGGCTACAAATAGTGATTTTGTACCTGCTATGCATTAAGCATTAGGTAATCAGTGGTGCAGAAAGCACTCAGAGAGATGTCAGAGAAATGAATGGTCAATGAGCATAAACAGGATGTGCTATTATGACATAATCATAGGATGCATGGAAGCACAAAAAGAGGAAACTAAATCAGAAAATGCTTACAACTCAGTAAAGTTCAAGCTGAAGCTCAAAGTTAAAACATAATTTTAAAAAATTAATTTATTGGTGTAACATTGGTTAATAACATATGCCTTTCAGATGTACAATTCTATAATATACTAGAAGGCCCGGTGCATGAAATTTGTGCACTTGGGGGGGGGGCGGGTCCCTCAGCCCAGCCTGGCCCCTCTCACAGTCTGGGAGCCCTCAGGGGATGTCCTACTGACAGCTAAACCACAGTCTGGCCCTCTGCGGGCTGATCTGGGGCTGCTGGGCCTGGCGGCAGCGATGGCTTGGGCACAACTCCCTGCCTCCGCTCCAGGGCTTCTGGGGGCTGGGCCGCCACCCTGCGTGTTGTTCTCTCAGGCACGGGGCTGCACCCAGCCATATATATATATATATATATATATATATATATATATATATATATATATATAAAACTTGTATATTTCATTGCATGCTCACCACTCAAAGTCTAGTCTCCTTCCTTCACCATGTTTGACATAGTTTACCATCTCTATCCCCCTCCCATTTTCCTTCCTTGTTTTTGTTTGTTTGTTACTTTTTGTTTTACTAGTATATCTCACATATGACTGAGATCATACTGTTCTTTTCCTTTCTGTCTGATATATTTCTCTTAGCATAAAGAAACAGAAAGTGATAGCAGTAAAGCTTAAGTTTTTGTTTTTTGTTTTTAACACATTTAGGCAGGCATGTTGGGAAACTGTGGCAGTTCCTCCCAAGGTTAGAGATAGAGTTATCATATGACCCAGAAATGCCACTCCTAGGTATATACCCAAGAGAAATAATGCCATATGTCTATGCAAAAACTTTTAACATCAATGCTCATAGCAGTATTATTCATGAGTCAAATATAGAAACATCCTAAATGCCCATCACTTGATGAATGAATCAATAAAATTGTTATATCAATACAATAGAATATTCTTTGCTCATAGAAAGTAATAAAGTACTGATACATGCTACAATAGGGATATACAAAATACACATTATATTACACTATTTATGTAAGATATCCAGAATAAGACAAGTCTATAGGGAACAGGGAAGTAGATTGATTCACCTACCCTGAGGCTAGTGGG
>NW_005871080.1:8519789-8522792 GCF_000147115.1 Myotis lucifugus
CCACACACACACACACACACACACACTTGGGAGGCAGTATCCTGTTAAGTGTACCTCACCCTATAGGATTTTCATTTTTATGATCTTGTCAATTCTCAAAACACTTCTATGAGGAATATTGAAAGAGCTGGAGTAGGTAAGCTGTGTTTCCAATATCCCCATTTGTGGGAAACCGCCTATTGTCTTCACTAGCAGAGAGGTGTAGACAGAGAACCTGGAAGGCTGGTGACCTTTGAAGCCCTAGAAAAGGTCAGAGCTGTGCATCACCTCTGTTAATCCAGATAATGGTAGCTGAAGCAACCTCCACACCTTTAGTCATGTAAATCCATATTGATAAGATAGTCTGTGAGTCAATGGAACCTCCCTGCCTAAGGGCTATGGGTGTATCCCATACCATTAAAAGCTTGGTGAGGCCTGAGCACCAGTGGAAGTCTTTCCTCTTGAGTTGGACTTACCAGCCTGGCCCCCCAATATTCCCAAATTATCTCTTGTCTTTTCTCTTTCATTTGTGTGCGGCTCCTCTTCCAGATCCTGAACCCCGAATCACGCGGGACATGGAGGGAAACATTTACCACACCCATTTATAATAAAAAATGGGCAGAGCCAGGACACAGAACTTTTAATTCCACAGCTTTCTTTTGAATTAGTCACAGGTGAACTAACTTACATCATTATTTCATACAAAGAATATAGTGGTATGATGTTTGATATATACTAACATATATATTACCTCAAATTTATACACTGAGTGGCCAGATTATTATGACCACGCCATCAGTACTGTGGCGATTCTTCTTGGCATTGACTCCACGAGATGTTGAAAGGTGATTCGAGGAATCTGACACCATGCCTGATGATTAGCACTGTCCAGTTCTGTGAGATTTGATGGTTGCGGAACCAGCTGCCTGATGGCTCTTTTAACTTCATCCCACAAATGCTTAATTGGATTGAGATCTGGTGATTGTGGGGGCCACCTAAGCAAGGTAAAGTCTCCCTCATGTTCTTGAAACCACTCCTGCACAATACGAGCACCATAGCATGGTGCATTGTCTTGTTGGAAGAAGCCATTTCCATTGGGATAGACCATCAACATGATAGGATGAACTTTATCAGCAACGATACTTAGGTATGTTGTGCTATTCAGACGCTGTTCCACATGAATTAAAGGGCCCAAATCATGCCAGGAAAACATGCCCCAAACCATAACACTGCCCCCACCAGCCTGAAGGGTTGTACTCATGCATGAGGGGTGCATGCTTTCATGCTGTTTACGCCAAATTCTCACTCTGTCATCTGCATGATACAACTGGAAACGTGATTCATCAGACCACATGACTTTTTTCCAATGCTCAACTGTCCAATCCTTGTGTTCCTGTGCGAATTGGAGATGTTTTATCTTGGTAACTGCAGACAGCAAAGGAGTTCAAACAAGCCTTCAGCTTCCATACCCATATGATGCAGTGTACGGCTAATTTGCCTACAAACATCAGGTGGTCATAATAATCTGACCACTCAGAATATATATCTGTCTCTCTCTCTCTCGCTCTCTCTCTCTCTCTCTCTCTCTCTCTCTATATATATATATATATAATGTTTAGTTGAACTGAGATAAAAATTAGATTGTGATTGTTTTAATACTAAGCACATAGAGAATATTAGAACATTGTTTTCTAAGGTATTGGGATTTTATTGACATGTGGGGCTAGGGAGTGGGATATAACGCCTACTGGTCAGGGAAAGAAGTTCGTTTCACCCAGAGGTTATGCTTATCACAAAAGAGATGAGGTCAGGTGGCAAAGGAAGCTGCTTTAGATAATATCCAAGTGGTATATTGGGGGGACAAGGAGATGAAAACAAATTACCTACTGAAGAGGAGACTTTTGAATGAATGGACCCATTTTTATGAATGGACAATTATATATCTACACTAATAAAAGAGAAACATGGTAATTAGCGTACGACCGCTACCCTTCCCATTGGCTAATCAGTGAGTATATGCAAATTAACTGTCAGCCAAGATGGCAGCCAGCAGCCAGGCAGCTGGAAGTGAACATGAGGCTTGCTTCAGTGACTACGGACTCCAAACGTTCCCCGCCTCACTTGCCGGCCTCTCAGTTGCAACTCTAAGAAACTATGTACTATGTTGCAAATAAGAAGGTAAACAAAACCCCAGAAACCAGCTTTCATTCAGCCGGGCTTTAGCAACATTGTATCGATGTTTTCAGTGAGGAGGCCTCAGAGCTAAAGCTGGCCCAGAATAAAAAAAAAAAAGAAAAGAAAACAAGGAGTGGTTGGAAGCTTCAGTCACTCGCTTCCGGAAAACAGCCCTCAGCTCCTCACCCAGACTGGCCAGGCACCCCAGTGGGGACCCCCACCCTGATCCAGGACACCCTTCAGGGCAAACCAGCCAGCCCCCACCCATGCACCAGGCCTCTATCCTATATAGTAAAAGGGTAATATGCCTCCCAGCACCAGGATCAGCGTGACAGGGTGCAGCGCACCAACCCCCTGATCGGCCCTGCTCTGTGTGTGACAGGGTACGGCGCCCCAACCCCCCCCACCACGGGCCCTGCCCTGAGTGTGACAGTGGCGGCGCCCCAACCCCCTGATCGGCCCTGCTCTGTGGGTGATAGAGGGTGGCGCCCCAACCCCCCTCCACGGGCCTTGCTCTGTGTGTGACAGGGTGGAGCCATAACCTCCCCATTGGCCCTGCCCTGAGTGTGACAGAGTGCAGGACCCCAACCCCCTGATCCGCCCTGCTCTGTGTGTGACAGGGGGGCGGTGTCCCAACTCCCCTAGCGGCCCTACTCTGTGAGTGACAGGGGGGAGCTCCTCAACCCCCTGATCGGCCCTGCTCTGTGCATGACAGGGGGGAGCTCCCCAACCCCCTGATCCACCCTGCTTTGTGAGTGACAGGGTACGGAGCCTCAACATCTCTGATGGGCCCTGCTCTGTGTGTGACAGGGGCAGCGCCCCAACCCCCTGATCGGCCCTGCTCTGTGC
>NW_005871080.1:8522892-8615004 GCF_000147115.1 Myotis lucifugus
TCTGTGCGTGACAGGGGGTGGCGCCACAACCTCCCAATCGGCCCTACCCTGAGCGTGACTGAGGGTGGCATCGCAACCTCCCGATCCACCCTGCTGTGTGCATGATGGGGCGGCGCCCAATTCCCCAATCGGCCCTGTTCTGAGCCTGACCAGGGGCTGCACCTAGGGATTGGGCATGCCCTCTGCCACCTAGGAGCAGGCCTAAGCCAGCAGGTCATTATCTTCTGAGGGGTCCCAGACTGCGAGAGGGCACAGGCCGGGCTGGGGGACCCCCCCCCAATGCACAAATTTTTGTGCACCAGGCCTCCTAGTATATATATATATACTAGAAGCCCTGGTGCACAAAATTCATGCACTGGGGGGTGGGGTTCCCTCAGCCCAGCCTGCCCCTCTCACAGTCCGGGAGCCCTCAGTGGATGTCCTACTGATGGCCACAGTCTGGAAGCAGAGGCTCGGAGCAGGCATCCCGTGTGTGTGTGTGTGTGTGTGTGTCTGTCTGCTAGGGCCTTCCCCCAGCCACGCCACGTAGGCTCAGAGCAGTTGCCGTGTGTGTGTGTGTGTGTGTGTGTGTGTGTGTCCCCACTGGGGGTCTGCCCCCAACCACATTGGAGGCTCAGAGCAGGCACTGTGTGTGTGTGTGTGTCTGCTGGGGACCTGCCCCCAGCCAAACCATGGAGGCTTGGAGCAGGAGCCCCTCTGTGTTGATCTCTCAGGCTCCTGGCCTCCACTGCATGTTGTACTCTCCCTTGAGCTATGGCCAGGATGGGTGTGCAGCTTGCAAGTGACCGGGAAGCAGGCACAGCTGGGGGCTGCCCACAAGCAGGGCTTTCCCGCTCCCAGGTCTCCATGGCACCGGGGAACAGGCCCAGCTTGGAGCTGCTCGCAGGCAGGGCTTGCTCTCCTGCTCCCGGATCCCCATGGTAACCGGGGAGCAGGCCCAGCTGGGGGCTGCCTGCAGGCTGGGCTTTCCTACTCCCATTTCAGGCCCAGGTTGGGGCTGCCCGCAGGCCAGGCTTGCTTTCCTGCTCCAGATCAGGCCCAGCTGGGGGCTGCCCTCAGTCCAGGCTTGCTTTCCTGCTCCCAGATCACCATGGCAACTGGAGATCAGGCAAATTTTGGGGCTGCCCCCAGGCCAGGCTTGCTTTCCTGCTCCTGGATCAGGCCCAGCTGGGGGCTGTCCTCAGGTTGGGCTTGCTTTCCTGCTCCTGGATCAGGCGCAGCTGGGGGCTGCCTACAGGCCGCACTTTTCTACTTACCGATGGCCAGATCATCACAGCGATCCAAGGCCCAGCGGCACTTTCCTGCTCTCCAATAGTCATAGAGTCCCGGCTGGGGGTGGGGCTTACCAGTGTGTGGCTTAGGTGGCACAGGGGTCCTGGCTGGGGGCTCAGGTGGCACACAGGGGTCCCGGCTGGGGGCAGGGCTTATGCCCCGCTGCCCAGGGCTGTACATGGGGCCCGGATGGCAGCTCGGGCTGTCCCGCCCTGCCTGTAGTATAGGATAGAGGCCTGGTGCACGAGTGGGGGCCGGCTGGTTTGCCCTGAAGGGTGTCCCAGATCAGGGTGGGGGTCCCGCTTGGGTGCCTGGCCAGCCTGGATGATGGACTGATGGCTGTTTGCAGCTGGTCACACCCCCTTCAGGGTGGGGGTCCCCACTGGGGTGCCTGGCCAGTCTGGGTGAGGGCCTGAGAGCCATTTTCAGGCTGGAGGGCAACTTAAGCTCCCAGCCTCTCCTTTTTATCTTTTTTTTTTTATTCTAGGATTTATTTACCTTCTATAGCTGTCACTGGAGCTGAGAGCCGGCTCCAGCTCTGAGGGCTGAAAGCAGGTTCTGGGTCTGTTTGGCTTCTATAATTGAAACTCTGTTGCCATCACAGCAGCTCTAAGCTCTGAGGCCGAAGCTGGCTGAAAGCAGGTTTCTAGGTTTGTTTGGCTTCTATAATTGAAACTCTGTTGCCATCACAGCAGCTCTAAGCTCTGAGGCTGAAGCTGGCTGAAAGCAGGTCTCTGGAGCTTGTTTAGTTTCTATAATTGCAACATAGTTGCTTAGAATGCAGCTCAGAGGCTGGCAGCGGCAGACCGGGAAAGTTGGCTTCCTCTGTCACTGGAGCAAGCAAGCCTCCTGTTCACTTCAGCTGTGTGGCTGCTGGCTGCCATCTTGGTTGGCAGTTAAGTTTGCATATCCTGCTGATTAGCCAATGGGAAGGGTGTTGGGGTTATGGTCAATTTGCATGTTTCTCTTTTATTAGATAGGATTCATCCTATCTAATAAAAGGCTAATATGCAAATCATCCCCTCAACCGGGAGTTCAACCTGGAGTTCAACCAAGGGGTGGGGCTGGCTGGCCAACTGCCCATGGCCCCTCCACCCTGGCTGGCCCGATCCGATCGGGGACAATCAGGGCAGGCCAGCTGGATCCTACCCCTGCACAAATTCATTCACCAGGCCTCTAGTATACATATAAAATCATAATAGCTATATAAATGAAATATTATTCAGCCATAAAAATGAAAATCCTTTTATTTGTATCAATATAGATGGACCTTGAGGGTATTATGCTAAGTGAAATAAGAAGCTAGACAGAGAAAAATAGATATTGTATGATTTCTCTTATATGTGAACTAGAGGCCTGGTGCATGAAATTTGTGCACGGGACAAGGGAGGAGTCCCTCAGCCCAGCATGCACCCTCTTGCAATCTGGTACCCCTTGGGGGATGTCCAACTACTGGTTTAGGCCCAATCCCAGCAGTCAGACATCCCTCTCGCAATCTGGGATCACTGGCTCCTAACCTCTCGCCTGCCTGCCTGCCTTATCTCCCCTAACCGCCTCTGCCTCAGCCCCCACCACCGTGGCTTCTTCCAGAAGGACATCCAGAATGACGTCCAGAAGGTCATTCGGCTGTCCGGTCTAATTAGCATATTACACTTTTATTATTATAGATTCTAAAAATGTAGAACTCATAGGAACTGAGAGTAGAATGGTGGTTGCCAAGGTGGGGTGAGGAAAAGAAGAAAATGTTGGGCAGACAGTTCAAACTTTAGTTATAAAATAAAAAAAAGTTATAGAGAATTAATGGTGACTATAGTTAACAAGACTTTAATATATACTTGAAATTTGCTAAGAAAGTAGATATTAAGTGTTCTCAACACACACATAAGGAAATAGTAACTATGTAGGTGATAAATACATTCAATATATAAATAGTTCAATTAGGATAATCATTTCACAATGTATACATATGTCAAATCTCTCAAATCAGCACATTGTACACCTTAAATATATACAATTTTCATTTTAAAATTATCTCTCTATATATAAAAGTGTAATATGCAAATCAACCGGACGGCAGAACAACTGGTCGGCAATAACACACACTGACCACCAGGGGGCAGACGCTCAATACAGGAGCTTCCCCCAGGCCCAGATAGCCCGATCTGTGCTTGCCCACCAACCTCTCAGTCCCTTCCCCTGGCCAGCAGACTTCCATTGTCTGCTGGGGAAATGGGAACCGGGAACCGGGAGTGGGTGGCCCCGGACACAGGCAGCGCCAGGGCCCCAATTGCCCCACCAGTCTCCCCACACACAGAGGGTGACCAGCGGCAGCAGGGAGTGGGGCTGGCTGCCAGCAGCCAGGGAAGAGCGGCCCTGATCGCAGGCCTGGCCTAGGGACCCTACCTGTGCATGAATTTCTTGTGCTGGGCCTCTAGCAGCTAAATAAAGCCATAAAAAATAGAGAGGAGAGTTTTAGAGAATAAAAGAATTAGCTTTGATCTCTCCTTTGCCACTTACTGAGTTCAGGTGAGTCAGTGTCCTCCCTGAGCACACTCCTTTGTATACTGGAATTAATTTCTAACCTCATTGGGTTGATGTGAGGATTAAATGGCTTAATTTGATTAAAACCCTCAGACTAGTGCAAGGTACATAATGAGGGCTCAATAAATTCTGTTGACTATTTATAAAATAAGAACTTCATATACTTGCAGGGAATCATCACCTGGGATTCTTACCCTATTTAATCTTGATTTTTCCTAGATATTTGTAGCTCATTTCTGTCTGTTTCTCTTACACAGTCTATAGCCCTTTTCTGAGAGGCTATGAACAATTTCAAAATTTCCTCATTAAAACATGCCAGGTTGTTGTTGTTGTTGTTAATCCTCACCCGAGGATATTCATTGAATTTTAGAGAGAGTCAAAGGATGAGAGACACAGAGAGAAACATTGATGTGAGAGAGACACATTAATTAGTTGCTTCTCACATGTGCCCCAACCAGGGCCAGGGATCAAGCCTGCAACCTAGGTACATGCCCTTGACTGGAATCAAACCCGGGACCCTTCAGTAGGAGGGCCAATGCTCTATATATTGAGCAAAACCGGCTGGGGCAAAACATGCCATGTTTTAACTTGCTTTCCTTGCTGTTGCCTTACCATATCTTTATGTAGTATAATCCTCAAAATAATTATTCACGCCCATGTATCAATTGCATTAAGCCTCTGGCCATTAGCACCACTCCACTGCATCATACAGGGCACTGCCAAAAGCTGCCTAGCTGCCAAATCTAATGTTTTTAATTAGAGAGGGAGGGAGAGAGAGAGAAACATCAATGATGAGAATAATTAATCGGCTGCCTCCTGCACACCCGTACTGCAGATTGAGCCCACAACCCAGGCATATGCTCTGACCAGGAATGGAACCATGACCTGGTTCCATTCATAGGTCGATACTCAACCACTGAGCCACACCAGCTGGGCCTCAGTCCACCTCTTAATTTAATTCTCGCAATAAAACTGCTGACCACTCCATTCATCTCCCACCACTCCATAATTACCTCTTAAAAAAACATCTCCTTGCCTTATTCCCCAAAGCTGGCAGGGCCCTCTCAGTGTTTTTCCCTGTCTCTATTTCTTAAATGCACACATTTCCTAAGCCACTGCATTTGGTCTTATACCCTTAACATGCTGGTGTGTCTCCAACTGTGGTCTGAAGAGCAACCAGAATATTAGAGTCGTGGCTGGAATTGTGGACAATTTACTAATTGTGGACAGTTAGTAAACATTTTAATTTCTGGACCCTCACTCCAAACCTACTCAATGGTAATTATCTGGTAAATAGCACCTTGTTTTTAAAGGTTTAACTCATGGTCTGGTTCTCCTGGTAACTATTATCTCATTTTCAAAGGTTTAACTCAGTCTCGTTCTCCTCCACTATGCATGCTTTCAGACCCCTTTCTTCTCTTCCCTTATGTGTGGGGAATATGCTCCCTGACCTTCAGTAGGTGTCTGAAACCGCGGATAGTGGTGAATCCTATTGTTATAGAAGACCAAAGAGATACCAAGCACGCTTCCTAGAGAAAGGGAGGGACCCCGTTTATTAACACTAGTGGACTCCGGGAATAATTTCCAAATCAGAGTGAAGAAACATGCAGAGAGCCTGTCTATATATATCCCGCTGGGGTCTTTGTCTTGCAGATATGCCCCCTGCCCCCTTCTTGGCCCTGCAGGAAGGCCCCCAGGTGTCAGGCCACATCCATGGTCCATCCTGGCACCAGCATAACAACCCCCCCTCCCCCGCCGGGCAGTGCATTGTTCACAGTTCCATGGCCTCTGCATTTAGATAACAAGTTCTGCAAGACCAGTTTCCTCCTCACTATATATACTGCATTTTTCTTATAGGCTTACGGCCTCTCTTTGGCATATCTGAATTGCCAGCATCACTACTGTTCACTCTTTGGGGTCATGAACATAACAAGCACTTTGATACTTCGACAGTCCATCTGATAATGCAGAGGGCTCCTAAGTGACTAACTGGTGGGGAGCATATACAGTGTGGAGATGCTGGACAAAGGGATGATTGTGTCCCAGATAAGGCAGAGTGGAACTGCAAGAGAGTTCATCACACTACTCACAAAGACGTGCAATTTAAAACTTACATTTTTTTTTATTTCTGGAAGTTTTAATTTAATATTTTCAGATGGCAGTT
The DNA here is from genome assembly GCF_000147115.1 of Myotis lucifugus. NCBI lineage: Eukaryota > Metazoa > Chordata > Mammalia > Chiroptera > Vespertilionidae > Myotis > Myotis lucifugus. Next base: position 8,528,870 of record NW_005871080.1, read on the forward strand.
GGACATAGATAACTGAAAGTAAAAACAGAGAGAAGAAGGAGGGGGACTATTATAGTAGCCACTAGCCACATGTGGTCATTTAAACTTAAATAACTTGAAATTAAATAAAATTAAAAATCAGTTTCTCATTTCAGGTGCACCAACCACATTTCAAGTGTTTAATGGCCATGTGTGGCTTGTGGTTACCATATTGGTTAGAGTAGAAATAGAACATTTCCCCTCTGACTGGTGTTGTTCAGTGGTTAGAGCTTTTGGACTGTGCACAATTCGATTCCTGATCAAGGACATGTACCTAGGTTGCAGGTTCTCTCCCCACCCCCAGCTGGGAGGCAACCAGTTGATGTGTGTCTCTCTCACATCGATGTTTCTTTCCTCACCCCATATCCTCTCTCTCTTTCACTCTCTCTGAAAAGCAATGGAAAAACATATCCTCAGGTGAAGATTAATAAACAAACAAAAAGAAATAGGATATTTTCATTATTGCAGAAATCTCTATTGAAAAATAGTACCCTAGTGTTTGAGTTAACCACATTTTCCCCCTGCGACGAGTACATACCTGTATTATATTACAGTGGGGCCTTGACTTACGAGTGTCCCGACTAATGAGTTTTTCGAGATACAAGCTGATACGAGCCATCTCTCAGCCGATTTTTTGCTTTGAGTTGCGAGCTAAAATTCGGGTTACGAGCCAGCTTCAGATACCCCACCGCTAGTTGGCGCAGCGAACGTCACAGTGAACTCCACAACATCAGCCCAGCATCACATATCTCACTCGTTCACTTTTGATTTGACATACGAGTAATTTGAGTTACGAGCTCCATCATGGAATGAATTAAACTCGTAAGTCAAGGCCCCACTGTATATTCAACACTTTATACTCCTTTTATTCATTAATTCATAAACATAATAGAGAGAGACCATATTAAAATGGCATGTCTCTAGTTTCAAAATGTCAATCAAAGGAGTGTTCCAACAGTCCCTAGGAATGTTCTGTGCTAAGTGCTTTGAACTGGAAGAGCGGAAGAGGCCCCGTAGCCTGCAGGGCAGTGTGGTGAAGCTGCACTCCATTAATGAGTGACAGTAGCCCAGAGTGTCACAGCCCTGTGACCATGGGGAGCCGGCTAAGTTTGGGAGTATGAATAAGATTTCCTGGGAAATTCCAGAAATATTGGTAGTGTACATGTGGGGATTTGCAGAAGACTGGGTGTTCTCTATGAGTAAATAGGTTTACCCCATAGGGCAATTCAAGTTCCATATAATTTCTGTCATATATATATATATATATATATATATATATACTTTGATGCTCAATTAGCAGCCATGGAGAACCATGAAACTATAATTTTAAGTTTTGTTCATTTTTTAATGCCAACAAAATGCTGATTAATAATGAATTAATGGATGGGCCAGTAAGTATTTTTGTGGTATTGAATTGTCTCTAGGTTATTTCAATCCCCTAATGTAATTAATGATACCCATGATTTCCACTTAACTATAAAATAGTCTGCCTCAGTGAAGATATGAAAAATAAATGTAATGAGACAGTGACATCCAAATGGAGTGTACTTATCTAGTCTGCATACAAAATAGCAATGATTCAGTATAGAACATGTAATGTGATGTTTTAGAAAAGAATTCCTGGGCAGCATTTTAAAAGCAGGAGGATAAAGGAATTTAAGGTTCTCTCATTTGAACATCAAAGTATTTCCTCCTCAAGGTTTACAGGGCAGAATAAGGCAATGCCCTCACCCTTTTTATCTTCAAATATCACAGTTGCTTTCAGAACCCTTTTGAAGACTTGCCATTTTTATTAAGGTGCATCAGTCCCTCAACCAGAAACAAAGGCTTGCACCAAGAATAAACGGCTTTTTAACTCTCATAACAAAGCAAAAACTTTTCTAACTCAAGTTGCTTATTAAAAGTATAAATGCACAAATATATTATACTTAATAGGAGATTCTAGGAAAGATTTGAGGAAGTTTTATTAATTTAAGGCAAATTAAGATGTGCATGCTCTTTCCCTCCTCCCCAAAGTCAAGTAGCAAGTAAATAGGATAATTTTTTAAAGATTATCTCCTATCACGTTTCATCTCAGTGACATCAAATTTAATAAAATTCTTCATTTCCTCAAAAGTCCATAATTCCATGGAAACCACACACACACACACACACACACACACACACACATACACACTATGGAGAAGGTGGAGTTCTTTAAGTTCTGCTTTGAATATTTTTAAAAATAGTGTATATACATTTTCTCTAAATTTGCTGATTACAACCTAGCTCTCTACAAAGACTTGTGTTATTCTGAGTTGGCAGAAAAACAAAAGTTATTTCTTAAGCCCTGCTTGAGAAGTTGGGAGATAGTGAATAAGCTTATCATACATTTAACTAAAAATCCAGTAAGTCAACTGGAGGAAGTTTGTTTGTTTGTTTTTTTAGTAACTTGACTAGATAAAAATGTCTCTCTTTTCAAGTACTGTCAAATATGTGAACTATATATACCTGGCACTTTATATGTTGTTTTTTTGTAAGCCATATATAAATTAATATAAGGTGTTTGCCTCAATTCATTCTCAAAATAAAAAAAATATACTCAGCTATAAAGGTAATATAAATCACTTTCAGACCTTTTGATGAAATCATGAATTATGTCCCCTCTTTTTACTTCTCCTAGTCTCACCTGATCACAGCATCCATAGAATATTCTAGAAAGCTGAGACACTATAGCATTTCACTTTCCAAATGAGGTACTATAAACTCAAAATATTGCTACCACAACATTTAATAATCAGCCTTGAGATAAATGAACAATCAATTTTCAGAGACCATCAAAGACTGGTAAACTGTGTCCCTTCTCTAAAGAAGAAAATACACAGAGAGATTAGGAAATGTTTGGACAATTTTATGCCATGTTTCCAATCATGAGGCAGGAGCCTGAGGGTGAAATTTTATCTCATATTTCTATTTTATATCTAATTTCCTGCTTGTTATTAATTTAATAAACACATATTAAACAAGGATTATGGGTTTAACATTGGAGTTGTAGAGGTGAATGACTCATGGGAAATAACATTAAGGAAAGAGCACACATTTAGAAGCAGCTGAACCTAAGGTAATGGAGCAGCCTCTCATCTGCTGTTGAGTGACCTTATTAAACCTCAGTTTTCTCATTTGAAAGATGGAAATTAGAGACTTCTGATAAAGTTGGCAAAGTAGATACACACAATACTTGACTCTTCCCACAATCACATCACTATAACTAAACTACAGAACAGCGATCATTCAGAATTGTCTCAAATTGAGCTGAATGGAAGTCCTACAACTAGGGAATTAAGTAAGAAGCCACAAAGAAACTGGTAGAATGTGCTGAGATGTGGAAGGGCTGGTTCTCAAATGTGTGTATCTCGACTATGGAAGTCCTCCCTGAGGAATGAGGGGTCCAAGTCCCACACCAGGCCCCCCACCCAGCTCAGGGTTCCAGTGCTAAGAAGAGAAGTCACTATAACTTCTGGCTGTAAAAACCAGCGTGGATTGAGGCTGAAGGAGGCTGGGGCTGCTGGAGCCCCAGGCAGTTCCTCTTAAAGGGCTTGAGCACAAACTTACTCTGACTCACTTCCTCTGAGCTCCAATGCGGGGGCAGCAGCTTGAAAGGCACCTGAGATATATGGAGAGGAACTGAAGTATCTGACATCAGAGTGAGAACTGGAGGGCAGCTTTCTCCCAGACAGAAATGCTGGCAGAAGCTATTGTTCCTTTGATGAGCCCTCCCCTCATAGATCCTACAGGCAGGTGCCATATCTGAGTCTCCATCAAACTGGCTAACACTGTTTGCCCCACTCTCATGATTCCCTGAGACCCACCCCACTCAAATTTGGGTCCACCCAAGCTGTTTCCAGAGCCCTGCTGAGGTAAGCCTTGCTCTATATGGTGAGACCCTGTACATCTGATCCTCCAAGGTGGTCTGAGGATGCTGGTCAATGGTCACAGCCAGTCCTTGCAGCTGAACAGCATGAGTAAATCCCACCCACTAACATGCCAACAGTAATCAAGACTTAAGTATAACAAAAGTGTGTATGGCCCACAAGGGGGGTATACCTCAAGTGCCCAGCTGGGGTGATCAGCCACTAGACCCTACAGAACACCTACTACATTAGGCCATGCTACAAAGGCTAGGACATGTGGCAGCTCTACCTAATACATAGAAACAAACACAGGGAGGTGACCAAAATGAGGAGACAAAGAAACATGGCTCAAATGAAAGAACAAAACTCCAGAAAAAGAACTAAACAAAATGGAGACAAGCAAGCTACTAGATGCAGAGTTCAAAACATTGGTTGTAAGGATGCTCAAGGAACTTAGTGAGGACTTCAAAAGCATAAAAGTGAACCAGTCAGAAATGAAGGATACTATAACTGATATAAAGAATAATAAAGAGAATCAATAGTAGAGTTGAGGATGCCAATAATCAAATCAACAAATTGGGATATAAGGAAGCAAAAAACTCACAATGATAACAGCAAAAAGAAAACAAACAAATGAGGATTGTGTAAGGAGCCTCTAGGACAGTGGTTCTCAACTTTCCTAATGCCGCAACCCTTTAATACAGTTCCTCATGTTGTGGTGACCCCCAATTTCATTGTTACAAATTGAACATAATTAAAGCATAGTGATTAATCACAAAAACAATATGTAATTATATATGTGTTTTCCGATGGTCTTAGGCGACCCCTGTGAAAGGGTCATTCGACCCCCAAAGGGGTCGCGACCCACAGGTTGAGAACCGCTGCTCTAGGACAATTTCAAGTGTACCAAAATTCACATGATGGGGGTACTGGAAGGAGAAGAGAGAGTGCAAGAAATTGACAACTCATTTGAAAAAATAATTTAGAAGAAAAATTCTCCTAACTTGGTGAAGGAAAGAGAATCATTTTCCAGGAAACACAGAGAGTCCCAAACAAGATGAACCCACAGAGGCCCACAACAAGACACATGATAACTACAATGCAAAATGTTAAAGACAGAGAATCTTAAAAGCAGCAAGAGAAAATCAGTTAGTTATCTACAAGGGAGCTTCTATTAGCCTGTCAGCTGATTTCTCAAAAGAAACTTTGCATGCCAGAAGGGAGTGGCAAGAAATATTCAAAGTGATGAAAAGCAAAGACCTATAATTAAGACTACTCTATCCTGCAAAGCTATCATTTAGAATGGATGGACGTATAAAGAGCTTCCAATACAAGAAAAATCTAAAGGAGTTCATCAGCACCAAACCAGTATTATATGAAATGTTAAAGTTTCTTCTTGAAGAAGATAAAAAATATGAGTAATAAAATTGCAATAAATACATATCTATCAACAACTGAATCTACAAACAAAACGAACAAGAAGAATAGAAACAGATTCGAAGATAGAGAGAACTTTTTGTATCTGATGGGAGGAGTTTGGGAGAATGGACGAAAAAGGTGAGGGGATTATGAAGTACAAATTGGTAGTTATAGAATAGTCATGGGAATATAAAGTATAGCATAGGGAATCTGTATATATAAAAGCCTATGCGATTGGTTGACCAGTTAATCAGTCGCTATGATGTGCACTAACCATCAGGGGGCAGATGTTCAACGCAGGAGCTGCCCCCTGATAGTCAGTGCACTCCCACAGCAGGAGTGCCACTCAGCCAGAAGCCAGGCTCAGGTGCAGCAGTGCAAGCCTCTCCCGCCTCCATAACAGTGCTACTGAGTGGTGGCGGTGGTGGCAGGCACAGCGTGGCCAGGATGAAAGGGAGTGGTGCAGTGCCTGACCCCAGCTCAGGCTCCTCCCTAGTCACCTGCTGCTTCACCCACTGCTATATCCCTTGGGGGATGTCGCACAGCCGGTTTCGGCCTGATCCCTGCAGGCCAGCCTATCGGCCTGAAACTGGCAGTCCGACATCCCCCGAGGGGTCCCAGATTATGAGAGGGTGCAGGCCAGGCTGAGGGACTCCATCAGTGCATGAAACTGTGCACCAGGCCTCTAGTATAGTCAATAATATTCTAATAACTATGTATGTTATCAGATGGATGAGGGATTTATTGGGGTGATCACTTATTAATTTATGTAATGTCTGGTCACTGGGGTGTACACCTGAAACTAATATAATGATGTATGTCAACTCTAATTGAAAATGAAAATGTTAAAAACAAAAATTAAAATAAATAGTACTGTCTTCAAAACTTAAAAATAAGAAGATGGAAATTAAAAGTAATTTGAGCAAAGAATAAAATGTACTCTTCAAGCTTCTTTTGGCTGGTCTAATAACTAAATCTACATGAGACAGTTTAATAAGAGGAAGAAACCAAATTTAATCATATACTTATGTATGGAAACCCCACATACATGAGAATCAGAGACTACACATATGTGAGACGTTCAGAGACAGAAAGGGAAAATGAGGTATATGTGACATTCTGAGCTAAGGCACCTTGGGGCTTCAGAGGGGAGGAAGTCATTCACAGGATGATAAGAAGAGCAGATGTTCAGTAATTAGAAGTTTGCTTTGTCATACATAACTATTATGGGCAAGGTTCTAAATTTAAATTCTTTAGGGGAGAGGTGAAAATTTCTGATGAACCCACACGGTATGAATTGCTGTCAGCTCAAAATAACTCACATGCCAGAGTGGCACATCTTGGGGAGGCCTGTTCTCATCCCTTTTAATAGGCATCTCATAGGGTGGTATGGTGGGGGAATCGGGTGTTAAGTTGCAATTAGAATAAATAGAATAGATAAAGAGAAGTTGGAACCACATGGGGAGTGTGTTTTACTAAAGAGTTTGGATTTTATTCTTTAGGCAATGGCAGGTGGCTGAAGGATTTGAAAAAGCACTGGTATCTATATTTTCTTTGAAATTTAAGGCAGGTTGGCAGGTTAGAAAGCAAATCAACATGTGTTCAAATCACCACCGGATGCATATTAAAGCAAGCGCAGGCATATTAGTTAGATTACCCAATATTGTTTTACAAAGCTTTGCCACTGGTCCACTTCATTATGCGAATAGAAATTTTCAAACTGATTTTTCCCACAGAATCCTCTCTTTAGAAGAAATCTTAGCCAGGATCATAAACAAATAAAAACACAATGATTCTATGGAAGATGAGTAACTCAAAGGACTTTTCAGTTGCAAATTACTATTATCTTCATCCTATGAATTTCCATAGTACTCACTGTCTACATCTCTCTCCTCTCCTGCCAAATTACACACTCCCTTGAACTTGGTTTTCATATAACTCTGTAGTATCCCTTTAACTAAATTGTGAGGTCTCTGTGACTAAAGCTTTACATTCACCCCCCCAGCTCCCTCTCACTCCCACCCAGAACATTCAAAAATATCTTCCACATAGGAGGCATTTCCTGCTATGTATATGTTTCCAAATTAATTAAACACGATGATGAATGTCTGTGTTTACAAATGAAAATGTAAATCATTTTTTCCTACATTTTTAGGATGTATTCCCTTAGGTTCCTTAGATTCACAGAGTTAAAAAAAAGTACTATGTGTTAGAAATATCAAAGTAATATATGTCATAAAAATGAACTGTGTGTAAATTTATAAAATGAATCTCTCAGAAAACGAATGCATAAAATCATCCCTGATAACGCTTTACATAAAATGTGAGCACATAAAAAATATAAAAGGTGTTCCATTTAGATTATGGCTCAGATAAAATCCCATGTTTTTACTTACCTTTCACTGGGGGTAAAGCTGACACTGTCAAATCCCACCAATTTGTATTTCTCTGAAGAGAGAGGAGGCCAGTACAAGCACTTAGTACAAGTAATCAGGGCTTGAACTGAGAGGATGGCAGTGAGGTTGAAAAGAAGAGGAAAATGCAAGAGTTGTTTTCTTACTTATTTTTAGCTCCATATTGAACTAAGCTTGCCCTACATACAAAGAAATAGACACACATATTCAGATAGGAAATAGCCTGCAGTTGTCGCAAGCCTTTCTATGCTAATTCCATTTTGCTTAACATTAATTTAAGGCTTTCGGTTAAAAGTATCTTATGCTTATTTCAATTAAAATAGATACAATTAATAATAAATAGCAGGAGCATTATAACAAACTATTCTGACTTTTAAACAATTTCCCATAAAGAGATAGGTACACACACACACACACACACACACACCCCTAGCTCGCCTGTACAGAACTTGAAGAAGCAATCAAATATGTGAAATCTGCATTTCATTTATTTTACATGCTCTTTGCAAGTGGTACTTTCCAAGGCTTTCCAAATAATTGCATGGTTTAAGTTGGCAAACCTTTTCAAGTATCTTTTGAAAAGGTTCAGTGGAAAAGTGATGGCAATTAAGATTATTGTAGTTACATTTAATCTTTTGTTTATGCAAGTTAGTATCTTATAGGTACTCTATTCCATTTAGAAATGCTAATAGTGATCTTACGCTATAACCACTTCTCAAATGTTTTCAGTATTTATGTAAGCATTCAGTAATCCCTCTAGTAACATAGCTAGGGCATGTATTCTTTTTTAAAAAAATTAAATTTATTGGAGTGACATTGGTCAATATAATCATATAGGTTTCAGATGTGGGTTTCTATGATACAAGATCTGTATATTGCACCCCGTGCCCATCACCCAAAGTCAAATCTTCTGTCATCATATATTAAGACCCCCTCTTCCCCCAACCCCCTTCCCGCTGGCAACCACCACAATGCTGTTTGTGACTTGTGCTGCTCCCTTTCATAGGCTAGAAACTGCAAACATAATCTGGATATCTTGCCTTAAAAATCAATGTATTTCTTGAGCCAACTTTGTTCTATAAGATGATGTATATTATTTAAATTCTTCAGTTTTTGCATAAATAGTTTGTAAAATAATATAAAGTCAGAGAGACATTTATGGCAGTTTAATGAATGCTCCAGAAGTCTCTTTGCTCAGAACACTTTAGGGTAAGCCCCCCAGATATTTAGTGATATGAATAGTTCATGATTTATTAGGACCTTTCATAATCACTTAGAAATTTCAAAATCAAATGGCCAAGACATGCACCATTTCACAGAATATAAGTAAATATGAAAGCTTCCTTTTGAAATCCAATGACTCAAGCAAGGATGTACAGTAATAGTTTCTTAAAGAAAACAGCCAAGTCAGATACAATAGTTTGAGTATTGAGACAAGTAGGGTAAATTTGTTGTGGTTTTGCAAGGAGATTATGACTTTGGGAATTCTGAAGAGTAACTTCTAAACTTCTGATGTGAAATAAAATAGTGCTCCTGAGATCAGGGGCATAAGTGAGCAACAAATATATGCAAGGACTCTGTAAGGACTCAGAAGGTAAAAGTGCAGTCTCTTGAACAAGTAAATTGATAAGATATATAAAAATTTAAAATCCTGGAGCTGCCTATTACACCTTTGAAAATTTATTCTGTAAGTATATTTTCTCAGATACATGCAGATACACAGGATTCTATTGAGACATTGATTGTAGTGACTTATAAAAATGGAATTAGCTTAAATATACAATAGTAGAGAACCTGTTAAATAAAATGCAGCATTTCCATGTGATGGAACACTATGTGGCTATGACAAAAACATGACAATGACAACAATAATGTTACAATAATATTAATCATCTTCAGTTGAGCCCATATATTAAGGAAATAGCATGGTGTAGTTTTGCACAAAGAGTTCTGAAACATAGCTACTTGGGATAAAATCATATTCTTATCACTTTTAAATTTTGAGCCTCAGTTTACTCATCCACAGTGGGTTTAACTATAATCTGTATTTTATATGTTTGAGAGATTCAATGAGAAGTCTGCTCAGTACACACTCAATAAGAATGAGGTATTGTTATAATCTCATTTTTGTCTTTACATCTACCATATAAGCTAGGTATCATTATTATATCAATTTTTATGTGTGGAGGACAAGGTTGCATATAAGGAAGTTATATCATAGATAATCCTATGTAATAAAAGCCTATGTGGTTGTGACGCCCTCCCGCCATAACAACCCATCACTAGGAGGCTGTGTACACAGCAGGCGCACTCAGGTGGACAGGGACTTGACACTGTGTGTGTGGCGCAGAGGCGGGTCTCGTGGCTCCACACAGCAAGGCCGGGGGTCCCACGGCTCTGCGTGCCGAGGCCTGGGGTCCCATGGGCGCCGGTGGGGGCTTGATGCTGTGAGACCCCCCCCCCCCGCAAGTGCACGAATTTTGTGCACCGGGCCTCTAGTATCAAACAAAATGCTTTATGCATTTATCTTTTCAACAATATTTATCTAGAACTTACCTTATATTAGGCCTTGGTGAATATGGTAGTAATAAAACCTACAAAGTCTTATTTTCCTGGAGCTCACAATAAGTAGATAAATATGTGATGTCAAAGTGGATAATGCTAAGTGCTATCAAGAAAGTCAAGTAGAGCCAGAGGAAATGGGGAAGAGAAGAACAAGGGAGCATGGTGATGACACAGGAAAGATATGTATCAAGTAGTGACATAAACTATGTAGATGAAGAAAGAAGCTTCCAGGCCAAGGGAACCACAGTGATAAGCCCAAAAGGGGGTGTGCTCAGTATGTTGCAAACCAGGCTTTAAACTATAGCTCTGTGAATCTGAGCTTGGAAAGATATCAAGGTACATCCAAGAAGCAAAAGAGCTATTATGGATTATCATTTATATTGCAATAAGTATTTTATGTCAAATCTATATGTTTATATGTCAATGCATGCAAACATTTCTGAATAGGCAGGTCAAATTATGTCCTTGCCCTTGAAATTCCTGACATCTCTACCTTGAACAGCTGATGAAATGCTGTTGAATGCGGCCCAGACACTTGCTTTCTCATTGCTCCTGGGCTGCTCCAGGTGATGGCTCAAAGCTCCCTGGTACTTATTTTCACTGTGTGACTGATCTCTCTCAGTCTACTCTTCTCACTAACGTTATTCATCTCAGACATTTGACAAATGCCTTCCAATGCTCTGGACAAGCTGTGTTTAATTTTCTAGTTTAGGTATAGAAATGTCTCCTATCACTTGATGATCCATTCTTTTTATAGGGGTACCACATCAGAGTTACTAGGTTCCAAAGCTAAGTAAAACTCATTTTTTTTTAAAATAAATAGTCCTTTCATATCCATGGTATGGCTGTGCTACTACATTGGCTGAGACAGAGATGTAGTATTCAAATGACACTACCATAATATCCTTCCTGCTCTCTAAATTCATTTCAGTTGCTGAGTCCTGATGTTGATATTTGTCTTCTGAATAGTGTATTATGTCACAAGAAACCTGGCGTCCAGCTGTTTCTGCTGCCTTCTCCTAAATTTACCAGACTTCGATTTTATTTATGTATTTATTTAGATTTTAATTATAGCTGACATACAATGTTATATCAGTTTCAGGTGCACAGCATGATAATTAGACATTAATATAACTTAGAAAGTAATCAGTCCCTTAAGTGTAATACCCACCTAACACCATACATAGCTATTACAATATTACTGACAATATTCCCTATGCTGTACTTTACATCCCACAACTACTTGTATTTTATAGCTGCCAATTTGTACTTCTCAAGCCCTTCTCCTTTTCTACCCAGCTCTCCAATCCCCCCTCCCAACTGGCAACCACCAATTTGTTCTCTATTGGTTTGTTTCTGTTTTTCTTGTTAGTATATTTTGTTTTTATTAGATTCCAAATATTTGTGAAATCATATGCTATTTGTCTTCTCTCTCTGATTTATTTTACTTAGCATAATACCTTCTAGGTCCATCATGTTGCCACTCCTTTTTATGGCCAATTAATATTCCATTGTATATATGTACAACATCTACTTTATCTAATCATCTATTAATAGACACTTAGGTTGTTTCCATATTTTGGCTATTGTAAATAATGTTGCAATGAACAAAGGGGTGCATGTATTTTTTGAATTAGTGTTTTGAATCTCTTCAGATAAATACTCAGCAGTAGAATTGCTGGGTTATATGGTAATTTTATTTTTAATTTTTTGAGGAACCTCCATGCTGTTTTCCACAGTGGTTGTACCAATTTGCAAACCCACCAATGGTGCAAGAGAGTTCCTTTTTTTCCACATCCTTGCCAACACCAAGGTTACCACACTTGTTTATACATCTCTGAATCCTCAAAGCTCACATATATTTTTCTTTCAGCAAGCTCATAAATATCAGGAAAATTAGAGAATACACATGATGGTGATTGGAGTGTATGTATGATCTCTTTATGATCATCACCTGTTACAAATTATGTCCCTTTAGCATCACCAATTGTATTTCCACAGGGCTAGGAAAAAATTACATAATATCTTATGGCATAGGGTTGAGGAATAGGAAAGGCTTAATTGAGGAACTTGGCAGCCAAGGTCTAATAAGAGGAACAGATTTTATGATCTTCAATATTATCACCCAGGCTGGCATCATGCCAGGGTCTCTCTATGAAATGTAGTTTGTGTATGCGTTCCAGGAAAGACAGTCCATAGCCCATTGCTCTCCCTCCTTAAAGAGCAATTGGCAAATAATTGTGCCAGACAGACAGGGTAGAAGTACCAAGGCTTTGCAGCAGTTGTAGGGGTTGGTAGTGGCTTCAGCTGTGAGGGGCAAGAAGCCATTAGTCCTGTGAGAAGGTCAATAGTGATGCACCCATTTTTAATGGAATAAGGTGTGAGTAGGGACATAGGGGTTCTGTCAGGGTACAGAAAATTTTCCTCTCACCTTCTAAGTTCTTCTAGCTGGACTAATAATGAAACTAACATGATTCAGATTAACAGGAGAAAATATCCAGTTTATTTCCCAGATATACATTCGGGGGGCCCATAAAAAAACTGAAAAAAGGCATTGGGCAGTTGGGATTTATATGCCATTTTGAACACAGGTCTAGGATTTTGAAGGAGAAGTAGGCAATTTACAGGTAAATGAGCAAGAGTGAACACATGGCAAACATTCCTGTTGGGCAACACAGAAACAACGGGACACAGTGGGAAAACAGTTTTTTGCATGGATCCTTTCTGTCTACCAGACTTAATTCAGATAAGATAAGAGACAATACTAAGGTGAATATGTTAAGATCCCCTTCCTAAAGCCGACCTTCCCACTGAATTCTCTTAGGCAGAAAAGGAGATGGTCAACGGTTCTGAGTCTTTATTCTTAATAATCAGCTTACAATCAGTACCCCAAAAGGGACATATTGGGAAAACAAAACTTGAGTCCCCTTCAGTTCCCAAATAGCTTAGTGTCCAGACAACCAGTGTGAGCTCTCAGGGTGATGTTCAGACAAATCTGCCTGTCTCTCCAGCACACTTGAGTTTCTGTGATAGCCCAGCTGTCTCCCCTGCTATAAATAGTCAAAAAGATTGAATGAAATAATATCAGGCAGACAAGTAGGTCAGAGTAATTTTGTTCTGAAGTACAAGTTTTTAACCTTTTAAGAACTGTGGATGACAATAAGAATTAGATTTTATCCTTGAAATATGAGTCCAGGAAAATATACCAACTCTACTACATTGCAAAATTTCAGGGGGAAATTCACATGAGAGTTTACATCTAAATTCCGCTATGTATAAAACCCAAAACAAATTTGTTTATAGGCTTATAGAGTCCCATGCTTTCTTATGTTTTCATGTTTCAGTTAACACGATTCATTGTCATATTATAATTATTACAAAGGAAGACCAAACACATACATGGTCATGTGAAGTGAGATATAAGATTAAAGTTAACCTTAATAAAGGTTAATTGCAGTTTCTTATCAGATACATAGATAGCAAATACTCAAATTTGATAAATCACTTTTGAAAAGTTTATTGTGAATGTGGTTCTTATTTCATTAATTCCATGGCATCACAGTACAAGGCAATATTAACCTTCCTTACCAAATTAAGAGCTCCCTATGGTATATGTCAATAAAAACTATAAAAGAATATGAAATAGACAAAATTGATTACTGGTATCTTGTTCAGAATACTCAGATTATTTTAGCCTTTTCTGGTTTTTAATCTATTTTACAACTTTCTAATGAAGACCATAATTAATTTTAGACAATAATAAAAAATAAAAGCTTTTATGCTCAATTAATATTTGACAAAGGAGGCAAGACCATACAAAAGAGTCAAGACAGTCTCTTCAATAAATGGTGCTGGGCCAGAACCGGTTTGGCTCAGTGGATAGAGTGTTGGTCTGTGGACCAAAGGGTCTCAGGTTCAATTCCGGTCAAGGGCATGTACCTTGGTTGTGGGCACATCCCCAGTCAGGGGTGTGCAGGAGGCAGCTGATTGATGTTTCTCTCTCATTGATGTTTCTAACTCTCTATCCCTCTTCCTTCCTCTCTGTAAAAAATCAATAAAATATATTTAAAAAAAATAAATGTCTGAGATGTTGCTGCCTATGGTTTCTTCTAGGATTTTTGTGGTTTCACGACTTACATATAAGTATTTTATCCATTATGAGTTTCTTCTTGTGTATGGTGTTAGTTGGTGGTGTAGTTTCATTTTTTTTTTTGCATATATCTGTCCAATTTTCCCAGCACCATTTTTTTAAATTATTCTCTCATCCTTAGTGTTTCTATCTTTCTCTATTTCTCCCTTCCTCTCTGAAATCAATAAAAATATATTCTAAAAACATTAAAACTGGTTAGGGCTCAGACATCTCTTGTAGCAATATGTTTGTGGATCCTAGGGCAAGGGGAACAAAGGAGAAAACAAATAAATGGAATTACATCAAAATAATAAAGCTTCATGAAATGAAATAAAGGTTCAGCAAATGAAACCATCAGAATGGAAAGGGAGCCCACTGTATGGGAGAACATATTTGCCAATGATACATACGATAAGGGGTTAATTTCCAAAATATATAAGAAACTCATACAACTTAAAAGGAAGACAAACAATTCAGTTAAAAATGGGCAAAGGACATGAATAGACACTTCTACAAAGTGAACATACAGATGGCCAAGAGACAAATGAAAAAATGCTCAAAGTCCAGCTGGCATGGCTCAGTGGTTGAGTGTTGACCTATGAACAAGGAGTCACAGTTTGCTTCCTGGACAGGACACATGCCTGGGTTGCGCACTTTATTCCCAGTAGGGAGCATGCAGGAGACAGCCAATCAATGATTCTCCCCCCTCATTGATGGTTCTCTCTCTCTCTCCCTCTCTGTAATCAATAAAAATATATTTTTAAAAAAATCCTCAAAGTCACTAATCATCAGAGAGATGTAAATTAAAACGACAATGAGTTATCACCTTACACCTGCCAGAAGGGCTACCATCAAGAAATCAACAAAAGACAAGTGTTAGTGAGGATGTGGAGAAAAGGGAACCCTAGTACACAGCTGGTGGGAATGCAGACTAGTGTAGCCTATGGAAAACAGAATTGAGCTTCCTCAAAAAATAAAAAATAGAACCCAGCCCATGTGGCTCAGTGGTTGAGCATCAACCTATGAACTGGGAGGTCATGGTTCGATTATCATTCAGGGCACATGCCTGGGTTGGGGCATCCAGGAGGCGGCCGAATAATTATTCTCTCATCATTAGTGTTTCTATCTTTCTCTACTTCTCCCTTCCTCTCTGAAATCAATAAAAATATATTCTAAAAACATTAAAAATAAAACTGCCATTTTATCCAGTGATCCCACTTCTAGGAATATATCCTACAAAACCTAAAATACCAATTAGAAAGAAAATATGAATCCCTATGTTCATAGCAACACAATTTACAATCACTAAGATCTGGAAACAGCCCAAGTGCCATCAGCAAATAAGTGGCTTAAAAAGTGGTGGTATATTTACACCATGGACTCCTATGCAGCTGTAAAAAAGAAGGATCTCTTACCCTTTGAGGCAAATGGAGGGACCTGGGAAGTTTTATGCTAAGTGTAATAAGCCAGTCAGAGAAAAACAAGTATCACACAACCTCACTCATTTGGAATCTAAAGAGCAAAATAAACTGATGACCAAAATAGATCCCGAGACACAGAAGCAAGGAACAGACTGTTGAATCTCAGAGGGAAGGCAGAGGTGGGTGGGTGGGTGGGAAGATATGAACCATAGAATTTGTATGCATATATGCATAACCCATGGGCACAGACAATGGTGTGGTGAAGACTGGGACAGGGGGTGCTGAGGGATGGAGGGGTCAAGGGGAAAAAAGGGGGACACCTGTAACACTTTCAACATTAAAGATAAATGTAAAACAAAACAAAACAAAAGAAGGGACTGCAGCCTGGGAACACTGAGATTCAGATAGCAACCTAAATTGTGTTCCACTGAGATAAAGGGTAGGCCACCTTTTATAGGGAAAATTCCCAACAGGTTCCCAATTAGGTCTGTTTTATGTAAACGTGGTATCCAAATTGTGCAGATTGGATGGGGCAGGTCTTAGTCCTTTGGGAGAAAGACAAAGCCAGGTTTCCTTGCAGTGGTTGACTCAAATGGTACAAGCAAGCAGGGCATAGTGCAGAAAGTCAAGAGTCTGAGGTTCTTGTATGCAGAATACATGAGGAGCCCCGGTCAGTCAATGGCCCTCGGATGACCTTGGGAATTCCATCTCAGCAAATACATTCTTCCAGGTTCACATCAAATTAATCTTTCTCCTCAGGATTTCATAGTAAGTTGTGAAAAACTGACACTAATGCAAATATTTTTTTTTAGAAATCCAATTAATTTTGACCAATGAAGATACAATTGATCACTGCTCTATCGTTATTGGTTAAATCTGCATGCATTTGTAAATTCACTCTAATGTTTTAATTCTCTATACATGTGTGTCCTTTGAATTCTCATTTGAAGCAGCTTTTACATCGTGCTGGTTCCCACCAAATTTACAGCTGAGTAAATCTGTGAAATAATTCATTTGATAAGTATGTCATAATTTAACCTTAACAATATATTCAACACATATTCTAAGTTCTCATCAACAATAAAAATGAAAAAAAATATGTTGCATAGATAGGAGATTTTAAATATTTGTGTATAAAGATGCTCTACTTCCATAGCTCCTATTTAGTGTCATGAACTAGGGCAATAAAAGAGAAGGAAAATACTTTTATTTATTTATTATTTTTGAAATTTAAAACATGAAAGACCCTTCTCTAAAATAGTAGGATTTACCAGGACTGCCATCCTGGAGTTCTTTGCACTTGGCCAATTGCAATGTACTTTGCTATTGTGTGTATTATTTGCATGTAGGAAAGTTTAAAAACAGAATTTATATTCTTCCAAATTTAACGAGACAAGATATTCGGGGAAAACCTGTCTTTAAATATTATAGCCTGAAGATGTTGCTGGTGGGAACAGGGTCCTTTCATGGAGTCATAAGAAAAGAATTTCCGAGGACCCACGTATGGGAGCTTGAGATGTAGTAGTGAGATTTATTGGAAAAGAAATGGAAGGCTGCCTCAAGGTTCCTGGTGGATCATCTCTGTCCATTCTACTGTGGAAACAGTCCAGACTTGTTTTTATCAGGCCCAGAAGGAGGGCCAATGTCTATAAATTCTGTGCCATGCCAAAGCTTGGTCCAGTTCAGCCTCTGTCCCTGTCCAGCTAGTGTAGTCTCTTCCCAGCTGCACTCAGCTGGCACTACATTGCCATACTCAGGCTTGCTCTTGGAGCCTGCACAGGGAGCCTACCCAGCTGCTGGCTGCAGGACTGCTAGGCCCACATAGATGCTACTGAAAGAGAGTGCTGAACACAGGAGCAAACATGTTACAGATGTAGGGGGAAGGGGGAGAGGGAGTGAGAGAGAAAACACGTTGTTAAGCTTGGATTATATATACTACTAGAGGTCCGGTGCATGAAATTCGTGCACTCAGGCAGGGGGTGGGGGTGCCCTCAGCCTGGCCTGCACCCTCTTGAAGTCCAGGAGCCCTTGGGGGATGTCTGACTGACTGCTTAGGCCTGCTCCCCAGAGGGAGCAGTCGGACATCCTTAGCACTGCCGTGGAGGCGGGAGAGGCTCCCCACCACCGACACTGTGTTCACCAGCCATGAGCCCGGCTTCTGGCTGAGCAGTGCTCCCCCTGTGGGAGCACACTGACCACCAGGGGGCAGCTCCTGCATTGGGCTTCTGCCCCCTGGGGGTCAGCACGCATCATAGTGATGGATCATTCTGTCATTCGGTCAATTTGCATATTAGCCTTATTAGCCTTTTATTATATAGGATCTTGGGCTTGAGAAGCACCAGGTGCTCTTTCAAACTAATCAATCACTTTCCCAATTCTTCCCAGGCTTCTCCTGGGTCTTCCCTGTAACCAGTTAATTTCCTAGATCTTCCACGGTTTTGTGTCCCTTATCCAGTTTGATCCTTTTTCCAAGCTAGACAAACAGGCCTCCCCCTTGGTTCCTACTGCTCATGCCTCATCCTAGGAGCACCCCCCTCCATGACATCTTGTCTTCTACTGGGGCATGCGCCCAGCAGGATTTCCCCTTTATTGTCCATTCCTCCCCACCATAGTATGGGCGAGTGGACTGGTTTGACTCTGGGGAGACTGGAAAGCTGGTCCTCCCTCCCTACATGGGGGAGGGAGGTGTGTTAATCCCCTTGGTGGGGCAGTGCTATGACCCCTGAGGGTGTCTGCAGCTGCAACCTCCAGACTTAATCAGGCTTATTGTCCCATTCAGCCCCCTGGTAGATTAGGCTTAATAATGTCTGATTCCCTTTGCTCCCTTTCTTTATTAATATCTAACTACCTATGCTAACAAAAATAGTAAAAAATAAGATTATGTTCAAAATACGTTTCTGTTCAATGAAATATACATATATCACAAGATAGCATGCATTTTCATTTCCAGTGTTTTCATTACAACTGCATTAGTATTCCTTAGATAATGAGCATTCTGATCATTTGGCTAAAAATCAAATGAGGTAACAATTTAATTGTCTGATTTCTGTGGAGTAACTGCATCTTCTGGGAAATGGATTATGACAAAGTACAAATTTATTTCTGTTCTTTCCAAAAAAAACAAGCTTCAATTAAATGTTAGCACCCCAGGTGTTTTGCAGCTCCTCAATGAAAACCTTGTCACTGCAGCTGACACGAGAGGTATGTCAAAATTCCAGATGCTTCATATATTTCCTTCGGAATCCAATAAAGAAAGTTAAGGAAACTATCTGCATGAGAATGACTTTCTGCAATGGAAGGCATCCTGACACTGATTAATTGCCAATCAAAACCCATATTCACTGGAATGACAGTTATATGCAAATAGCAAAGGCCAACTGAAGAAGGCCTGGAATGACATTCCACTTACAAGAAATTTAATTTTCGGGAAATAAATGCAGCATACTGAGATAGTAAGGCTTGGAGAAAAATAAACCAATATAGCTTAGAGGTATAATTTTATTTTCCTCTTTTCAAATCATTTCTCACTTCATATGCCATGAAAGTGATTTACATTTTTTTCCCCCAATACAAGCTATTTTTATTGATCCACAGATCTTTTTCAAAACAGCCTTTAGAAATAGCTAAGATCTATTGTTTTGTCTTGGAGTGTGGAGAGCAAGAATATACAGGCATGATAAAGAGACAAACGAGATATTTTGGTACCTTGTAATTATTGTTTCTTTTGAAGGATATGGGCCTGACACCAATCTAGGGAAAAATATAACACCAGCACATGATCAAATGCTAGAATGTTCAAAAAGGGAAATTTCTGAGCAGGTTCAAGATAAACCACTCCAAAATATGCCACTTTGGCATGAGGATTATTTTAAGCTGCAGACAGTTGAGAAATAGTAGACATAGAAACAACCCTATGCCCTCTCCCTTTCTGCCTAAAAGTAGGGCATACATTTCCCTTTGTGAATGCAATGTAAATTTCCATTTGTGAGGTTGCCCCTCTCATACCAGAAAGACTGGAGATGGCTCTGAGATGAGTCTGCATAAACATATCTAACAAAAAAAAACCACAAAACAAAACAAAAAACCCACCTAAACAGTTATTTACCATGTATTTCCTAGTCCTCTCACCACAATTTATATCCTTTTGTTAAAACAATATATAAGCTCCCTAGTCAAACCACTTCTTTGGGTTTTTCACTTCTTTTCTGTGAATCCTTGTACACATAAAAAGTATTAACATTAAATACAATTTGTATGTGTGTTTGTTTTTTTTCCTCTGTTAAGCCATCTTGTGTCAAATTATTTCATACCAGGAATAAAACAAACAAACAAACAACAACAACAAAAAACTGAAGAGGGTAAAAGAAAATTATTTTCTTCCCTACATTTCCATTCAACGCAATATGTTTAAACAATTATTTTCTATTACATTCTTTTATCCGCTCTAGGAATATATGAAAGGAAAAGTCTGCAAGCGTTGTGGTTGGTTTTGGTAATGATGGAACTACTGAGGGTAGTTTGGTGTGCCTGAAATGTAGTACATGGAGCACCAGGATTAATTATGCCACACTCATGAGTTGGATCATGGCAAACCTTAGACCAGGGGTGGGCAAACTTTTTGACTCGAGGGCCACAATGGGTTCTTAAACTGGACCGGAGGGCCGGAACAAAAGCATGGATGGAGTGTTTGTGTGAACTAATATAAATTCAAAGTAAACATCATTACATAAAAGGGTAAGGTCTTTTTTTATTTTAGTTTTATTCATTTCAAACGGCCGGATCCGGCCCGCGGGCCGTAGTTTTCCCACGGCTGCCTTAGACTATGCAGTTTGGTTTTAAGCAGATCTACAGAAGTTTCCAGCCTGGACCTTAACTACTCATTTGCTTAACAAATACTTACTTGTTTATTTAATATGTGTTTACTAAACACAGTGTATGTGCCTCTCACTACCAGGTGCTGAAAAAACAACAACAAAATATCAGACAAATTCTCTGCCCATAAGGAGTTTACAATAGATTGGAACTAATAAATATTTGTAGAAAGGAGACAGTACTATTTATAACAGGAAGTGCTAAAGGGACATAGAAGAGCTTGGCATTTATGTTAACAATCTGGAAATAGAGATGCCCCGGAAAACTTCCAGTAATTTAAAGCATTTATTATCTGTCTTCTTATCTGCATCTAAGACTTATTAGTGTGTGTTATTAATACAAGTTGCATGAATTTATTTTATCAGACCTTGGTGAAAATTTTGCTTTAAATCTGGCACAACAGGTTGAATCATAGGAATGCCAGCTGCATCACAAAATTAATCTGCAAATTTGCTCAAAGGGTGGAAAACTGTTACCAAGGTAAGCAAGAGTTCATCTGCCCAGATGCACAGACCAGAACAGCAAGAGTTTGCTGTGGAGAAAAGAATTAGTGTATTAGGATTGGTACCATCTGGAGAACTGTGAGTTCATGCTCCCAAAAACCGGGATCTCAGATGGTTGACAGACAAGAGGTTTTTACAGCAAAAATTACATATCATCATGAGTAAGGAGTCTGGATTTGTGGGTGAAACTGATTGGTCCAGAGTGAGGTTTAGGCATTAAATATAATTTTATGCCTTGGGCTCAGCTTTGGCTTTCCTCCGTCTAGTTTCATGGGGTTGTGGCCAGGAGGTAGTTCTGCATTAGAGCTCAGGAGCTGAAACACAGCTAGGGCAAGATGATCTTTAGCTTAAGAAAACCCAAACCTTGTGACCATTAGTCAGGGCCTGGCCATCATTTCTTGCTGCCAGAGGGAGATATAAAATGTAAGGGAAAGAGCCAAGGCTCATGGAGCATGCTGTGAAGAAGCTGAATTGAGTGTCACGGCTACATGTTAAATAAAAAATTTACACTAAATCAGGACCCTGGGTTTCAATAGGAAAGTTGTAGAACATGATGTTTGCAGGAATGTTGTCTCCTCCATGATCTTGAACCTTCAGGCCCACATATCCCTGGGATGATGGTCCCAATGCGGTTCAGAAGATGCCACCCTGGAATATGGAAACTTGCCATGTTGAATAGTTTAAGCTAAAGGAATTTGAGCAAACAGAGAAGCAGTAGGTCACTCTGACCTTCCCCTTGCCCTTGTTCTGTTACTAAACACAAGAGGCTCACCACTTGGGGTGTTCATTCAAGAATCAGGCATGGTTGTCACAAGGTAGTTTTATTTACTTGCATCAAGTAAAGGAGACAGGGAATTCACATCCAAAATGCTGTCTCCTGGGAGGGAGGGAGGCTTAGCCATTGCTGACATACACTGTTAGTCAATTACATGTTGATTTCTTCTTTGTAGTTGGCTACACTTATCAGGGGGGGTTCTTGTCAAGCTCATCCTGTTTACAGCTATATCTGCAAAATACTGTGCTACATTTTCATGTTCAGCAAGAATGCATTTAGTAAGAACTGTCCATACCTTGAGACTCTTCATCTAACAGTTCCCTAAAGCAGGTCCTAATGTTATAATGTACCCCGCGAATCACACAAGGACACCCCAAGAAGTCGAATTAAGGAGTCACATTTATTTCAAAGCCTGGACTATGAGGGGGGCATGCACTCCAAATCTCATAGTCATTACATAGCCCCAAACACCAGATTTATATAGGCAAAGATCACAAAGGTATTGATTACATCTCAGGGTTTGGAATGAGGAACCTGGTTTGCAAAAATGTAGTTACAGAAGCGGAATTGAGCAAGTTAGTTAAATTATAGTTTTGGGTCTCCGGATCACTGAATCAACGGAAACACATTGCCTGGAGCCACTGAGGCAATTTAGAATAATTGTGCTGTCCTGGTCTTGGGACCACTGAGTCAACTGGAACTCATTATCTGTGGCCACTGAGGCAATTTAGGATAATTGTGCTGTCCTGGTTCCCAGGTACAGAAGAATGTGCTTTCTAAAACCAGTGAGACCACAATCAATGGGATATTCAAACCACCAACAACGGAGTATTCAATTGATTGGGATAGCATACATAAGTTCAGAAAATCAAAGTAACTTTTCTATTGTTAAACAAAGCAAATCAGTACAGAAGCCAAACAGCAGGGTTAAAGTTAAACTACAGTTTCTACCTGAGATGATTGCTACCATACTTCACTAAAACCTTCACGTGAGAGGTATCATCCCTACACCAAGAGGAAAGGGGCATCCTTATCCCTGAACACAAAGACACCAAGAAGAATTCTAGCAAGCCGGTTTGCTAAATTTCCCCCAGTTAACTACGCTTACTTCCCACTCTCTGTCATATTTTATAGGGCTACACACTCTTCATTAAAGCTAGCATAAAAAACACTCAGGCAGGTCTAGCAGTTTCTTTGTGTCTTAATTTACTTATGGCACCCCCTGTGCCACATAATGTTAAATGTGTTAAATAAATGTGTTTAAAATAAGTGTGTTAAAGAAATGTATGTGCTTTTTTCCTGTTAATCTGTCTTTGTCAATTTAATTTTCAGAACCAGCTAAGAACACTAAGAGGTTGAGGGAAAGTCTTTTCTTCCCTAAGGTACAACTGCTCTTAAAATAGTCAAGACTGTGTGTGTTGCCCAGAAAGCCTATGGATTAAAATGTCCATTCTACCTGGAATAGCTCTTCCAATAATCCAAAGAACCACAGGCTTTCTTGTAAAGTATTTATAATGCTCCTATTTCAAAATTTATGTTGTATACTTTGGGATTCTTTTGGCTTCTTTTAACCACAGGTGGTCCCATAACAAATGTATTTCATTTATAAAAATCCAAACTCTCAAAAATATGTGCTACTCCGCCTAAAACACCTCTCACATGCTGAATTGAATCTTTAATACAAATAATTAAATAATGAGCAAACTCATTAGGCTATCCAATTTTGGTTATTTGACTGTGTAATTAATTGAGGATTTTACTGTATTTTATAATTACTCATTTTTTACTAAGTGAAAATATAAGAATGAACCAACCATACATACTAATAAGAAAAAAGTATCATTCCCCAAGATAAAACTGAAACAAAATAGAATATAAAGCAGGATATTTGGAAATATTTCACTCAAATTATAATTTTGGCAAGGTTGTATTATATATTTTTTAATATTTCTTTTACACATGGAATAAAAAACTTTTTATTCTATGTAAATCTGTTTTTCATCCCATAGATATTCAGAATACATACATATATTCAAAAAGGAATTATGCACAAAGGTTGAAATTGTCTTTTATTATGAATAACACTGCCGGGAACATATTTATATACAAATTATGGACTGCATCTCTGATTATCACAATGTCTAGAGTCATGCTGTCTGCACTATGCATAAACTTGTGAATATAACTCTTATTTATTGATTTCTAGAGAGAGAGGAAAAGAGGAAGGGAGAGAGAAGGAGAGAGAGAGATCAATTTCTTTGCTTTACTTATTTATGCATTCATTGGTGTATATTGTCTGGGGATTGAACCTGTGACCTTGGTATATCAGGACTGTGCTTTAACTAACTGTGCTACCCAGCCAGGGCTTCTATATGTAACTCTTTGACA
Source organism: Myotis lucifugus (assembly GCF_000147115.1). Classification (NCBI taxonomy): domain Eukaryota; kingdom Metazoa; phylum Chordata; class Mammalia; order Chiroptera; family Vespertilionidae; genus Myotis; species Myotis lucifugus. The sequence goes on from NW_005871080.1 coordinate 8,553,264, forward strand.
CCACCTATCATTGTGGTGGATTTCTTCAAGCAAGAGTTCTGGATAAAATGTATAAATAACTAAAAGGTCTGGATTACTTATATTTTACTCAATTCTGCTGGCAGCGGTGGATGAGAATGGGTTTTGACAATTCTAAAGGAATTTTTATATTTTAAAATTATTTTATAGTTGATTTGCAAATAAAATACCTTCTTGCATTAATTTTCATTTCTTTCATTTTTGACAAACTTGATTTCTATTTCACATGTTGAGGAGCTATTTGTATTCATTTTCATGAGATTTTCTGTTGTGGTATTTATTTTACTTTTATTAATCTGCATTTGTTACAAAAGATGAAAAAACTTCGTCATATTTAAGGCCAATGTTTAAACCATCTATTTTTTTTAAACAAGTGTATAACATAAAAACTATGCTAATATGTTTTTCTGTTTGAATTTCTATATATGTGGTGTCTCCCTAAACATCCCAAGATTTTTGCTGCCTTAGAGAAGCCAAAGTGGAGGTAAAAATGACTAACAAGAGACTTCAAATGGGAGAGTTATTCAAATTTTTAACCTAAATTTGGATTTTTGATTCTTTAGCAAGACAGACAGTATTTTGCAGCAAGAAAGGCAAGATTGTTAAGAGAGGATTTCAGAGAATTTATCTTACATTTACCCTGGATTACGGGGCTCTGCATGGTGTCCAGAAAAGAAGGTGAAGCAGAAGCCTGCTCAGGGTCAGCTATGCACTTTACCGAATGAAAATTCAGGTTCCCTCATTCAAAATTACTCAGAATATCAATCTGATAAGGGGTCAATTTCCAAAATATATAAAGAACTCATACTACTTGACAAAAGGAAGACAAACAATCCAATTAAAAAATGGGCAAAGGACCTAAATAGACACTTCTCCAAAGAGGACCTACAGATGGCCAAGAGACATATGAAAAAAATACTCAAAGTCACTAATCATAAGAGAGATACAAATTAAAATGACAATGAGATCCCACCAAACACCTGCCAGAATGGCTACCATCAAAAAACAACAAGTGCTGGCAAAGATGTACACTGCTGGTGGGAATGCCAACTGGTGCAGCCAGTTTGGGAAACAGTATGGAGTTTCCTCAAAAAATTTAAAATGGAAGTGCCATTTGACCCAGTATGTTCTAGGAAATATATCCTCCTAAGAATCCTGATACACCAATCAGAAAGACATATGCCCTCTTATGTTCATAGCAGTGTTATTTACAATAGCTAAGATCTGGAAACAGCCCAAGTGCCCATCAGTAAATGAGTGAATAAAAAAAAAAGCTGTGGTACATTTACACCACGGAATATTATGCTAAGCGGAATAAGCCAGTCAGAGAAAGATAAGTATCACACGATCTCACTCATACGTGGAATCTAAAGAACAAAATAAACTGACGACCAAAATAGATCCAGAGAATAGACCTATTCTCTGGAATAGACTGAGGAATCTCAGAGGGAAGCGGGGAGAGGGGAGCGGGAAAAGATTAATCAAAGAATTTATATGCATATGTGCATAACCCCTGGACACAGACAATAGTGCAGTGAAAGCCTAGGAGGGGGTGGGAGCGGGTTGGAGGAGGTTATTGGGGGGAAAATGAGTGCAACTGTAACTTTCAACAATAAAGATAAATTTTTTAAAATTATTATTTACAGAGAGGAAAGGAGAGGGATAGAGAGCCAGAAACATCGATGAGAGAGAAACATCGATCAGCTGCCTCCTGCACACCCCCTACTGGGGATGTGCCCTCAACCCACGTACATGCCCTTGACCGGAATCGAACCTGGGACCCCTCAGTCCGCAGGCCGACGCTCTATCCACTGAGCCAAACCGGTTTCGGCGACAACTGTAACTTTCAACAATAAAGATACATTTTTAAAAATTATTATGAATATCAGTGACAAAAGAGCATGGGACCTTGCCGGTGTGCTCACTGGTTAGAGCACTGGCCCGTGCACTGAAGGGTCTCTGGTTCAATTCTAAGCCAAGGGTAAGTGCCTGGGTTGCAGGTCACTCAGTTTCACTTGTGATGTCAACAGGATCTCTTCATGCCCCCAAGGGGAGCAAAGAAGTTAGCTGAGCTGAGAGCTAGCAGGGCAGCTGAGACATCAGCTATATTTGCCAGAGGTAGAGGACAGAGTCTCAAGGTCTGGGAGGTAATAACCAAATGCTACTCTTGTTAGTTGCTAAAAATGTAACAGTATTTCCCAGAGAACTGCAACTAAACCAGATAAGGTTAGCAGCAAAGAGGAAATTAACATGTAATTAACCAAATTCATGGGTTATAAGCCTCCTTCTTGGAGACAGACCTTGGGATGACCCCTGTCTCCCTCCCTTACTTGTTGCACTCAAATAAAACTACCTAATGACAGACACATCTCCTTCTTGGGTAGAACACCCTGTGCAGCGAACCCCTTGAGTTCAGTAACAGTGTCCTAAGCAAAGGAAAGAGTGGAGGAGGAGTGAGCCCGCCAAGCTACCCCGTCTCACAGCAGCGCAATAGAGGGGAAGAACCCTGCAGCTTCATTCCCTGGTGAACGTGGGAGGCTCGTGAGGAAAAAGAACAGAAAATTCTGGTTACAAGGATTTGTCTGGCACAAACAGGTACTTTACATAACCTCTTGTCTTACAAATAAGTGATACATTTGAAAAGAAATCAGAATCCTATCAGGAACTGTAGGATGTAGCTGTCTCCTGGATAATAAAGTAGGTGCAAGTCCCAGGGTAGAAAGTCTTTGCGGTGAGTGTCAGGTGCCACCTTTGCAAACGGAACACCAAAGTCAGAGAAAGCTCAGCCTATTAACTTATTACAGAAAGAGCGCATCACCTTAAGAGAGACTTAGTTTCTTAGAGGCAGTAGTTGGGGAATAGCTATACATGTAGGGTTTAATGCTTCGTCGGTTGAAGTCAAAGTGTTTAGCGGCTGAATGTGATTGCGAATGGACACGGTTTTTGATATAATGGTGTAGGATCTGTGGACAAAGGAAAGTGAGGGTCTTAACAAAGTTACGTGGCCAGTTTTCAGGTGAGGGATCTCTTTGCCCAGTTGGACAAAATATTGCCCTAAGAAGAAGGCTGTCTGCCTAAACAAACTTGTTCTAGAAAGAGGCTGGCTGAGCATACTCCTTTCAGAAAATTGGTCTTGGGAACGTTCCTGAAGCAAACAAATTATTTACTGATTTACACCTTTTTCTTCCTGGGGAACAGTTTTCCAGAATTCATAAAAGTCATGTTGGTGGAGACAGCCTTCGTTTTTCTATCCTGATGGTTAGAATTCTGGGCTACAGCTTCTCTTTGTTCTCAGCAGACTCTCAAAAGTAACATCAAATGCTGCTCCTTAGGAAGAGTAAGATTTGATCTGGGAAAATCAACAGACACCCCTGAAGTGCCCAATGGTCATTCGCAGGGACAATGCTGGGCGAAATTTTAAAGTAAAGTGCTACCACTTCTTTCAATGACGTTGTAATTTTATTTCTCCTCAACCTCTTAGTTTCCCACCTATGTTTCATTTATACCGTTTTCCTCATGTGCTAGATACCCAGATACCCCTTCCCCAAGGTATCCTCAAAGAAACTGAATAGAAGTCAATAATCCTTCTTTTAAATTGGAACTGCTGGCTAGCCGTATATTTATTTGGGAGGTGTTGTACTGCTTTAACCATCACTTCAGAAAAATATGCACATCCATACTTACTTGCCACAATTTGTTCTATGAAACAGAAAGTGTAACGTGCAGAATCCATGTCTTTGGGAAGGATAAGTTATTTAGTAATATAGAAGTGTACTTTTTAGAAATACTTATTAACTGTATAATGGAGTGAATACTAACTCCCTTCAATATATTTTTTAAAAAAAATGATTTTAGAGAGAGGGAGGGAAAGAGAGAGAGATAGAGGGAAAGAGGGAGAGAGAAACATGGACGTGAGAGAGAAACATTGATCGTCCGCCTCTTGTACTCGCCCCAACCAGGGACGGAGCCAGGGGTGCGCCCTGCCCGGGAATTGAACCTGCCGCGTTTTGGTGTACAGGGCAATGCTCCAGCCAACTGAGCCACATCAGCCAGCACTCCCTTCAGTATTTTTAAGTTCTGTTTTATGCCCTTTGTTTTCAGTTGGCTTAAATAAAATACTGAATTGGCGTTTTCAGACTAGTGTAGATTGGTTATGTAATTACAGCTCATCAGTGGCCTATTTAGTGCAATGTAGTGAGAAAACACTGGAGTGAGAGTGAGGAAATCTTGGTTTTAGTTTTGATTCTGCCACTCAGTGACTGTGGGACACCATATCACTTAATTACCCTAACTTCCAGTTTACTTATTTATTAATTGAAGAATTGGACTAACTGGTTTCTAAAGCTACTGCCAGTCCATCTGTGTGGGCGATTCAAAGGTGTGCAGCATCTTACGTGACCTTAGACAGGGGACGTATTTTCTTTCATGCATTTGTCATTTGTTTGTGCTAAGTGTCAAAGATCACTTATCACAAATGGATGGCTTATCATTGTTATTTCTGCACATCTGTTTAAAATGTCTACAATAGCATTTCACAGCGGTCCACGAATTTTTAGAACACTGGGAAAAATAAGAAGCCTCATTTGCTAAGAACACATTGAGAACTTTTCTTAAATAATGATTATTTGGGGACCAAGCAGACACTGGTGATTAACACTTCAGATTAGCCACTCTGGCTCTTAGCAACATCTTAGTATAGAAAACCCATTCTAGAGCCCGTTTTCTAAAGTGGGAAGAGTTAATTAACTCCAAATATTACTGATTCTCAGGTCTGGCTCAGTGAGGATGACATTCCAGTGGCTTAAAATGGTTTTGTAAAATTGAAAGTAAAGCAATATTTAAATTCAATACAATGTGTACAACCATCACCGCTATCTAGTTTCAGAACTTTTTCTTTTTATCATTGCAAAAAACCCCCTCCATACCCAGTAAGCAATTATTCCCCTTTCCCTGTCCTCCATCCTACGACAACTCCTAATCTACTCACTGTCCTTACGAATTTGCCTATTTTGATATTTCATATAAATAGCAGTATACATTACAGGGTGGGAAAACGTAGGTTTACAGTTGTCAGTACATGAAACAGAGTTTATTCTTGTATTATTTATTATTGTAATATTTTCCACACAGATAACTACAAATCTACGCTTGCCCACCCCTGCATATGGCCTTTTGTGATTGGCTTCTTTTACTTAGCATATTACTCAGGTTCATCCATGTTGTAGCATGTGTTAGTACTTTATTCCTGTTCATGTGATTATCATCCATGTGTATATCTTCTATGGGGAAGTGTCTATTCAACTCCTTTGCCCACGTTTTCATTGGATTGTTTGCATTTTTATTGCATGGTCAGAAAGTTTTGAAAATGAAAGTAAAATTGAGATCATCTTCACAAACACTCTAGTCCAGTGATGGCGAGCCTATGACACGCATGTCAGAGGTGACACGCGAACTCATTTTTTTGGTTGATTTTTCTTTGTTAAATGGCATTTAAATATATAAAATGAATATCAAAAATATAAATCTTTGTTTTACTATGGTTGCAAATATCAAAAAATTTCTATATGTGACACGGCACCAGAGTTAAGTTAGGGTTTTTCAAAATGCTGACACGCCGAGCTCAAAAGGTTCGCCATCACTGCCTAGTCTTCCAAATGAGAAAACTGAGCCAATAGGAAGGTATAAGACATGACCAAATTCACCCAGTTATTACTGAACATGAGACTCAGGGGCAGTGTCCTGCCCCACATGTGTCCATACGGTCCTAGCCACATTCTTTTGTATGCTACCCATACCCCAGAGGTTTACCCCATAGCTGGCAGGGATTGGGAGGACAAGCCTTACTATTGAAAGAATGATGATCACCTGAGGCCATCTTAAATATTTAGAAATATAAACACATTTTCATGTTAAAATAAGATTTAAGGTTTAAGAATTAAAAGTATACATATAAAACACAACATCTAGATTCACCAAGTGAGTAAAATATGTAGTTTGTGTGTCATTTTGTGTTGAAGGCAATTACAAAAAAAATGCAAATCATAAATGGGTTTCAGTGATACCAACCTAAATACAAAGTTTAAAATTTCCATCAGACAACATAAATTAAATGGAGAGATCAATTTATGCTATAACATATATAAGAGATCCTTCTCGCTTTTAATATGCCCTCAAGCCTTTTGTTTGATTATATTTAAATCTCGATTTGTTACAAAGCATAAAAGAAAGGCACAAAATCAATGAAAAGCTTGAATTCACTGTTTAAGAAATGGTTGCTACTTCTCTGGAGACGAGACTCCTTCGGGCGATGTAGTCAGCAGAGTGCAGGGAGGCCAGGCCTGTCCTGCTCGGGGCTCTAACCCAACTTTGCCGTTCGGGATCCCTCAGAGTGTGGAGGGAACATCAGAAACAATGAGGCCAAAGGTCGAAAGCCACTGAAATGGGAGATAAGAGATGGAGCTAATTAGATGCTTAGAAGGTCCTGAAACCAGAGCATGAAAGCACTCAGCTGTTTCAGACACACAAGCCGAACGGAGCATGGCCTTCGAGCAGGGGAGAGAAGGAAGGCGCCAAGCCTAACATTTCTCCAAGGTCAGGGATTATAGATGAAGGACTGTTGATAAAAACACAACAGGAGTAAATTGCCTTAGTCCCTTGTGACCTGTGCGATGTATCTGCCCTGCTATTCTTTCCTGTACAAGAGAGAACATCCTTTATCTCAGCTACCAGAAAGCATTCTAACATTTTCTCTCAGTGTCTCAGTTTTTCAGAGCTTTAACATGATCAAACTGGGTTAAGAAAGTCTTCATAATTATTAGCAGTAATTCTTCATCTTGGAGTTTTTAGTATTTACTCTTATAAATCTCTTCCTATAGATAATGCAGATCATTAGTTTTAAACAATAGACTACATTTCCTAAATATAAAATATGTTTCCATTTGATAATTGTCAATATGAAAACAAAACCAGGCATTTCTTGCGGAAATTAAAATATGAACACATTTCTTTTGCTATGGATAGTGGTATGATTCATGCATGTATTTTCTATGCTATCTTCTTGGGCATTCTTTTATTTGCAGCTTTACATAGCTGTCTTGTGTCCAATTTATAGGAATAACTTGAATTCACAGATGTTATTATGTTAATATCCCTGCCAACTTTCCATTTGCCAGCTAAAATGTGGTATATAGAAAGAGGTATATAGAATATGCAATGCTTAGAGTAAGGTTTGCATGATGTGACAGTCTTTGTTCCTCAAAAAATAATGTAGAAGATATAGCATGTTGTATACTCTAATCCAATCTTCTATATTCCTTGCTGCTTAGAAATGCCATTTGTTCAAATATGCAGCTTTCAAATAAGATAACTCTTGCCTGGCTGGCATGGCTCAGTGGTTGAGTGTCAACCTATGAACGAGGAGGTCATGGTTGATTCCCAGTCAGGGCACATGGCCCGGTTTGGGGCTCGATCCCCAGTGTGGGGTTTGCAGGAGACAGCCAATCCATGATTCTCTCTCCCTCTCCTTGCCTCTCTGAGATCAATAAAAATATATTAAAAATTATATTTCAAAAAGAAAAAAGTAAATTCTGATTGTTCTAAAGTTCAGTTTTGTTTAATAGATATTTCTGTGACAACAGGAATGCTCCATTCCAATATACAGGGTGGGGTAAAAGTAGGTTTACAGTTGTTCATATGGAAAATAATACAATCTACACTAATAAAAGAGAAAAATGGTAATTGGCGTACGACCGCTACCCTTCCCATTGGCTAATCAGTGTATCCTTATGCAAATTAACTGTCAGCCAAGATGGCGACCGGCAGCCAGGCAGTTGGAAGCGAACATGAGGCTTGCTTGCTCCAGTGACTGCAGACTCCAACGTTCCCCGCCTGACTTGCCGGCCTCTGAGCTGGCAGTTTGAAACATTCTAACAAATATAGCCGGCTGGGATCTCAGAGCTGAAGTTATACATTGTTTCGATTATAGAACGGCAAACAAACCAGCAGCGGAAGCCTCAGACCTAGAGCCAGAGCTAAAGCTGGCCCAGAAGAAAAAAAGAAAAGAAAAAAAGGAGCTTCAGTCAAAATTGCCAGCCTGAAAGCAGCCCTCAGCCCCTCACCCAGACTGGCCAGGTACCCCAGTGGGGACCCCCACCCTGATCCAGGACACCCTTCAGGGCAAACCAGCTGGCCCCCAGGCCTCTATCCTATATAGTAAAAGGGTAATATGCCTCCCAGCACCAGGATCAGCGGAGCAGCAAGACCTCCTGGCACCGGATCAGCATGACAGGGTGCAGCGCCCAAACCCCCTGATCGCCCTGCGGCTCTGTGTGTGACAGGGTGTGGCGTCCCAACCCCCTGATCAGCCCTGCTCTGTGTGTGACAGGGGGTGGCGCCCCAACCCCCCCCTCCCCACGGGCCCTGCTCTGTGTGTGACGGGGTAGAGCCATAACCTCCCCATCGGCCCTGCCCTGAGTGTGACAGTGGCGGCGCCCCAACCCCCTGATCGGCCCTGCTCTGTGGGTGATAGAGGGCGGCGCCCCAACCCCCTGATCCGCCCTGCTGTGTGTGTGACAGGGGGCGGTGCCCTAACTCCCCTATCGGCCCTACTCTGTGAGTGACAGGGGGGAGCTCCCCAACCCCCTGATTGGCCCTGCTCTGTGTGTGACAGGGGGCAGCGCCCCAACCCCCTGATTGGCCCTGCTCTGTGCATCACAGGGGGTGGTGCTGCAACCTCCCCATTGACCCTGCCTTGAGTGTGATAGGGGGTGGTGCCCCAACCCCCCAATCAGCCCTATCCTGAGCGTGACTGAGGGTGGCATCGCAACCTCCCAATCCGCCCTGCTCTGTGCATGACAGGGGGCGGCGCCCCAACTCCCCAATCAGCCCTGCTCTGAGCCCGACCAGGGGCTGCACCTAGGGATTGGGCCTGCCCTCTGCCACCCAGGAGCAGGCCTAAGCCAGCAGGTCATTATCTCCTGAGGGGTCCCAGACTGCGAGAGGGCACAGGCCGGGCTGAGGGACCCCCCTTCCCCCCCGAGTGCACAAATTTTTGTGCACCGGGCCTCTAGTAATTAATAAATAACAATACCAGAATAAGCTCTGTATTTCATGTACTCACAACTGTGAACATACTTTTATCAACACCCTGTAGTAGCCATTAGCCTCATGGGGTTCTTGAGTACCAAAAATGTGACTGGTAAGATAACAAAACTGAATTTTTAATTTTACTTAGTATGAATTTAAGTTAAATACATGCCCGTGGCTACTGACTGTTGTATTGGACGACTCAGCACAACTCATCATGGCAGTTTCATTGACATTGCCAGTGACCGGATTCACTTCAGGCATGTGACAGAAGGTTTGCCAACAGATGGGAAAAGAATGTTGCTGGCAAAACAATGGTTTTTTTTTCCCATCAGACAATGTCCTACATGGCATTGTTGCATGGAACTCTGACAGGAAGCGTATTGTACTATGAATAATAACATGGTAGAGCAAAACTGCTCCAACGTTTCTTAGATTTCTGTAAATGAGGTCATGAATTTTCATATTGCGTAAGCCATTTTGATTTGTGTGTCCTGTTATTTGAAGAGGAAAGCATCATAACTTATATAAGCATTGTCCAGATTATTTGTTAAAATTGTCAGAAGTATTTTTTAAACTTTGGTATTAGAATGAGCTATTATTTGAATTTTAATAAAGGTGATTTTGGTATATATTGTGTATCTTTGATATGGTAAAAGTAGAATGCTTGTCCTGGCCAGTGTGGATCAGTTGGTTGGAGCATTGTCCTATAGACCAAAAGGTGGCAGGTTCGATTCCAGTCAGGGCACATACCCAGGTTTTGGGTTCGATCCCCAGTCTGGGCCTGTGGAGAAGGCAGCCCATCATCTCTCTCTCTCTCTCTCTCTCTCTCTCTCTCTCTCTCTCTTTCTTTTTCTCCCTCCCTCCCTCCTACCCTCCTTTACTCTACTGCTCCTTCTCTCTCTCTTCTCTCTAAAAAAATCAGTTAAAAAGAGAGTAAGTACTTATGTAGAAATAAGAATAATAGTGAAGATCATAGTTTTAAAGTTTTCATATTTGTTGTCCAAATTGAAAGTCATCTTAAAATCTTATGAATAGGTAGCACATACTTAGTGAAACATACATGCTTTTGGAGATGAATGAATTGAAATTAGGAGAGATTAATGAGGTCAGACAGTTATCATAGTTGGGATATATATATCTCAACTTTGGGTCATTTTTTTTATCAACAAATACTGATTTAAAATATTTTTATTTATTTCAGAGAGGAAGGGAGAGGGAGAGAAAGATAGAAACATCAATGATGAGAGAGAATCATTGATTGGCTGCCTCCTGCACACCCCACACTGGGGATCAAGCTCGCAACCTGGGCATATGCTCTGACTGGGAATTGAACCATGGCCTCCTGTTTCATATGCTCAACCACTGAGCAACACTGGCCAGGCCAAATATATGCATTTTAATTAGGTTCATTGTCTCTGTAGTTATCCTTTGTGTAAGTGGATTCCAAAAAGAATGTAAGACAGACCATTCACTACTTGTATATGTAGTGATCTAGTTGCTTTTGCCTCCAATATATCTCTAGTTATATGAAATACCAATATCTTTCTGAGTCAAGTAGGTAGGGTGGAAAATGTCACATTGAAGAAAAGGACAATATCTTCTTTATTATATTAAAGATAAGTCAGGGGCAAAAAGAAACAATCGAAGTAAGTAATTGGTTTCTAGAAAATAAAGGATATAAATGTATGAAGTTACACGTAGTGAATGATTCACTAAATTTCACAGCTAAGAAATTGAAGAGAGCTACATTCACTACTATTAAAGTTAATTATTCTAAACATAGGTCTTAAAATAACTACTGTTAGTTGCAAGTATTTAGGTAAATTTTAGAAATTGTGCTTAAATTGTGCTTTTGCTTTTGTATTTTCTTGCATTTAAAGAAGAAACTGCTTTCCCTTGTCTTTCAGGGGGAAACAAAAAGCAACCCTTTGAACTCAGCAGAGGCTCCTGAGGTTAGACATCTGTCAAACCCTTGAATGGCTGTTAAGGGAGACTATGCACCTTCTTTTCTAAAGCACTTAAGTACACACGTGATTATATTTTGTCTGGGAATGCAAAAGAATAAAAATTATTCAAAGTTCTTCTAAGCTTTATGATTTTATCATTTAACTTTTGTCATTATAAATTTAAGATCAGCAAATACAGATTATATTAGAATTTAAATATTTTAACGCTTTTAGTTTACTACAGAGAAACTTTTCCAATTTAGTTCCTAAAAAAAAACAACTCCAAAATGCAAATGTGAGAGCTACCCATGTAAGGGTAGATAGAAGAGGAACTGTTGCTATATAAGAAACCTATCTCTAGATATCTCTAAGATACAGCAATAGCGAACAAAGATCTATACAAATAGTAAGTAATTATAATAATTGCTATTACTAAAATAATGATATGACTGATAGTGTCTGTTACACTTTATTTTGTGTTAGGCACTAAACTAAGATTTTTATGTCACCAAAGTAAGTTTTTTTCCCCATTAAATTCTTACACCAATCTAATGAGGTAGATACTATTATCCCTATCTTAAAAGTAAATAAACTGAAGGTTAAAGAAGGTTAAAAAATTCATTTTACATCATGAATAATAATAGAAAAGTTGGAGTGGTTTTCAGACTGGGCCCTGTTTGTTTCTCTTCTCTTAGAAATCACCATCTGGGTTCTGCAGGTGTCCAGGGTTTAAAAAAAGTAGTTATAAATTTTTTTTTAAAATGTGTTTTTTTTATTGATTTTAGGGAGAGAGAAGGAGAGAAGGAGAGAAAAAGAAAGATGGATCTGAGAGAGAAACATCTATCGGTTGCCTTCCATTCACACAGGACTGGGGTAACTCGCAATCTGGGTATGTGCCCTGATCAGTAATTGAACTGATAATCTTTCAGTGCACAGGAGGATGCTCAACCAACTGAGCACACTGGCCAGGGCCTTATAAATTTTTCAATCATGTATAGTGGAAGTGGAAGTCAGGACTCTGTGTGTGTGTGTGTGTGGGGGGGTAATTTCAAAATAGATATCAAGATACCAAGGTCAATGGGAAATTTTGCCTTGTTTCCCATTCAGAGTGAAGAGAAAGGCTGCACCACTCTCAGGAGAAAATGGCTGTGCAGGAAAACATGGCTTCTAGACCAGAGATCCTGTGCCCGAGAATGAGAGACAAGCTGGGAAATGATTCTTATGCCCTAAAACATGCACATAACTCACAAAAGAGGGGCTAAAGCTGGATGAGAGAAAGGGTATTTTAACCAATACACAGTCTCCCATGTGACTTCCCATTTAACCAATGTCTTAGTACCTCCTAAGCCTTTGTCACTCATAAGACAAGACCCCGAGGAGGGAAAAATTCAAAATTGCCTGTGCTTAAGATTCTGTTTTGCTAAAGGAATAAAAACTTAGGTTATTAATTTGTGTAAAAACAACATTTAATTTTGCATTCCTGAATTATGAATTTACTAATAGCTAATTCACTGATTTGGTAGAATTTTTACAATTAAAAATGAACTTGGAATTTTTATAACATAAAGATGATATATGGCCCAATACCTGAATACTTGCAGTCAATTTATATGTTATTTCTAGGTTTAAAGTTTAACATGTGATGACTAATGGAGGTGAGCAGTTTGAAATGAGTCAGAAGAGTGATATTCTGGTTATTGCAGACAATAGGGTATGAGTGCATCATTTAGAGCCCACAGCAAGCTCCATGAGGGAAGAAAAGTGAGGGTAGGTCCCTAGTTGTCAATTAACATTGAGTCAAAAAAATAGAACAATGAATGGGCCAAAGACCTGGTTCAGTGAGAGAAAGCTTTTGAAAAGTGTAAGCCACATTTTTCTCTACCTCTTGTTGTACCTTCCTATTGAAAATGCCCTTTGAGATCAGAAAACTCATGTTTGGTCTTTATTTGGCTAAAAGTATTCTTAACTTCTTTTGGGTCCTACACCCTCAGAATCTTGCTTAATGAAACTTATAAGTATAATAAATTAATTTCAGTGTGGTTAATGAGTAGGTTTGCATGTTACAATTTCCTAGTAATTTCTGAAGATTGTATTTAACTGAAAGCAACGTTTCTAGTACATGGATGGTATATATAATAATAAAAGTGTAATATGTTAATTAGGCTGGACGACCTTCCAGAAGCTGGGGCAGTGAGGGAAACCCGGGTCCCAGGTGCCAGAGGGAAGCTGGTGCCGGCAGCTGGGGGAAGGAAGGCCTACTCTTGCATGAATTTTGTGCATTGGGCCTCTAGTGACATGACAAAAATAGTTTGGGCTAAGAAGCCTTTCAATAGGCCTTACAATCAATCACTCTATATGGGCAACTTTTCTCACAATCAGACACTTGGCTCAAGCTAATAAAATGAGATATAGGTAAATTATCCTTTATTGATATTTTAGCTAATAGACATTTTCTTTAAAACAAAATCCACCAACAAACTCTCTTCCCAATAACCCCTGAGGTTTTCAAACATGGTTGTCAAAACATACCTGGTGCATTTCCCAAATCTTTTCAGCCTGTCTTTCACTGAGGAATATATTTGATTATTTATAAATGGAACAGACTTCTTAAGTGGCTTTTCATTTCTATGACTTGTAGGCTCACATTTTAGTAATTAAAATATTTAACAAGGAATTGATATTCTTCATATGGAAAAGATGTATTCACTTTTGTTATCTAGAAGTTTCACAATTTTACATCATGATTTGTTTTTAAGAAATATTAATCAAATACGTATGCATCTGCTACTGTGAATTAAACCTATACAGAAAGGCATATAGAAGTGGCAGTGGAAAAATCAATGAAGACAAAGAGAAAACCATTCAATTATCTCACTAGAACAAAAGATTTCCACTGTGCTGTGTAACAAAAGACTAGCTGTTTCAAGAGCCAACTGAAGAAAAATTGAAAAGAGTAAGTGTAATTGTTTAATTGAGTTTCATCAGTGACATTGGTTAAATCTACTCCCCCAAATTATTGTGACAGCTCATACCTCAATGATGGGGCTCCTGTTTTAAACATCTACACTTACTTTAAGTGGTGTTCACATGTGCTTCCAAATCCTGTGAAGACTAAACAGGAGGAAACAGGGCTATAATAGCATCCCAGTGATTTAGAGCACGCATAAGGAAAGGCATTACGTGCTAAAAGGCTATATACTCATAGATAAGGCATTTTGTGACAAGGGTGATAAACATCTGGCCCTGCCCAGAAGCCAAGTGATTTGTATATCATGATTTGGGGTATCACCAAATGAAAGAATTGGCAACAAAAAATATTACTATGTACTTTGCATGGGGGATGAGGGGTTGGCAAAATAGTTTCATTCTTACCAAATTGATGCATAAATACCCAAACTTGAATTCTTAATTCAGTGTTCTAAAGCAACCTTGGATGGGCCTCGGAAAACCTAGAAAACACCTTGAAATTAAATACATACAATTTTATATGTATACATAACATTTGTATACGGGAAAAATCTCTGTCAATGCTCATATCAAGCTGCATTGAAACAATGCACGTTTACATTTTTCATTACTAAATTGCAGAGTTCCTTGAAATTATATGTGTTTAGCACTTTATTCATATCAGTAAGTTCCAAATCTCACACCTCACGCAGCATCCATTTCATAAAAGGTCAGTGGTCTAGTGAATGTTGATGGTTTCGAAGAAAATGAGTTGTAATGACCAAAAGGTTCAATGAGTTTTCTTTTTTATGATGCATATGTTTTGAAATAAACTATATATATGCTAAAGAAATTAGGACTACTTTTGGGAATGATTTCATACAGAGAGAAACAATGTAGAAAGATGTCTTTTATAAGGGAACATTCCTGAAGCCACTGAAGTTATTAAATTCACATCACATAGTTGATACCTGAAGAGACCCACTCTCTCTTGAATCATTAATCACAAGTCCCGTTTGAAAGTACTTTAAAA
The DNA here is from genome assembly GCF_000147115.1 of Myotis lucifugus. Lineage (NCBI taxonomy): Eukaryota > Metazoa > Chordata > Mammalia > Chiroptera > Vespertilionidae > Myotis > Myotis lucifugus. Next base: position 8,568,294 of record NW_005871080.1, read on the forward strand.
TTCACAATTTTTGTAAACACAGTGTAATTGAAGTTTATAAGGAAGGGATGGAATTTATATATTGTCAGATGGCTATCGTAGAAGTATTCTATTCTCAATTTAGAACACAGACAAAGTCCACCTACTTACTCTCTTAATAATGTTCTTAAGACCAGTGATTTTCAACTGGCTGTGTAGTAGATACTGTGATGTTCCAACCACATGTTACTCCATAACTGAAGGACTTATTTTATAATTTCTGGCAATGCTGCTGCCTAATAGCTGTGAGCTGTCAAACTTTCCTATGTTTGTTCTTAGCTGAAGAAAGTCTACTCTCCCAAAGTCTCACCCTGAGTCTGAGACAGCCTTCATTAAATGCATGTTAATGAAAAAAAGGCCCTTCCACTCCTCACCACCATGGGGCAATTTAGGACTACTGTGGTTTCAGAGATTCTTGCTGGATTAAATGACTTTCATTGAGACGGTATCATAGCCCAACTTCTTCCTTTGTTCAAAGATGCTTTTCCCCCATCCCTCACCGCCCTTTGCTCCAACAGGTGCTAATTCTGAGACTGTTTCCTAACAAACTCTGGCACTTGTGTCTAGAATCAATTTAATAGACAAAAATATAAGTACAGAAATCAGTTGAGAGGCTATTATTGCAAGCATGGGAATAGATTTCTATGGTAGAAGTGGAGGTGATGAGAAGTGTTCAGATTTTGGATATATTTCGAAGATAAGGACAACAAATTTCCAGATATTTTGGATATGGGTTGTGAGAGAAAATGATTCAAGGATGACTTCACTTATGTTGGCATAAGTACTGGAAAAATGATGCGGGAGCTATATTTGAGAAGATTTGGGAAGAATAATTGATAATTATTTTGAAGCATGTTGAGTTTGAGATATCAATGAGACATCTAGTAGAAATTTCAAGTAGACAATCAGATTTATAAATCTGCAACCTGATAGGTCACCGTGGATGAGAGATGTACTTTTGTAAAACTTTGGGATATATAAAATTTTAAAGTTATGAGAATAGATGACAGTTCCAAGAGAATAAATATACATAAAAAAGAGAAGAAAACCAAAGTTTGAGACTTAGAACTCCAACTTAGAGAATGAGGAGAAGAGGAAGAACTAGCAAAGGAGACTGAGATGAAATGGTCATTTAGGTAGGAAAAGTGGAGTCTTGGAAGAAATGTGGAGAAGAATATAAAGGTGAAGAGTATGGTCAACCACCTCAAATGCTACCTACAGGTCAAGTAAATTGGCTTTATTCACTTTGAAAGTAATATTGATGACAGCATTTTTAATACACGAATGAGAAAAAAAACATGTTGGAGTGGGTTTGTGAGAATGTGTGTAGAAAGGAAATAAAAATACCTCTTTCTAGATATTTTGCTATTTAGGGAAGCTGAGTAATAAGAAAGTAGTTGGTAGAGAAAACGAAGTTTAAAAGCTTTTTTTAAAAAGAGAAATAACAGTATATTGAAGTGGTGATGGGCATGATCTGAAAGTAAGTGAAAGAACAATGATAAAAGATAAAGAAGAAAAAAGGTTGGAGTAACAAACTTGGGTTAAATAAGAGAGAATAGTGTCTACAACACAGGTGAAGGCAGTGCCATTAGATGTGAGTAGGATGATACAGTTATAATAAAACATTTTTAATGTGCTGGAAATGCAGCCAGTGTACAAAGTAAAGTGTTATTTATGGAGCCATGCTTACAAATAACAGGTTGAAGTTGTCTTCATAATTTTGCTTTCTAGAAAAATGTAGAATGTTCAGGTAAAACAGCTGATTTTTAAAAGTACAAATTGTAACAATTGAGTATTTGAAACTTTTGAAATCTTCTAAATATGCAATACTTTCAAAGTCAAACTTTATATGCTATTAGAAATGTAATTGTGAATAAAGTATGCTTTTCCCTACATATTAATTGAAGGTAAATGCTATACATCATATGTTAATGCAAAAAAGGTGAAAACATGTCCAGGAAAAATAAATATTTTTAAATATTTTTATTTTATTAACATTCAAACATAGAACAATAATATGTTTAAAGTTAGATCTTAATCATATATCACACAAAAATTAAATGACTATTATTCCCAAAGGCATTCATGAGGTAACATATTGCCAAGAATGGAAACTTAATATCAAAACAGACTGGGAAAAGTAGTTGGCATCTCCCATATATCCTGATAAATTAATCATTTATATGTAAACCATTAAAACATCAGTCAGAATATAGCAGCAAATTCTGTAGCACTGGGTCATACCATTTACAAATGTGAGCATCTGGCAACAAATAACCTGAAAGTAAATTTTCTTTTCCAATGTTATTAGCCACCTAGGTTTATAATCAATGTCTGCTACCATTTATGTTTATTCAGGAGCATATTAGAGGAGACTACATGTAAAAACACTGCCTTTCTCTTCTAACTCCTGACTGTTAAAAGATTTTATTTTAATTATTTTAGTTATTTTGCCCCATTTCCTATCTGGGTTAAATTTTCATCTTTATGGGTTTCAAAAAACAAGCATGCTAATCTCAACTATTGTCATTTATGCCAGAGGTGAATAATTATCAGTAAGTGAAAGAATGTAACTGTAGCATGAATGTCCTACTGGTTAGGCAAAGCATTCTGGTATTCCCAAGATCTCCTTCTGTCCCCACAGAAAAGCTGGAGCTCTAAGAAAGGGAATCAGGAGCCAGTGCTTTGCCTGCAATGTGAAATTTGCAATGTCAATCCATTTCCCTATGTAGATCAACTCCAGATAATTTTGTGAGTTTCTGTAGAAAGTGACTTCCCCTTAAACTTCCCCCTCGTCATTCAGTCATTGTCAAACATGTGGTACAATTGTTTCTGCAATTGCTATCAAGCAAGAAAGAATGGTCAACATTATGGAAAAGGGAACCAAGATGTCCAAACTATGATAATTTTTGCTTCCTAAGAGCTTTTGGTGAGTTAAAATTACACTTAATCAGTGAAGAAATAGAATTTTTCCTTCCTTCCTGTCACTCTCCCTCTCCCTCTCCCCATATATGATACATACCATCTACTCAAGCACTTTCCCTAATCTCTTATTTAGGAATTCCTGGTTACAAAGATTCATGATTACTAAGCACAAAGTGGAATGGGTGCTCCCATTGTTTGTTTTTTTTTTAAGCCATTTTTGTTTTTTTTTTAAGCCATTTTGGTCCTAATGGTTTGCTCAGTGTATAGAATGTCAATGGTCAATGGCATGTACCTTGGTTGCAGGCTTGATCCCCAGTAGGGGGGCATGCAGGAAGCAGCTGATTGATGTTTCTCTCTCATCATGGATGTTTCTAACTATCCCTCTCTCTTCCTCTCTGTAAAGTCAACAATAATAAAAAAAGAATAAAGTTTAATAAAAAACATACATATAACATGATTCCATTTTTTCAAAATTACAGAAATGTGAAGTAACACATTAAAACATGGTCACAAAAATTTTTAAAAACCATTTTGAGCATTTGTATAGTGAGTATTCAAAACATGTCTGCCAGATTATTAGATGGATTTTGCATTAAGTCTGTAAGACATTGCTTTTTCCTTTTAATGCTTTGGTCATATTTCTGTTCATTGAAAACATCCTTTAAAATTGAACAGCCCTTTTGAAACTCCACACTTTTCTTGCTGTTGCTGCATGGTCAAACACTGTTGGCCTTCGGGTCTTGGGGCTTGAAACCAATAAAAGGAACACAGAAACTGTTCTGTTGGTAGGGTGCTGCATGTATCTATAAGCCCTGACCAACCAATCCCAACTATCTTCTTTGTTTTACCATTTCTGTAGACCTCCCACTCCAACGGGATAACCTAAATAAGAATTATATTAATCATAGGTATTGGTAGCTGGTATTTATACAACAAGACAAATCTTGTCATTACTTGTTGCCATTAATATCAAAGAAAAATATGGGAGCAGAGTAAATAAAATAAAATAGCCTAGGAAAAATAATTCTATATTGCGCTGACACATCTCTCCAATCTCTTGTGAGGTTGACCCCAGGGCTATTTTCTGGATCTCAAATGCTCATCTCTAATCTTTAAAGCTTGTGTAAGTGTGTGTGTGTGTTTGTTTGTGTGTGTTTCGGCGGGCACGCGCACACATGTATATGAATGTGTCCACTAGTATTTGAAATGAAAATGTCTACCACTCTCTTATCATATAGCTCAAATACTCTATACAACCTATATATAATAGAAAGCTACCATATGGAAGATTCACAAACTGTAGGGTGCAAATATCAAACCAATTGTCTTGAAATATTTAGAGCCATAAATGGTAACCAATGTTTGTATTGGTTTTGGTGCAGCATTCTTATCACCCGGCCTAATTAACTTGTGTTATTTTTCTATATATTTGACAATACAAAAGTTTATGTGTGAATTGTAATAATCTCTCACCTATTTTTCTGTAAGTTTCCTGTGTTTTAGTAACCATATGAACTCAAATTTTTTGGCAGCTCAGATTTATTTCAATTTGACAGAAAAATGTGTTTTGGGTTGGGAGGTAAGTTGCGCTTGAGACAGAAACGTAGTCAGATGCTTTTTGACCATGGTTCATGGAAGCTTCACTGCATGGTAAAAACTATCACAACAAATTAAATCCCGAACACGGAAAGTCATTATATCATGCAGTCTGATGAGAAAAGTGGTAAAAAAAAATGGGTTTCAGATTATTTAAGTAGCAGAATGGGAGTTTTTCAGATTATAAATTTATGTTAATACTTTAAATTAAACCCTATCTTTATGAACTACATTGTTTCTTTAAAATCTGAAGAAATAGAAGAGCCTCAGACTGCAATGCAGCTCTGTGAGAGCCTTAGGCAGCTCAGCAGGGTGCTTCAGGGCAAAGTTTGGAGTACAGCTGACCATTGAACAACACAGGTCTGAACTGTGTGTGTTCTCTAATGGGTGAATTTTTTTCCATCTTATAAACAATTGACATAGAATTATGCTATAGAAAAATACAGTACTGTAAATATATTTTCTTTTTGTACGATTTTCTTAGTAACACCTTCTTTTCTCTAGCTTACTTATTGCAAGAATACAGTATATAACATGTAACATACAAAATATGTGTTAATTGACTGTTTATGATATTGGTAAGGCTATCAGTAGTTTAGGTGGGAGTCCTATGGCAAGAAGAGGACATTAAAAAATGGCCTGGTGCACAGATTCGCACACAGGTGGGATCCCTCGGCCTGGCCCGTGGGGATCAGACTGAAACCAGCTCTCCAACATCCCCCAAGGGGCACCCTGGAATTGGGCTCCCTCCTCTCTGGTTCTGGGTGTGTCACCCCAAACTACAGCTGCCAAGTCACTGCAGCTTGGCAGCTCCTGCATTGAGCATCTGCCTCCTGGTGGTCAGTGTGCATCATAGGTACCAGTTGGATGGTCAAATGGTCAGCCAGTTGCTTAGGCTTTTATATATATACAGCGGGGCCTTGACTTACAAGTGTCCTGACTAATGAGTTTTTCGAGATATGAGCCGTCTCTTGGCCGATTTTTGCTTTGAGTTGCGAGCTAAAATTCGGGTTACGAGCCAGCTTCAGATACCCCACTGCTAGTTGGCGCAGCGAACGTCACAGTGAACGCCATAACATCAGCCCAGCATCACGTGTCTCACTCGTTCACTTTTGATTTGACGTACGAGTAATTTGAGTTATGAGCTCCGTCACGGAACGAATTAAACTCGTAAGTCAAGGCTCCACTGTACTAGTATATATATTTTAAATTTATAAAAACATCTTTCATAACTTTGCTCTGAAAATTATAGTAGGTCCTATGACAATTCAGCATTTTCTTATTAAAAATTGGGACTTAGAGTTGAGATCTCTTACGTATTATTTGGCAGAAGCATAAATTAATATCTTTCTACTGGGAGAACACTAATGATTTTTTTTTTCATGGTTTGATTTTGATATTTGTTGTGTAAAGTGAGATTTCATTTGTGGTTTCATTCAAATCCCCCAGGAGGCCATGTGGTATGAAGTGTAAATGTTTGGACTCTGGAGTCTGAGAAGTACCTATACTTTTAAGCCCTTATATTCACTATTAAATATAGCTTATCTCCAAATTAGTTATATATGGACTCTTTAAATGATCATTATAATAGTGACCATCTACTAAACAATATTCTAGGCACTTTATAGAATCCAAATCCTGTCTCATATATTCACATTTTGAATCTTCTCATGAAACATGGATATTCTAACACTCCAACTACCCTGTACTCACCACCACGGAAAACAAACAGACGAAACAGAACTCCCTTGCACACATTCGTCACTTCACATACAAGAGGCTGATGTTCCTGCTCACCCCCAACCTGGCAGCAGCACCCAGCAGGTTCCATTGGGATGTGCTTCCTGGTTCTTCTGAAATAAGTTTCACCCACGCTCTGATTTCATGATCGCTGTGGTTTATTTTTAAAGTATGTAAAGGGAAAAGAAGCAATACCGTTCCTTCCCTGTTAAGCAATCATACAACACACCAAGTGACAAAAGATAGTAACCGAGGTTATGCCAGACCCATGGGGCCTGTATCCTTCCAGGAAGACATTCCTGCTGAATGTATTTGCCAAAGAGGCTCTGGGGGGACCGTTTCAGCCTCCAGCACTCCCAGGACTGCCTTATTTCACAGTAATAACAATAACTACAAGGAAAAAAAAACACGGGGAGAGTTAAAAGTTATACTTAGATTTTCCACCGAGTGAGGTCAGTGCCCCCAACTTCTGTGTTGTTCAAGGGCTAACTGTATTGTACAGGGCAATCAAAACCAGGTCCTAGTATGTCTATTGTGATTAGTCATTGGAAGGGTGCTGCCTAGCAGTGATGGCGAACCTATGACACGCGTGTCAGAGGTGAAACGCAAACTCATTGTTTTGGTTGATTTTTCTTTGTTAAATGGCATTTAAATATATAAAATAAGTATCAAAAATATAAATCTTTGTTTTACTATGGTGGCAGATATCAAAAAATTTCTATATGTGACACGGCACCAGAGTTAAGTTAGGGTTTTTCAAAATGCTGACACGCCGAGCTCAAAAGGTTCACCATCACTGGTAGGGAGAGTGTGTATCTGACTTACTTGCTACAATGGATACAAAGATGCAATAACTCAAGGTTGTTATCTGACTGTGCTCTTTGCAAGTTTCATTCTTAAAGGTATATCTGAATCACAAATCTCCACTACTTCCACATTAAACACCAGATTTTGTAAAATTTCACTTTAAAAAGACCATTTATAATAACAACAAACTTTATAATAACAACAACAATATCTTGTAAGATCTTTAAAAAAGTAAAACTATGGAAATCATAATAGAATAACCAAATTTTGGCTATACAATGATCATGTATGGCAAAAGTCTATATACATAATTATTCTACAAATTCAATAAAACTGTAGTTGATATCCTAGTAAGATTTAATAAAATATTCATGAGATATCAGAGCTTAAGAATAGAGGATAAATTCATGAGGAAGAATAACAAAATGGGGACACTTGTTTTATGTAAATAAAAATGATAAAGTAATGCAATAAAATCAAGAACTTAAAAATAAACTCATTAATCCATCCTATCTTAACAAACACTTAAGTGGTGATACAAATGAATATGTAACAATGGCTTCAAAATTTAGTGTTACTGGATAAGTGACTTCACCACAATTTTTTTAGAAAGTAACATAGGCAAATGAAGAGACCAAAACTGTTCTGATAAGTGGAAATATCAATTATCAATAAGCATATGAAGAGTTGCTCAAACTCACTAGTAATTAAAGGAGTAACTATTTCAAATCAGAATGTATCACTTTCAATCCATCAGATTCAGAAAAATACTATTTAAATCTATAAATACCAAGTATATTTGCATATATTTTAATGAGATTTTAAATGAACACAACCACCTTGGAGAGCACATTTGTCAATATCTAATAAGGCTGAAGATGCATATACCTTACAAGTCAACAATTTCGCTACTAAATTAATAAATTTTCACACTAGCAAGAGAAGACATGCTCCAACATGTTAGTTAAAGTATTTTCTGTAATAGCAAATATTATATTCAACCTAAATTTTCACCAACAGCAGAACAAACAATTAAACTGTGCTTGATGCAGTATTTAGAACTGACCTTTTTGGAGTCACTGCCAGTGTTTGAAGACCAGCTCTTCAACTCTGGGCCAAAATGCAGCTCTATGCTTTAACTCTTTTATTTGCAAAATGGAGATAAAAATTATACCAGCCTCACATTTTTGTTGTGAAGACTAAGTGACTAATGTGAATTATATACTCACATAGTGAGTATATAATTGTGAGCTAGTATTATTAGTATAAGTCATATGACAATAGAACATGCAACAGGTAAAATGTATAAGCTAAAATGATGTCTATTTTTTTTAAAATATATTTTATTGATTTTTTACAGAGAGGAAGGGAGAGAGATAGAGAGTTAGAAACATCGATGAGAGAGAAACATCGACCAGCTGCCTCCTGCACATCTCTCACTGGGGATGTGCCCGCAACCCAGGTACATGCCCTTGACCGGAATCGAACCTGGGACCTTTCAGTCTGCAGACCGACGCTCTATCCACTGAGCCAAACCGGTTTCGGCTAAAATGATGTCTATTAATGTGAATGGATTTCAACAAATCACATTTAAAACATTTTTTAAAAAAGAAATATGACCACTTTTACATAACTTTAAAACAAAAAAATACTATATATCATAGGTGGATATGTACATATATAATAAAAGTATAAAAGCATGCATGGAAATTAATCTGTAACTTGAACATTTAATTTTATTAATAGACTTAAAGAACATGATTTTAATAAGTAGACTTAAAGAGTATCTGAGCATTGCTTGACTATTCTTTATATTTTTATCAATGTTTGAAATACTTGGAAATTAAAAATAGTGTATTGTTAATTTACCTTTTTACCAAGAGCCCTGCATTTCCAAGACTCTAAATTTTATTTCTCTCCATTATTCAATTTTTAGCAATAGCTTCTATAGTTCTTAAAGGTACAGTTTCTTACTTAAAATTAAATTGTGCTTAAAAAGTACAATTTGTTTAATTTTTCTTTTGTAATAGTTAGACCTAGTCCATCTGTGTTATGATTGATTTTACAATGCAAGCATAGAATAATCCTACTTCTAAAATGTTTACACATTTTAATTAATATGAGTATGTTGATACCTATGAAACATTGGCTACAGACAGTTGATTTTCCCATCAGAAGTCATATAGGGGATTTGAAATGATTGGAAAACTAGGGCATACTGCAGCTACAGTCATTTCCTTCAAAGAATCCCATGGTGCCCATCTGTGCACATACCCCAAATCTTCAACATATTCTCATTTCGGTAGCCTTTCTGACAGACAAAATAGAGTTTCTATAGATCCTTCTTATAGTTTGTGATGAGGGGTTTGCATCATGCAGACACAGGAGTTGAAAAAAACATTTTCTATAAAGAGAAAGATAGGAAGTATTTTAGACAATGTGATTCATATGTCCTCTGTCACAGCTGTACTCAACTTTGTAGTTTTAGTGCAAATTTGGCATAGACAGCATGCTCACCAAAGGGCATATGAGAAATGGGAGGTTGGCTGCAGTTTCCAGCTGTGATTCAGAGTCTCTACAATGACATAGTCAATCTTTCAGGCCTATGAGAGCCAATGTGAGGCCTTACTTTCCTCTTAGAAGATGTTGCAGAGCAGGTTATGACAGTGCTTTCCTCCAGAAACTCAATACTCAAGAAATACTTTTAAATTTTATTTTATTTTATTATTATTTTTTAATTTCTTAAAGTATTACAAAGAGTATTACACATGTCTCCTTTTTTCCCCCCCTTGACATTCCCCCGGCTTCCCCCACCCCCCAGTGTCTTGTGTCCATTAGTCATTCTCATATGCATACATATAAGTCCTTCGGTTGATCTCCTACCTCCCCCAACCCTCCCCAGGGTTCCCACTGTAGTTTGACAGTATGCTCAGTGCTGCTCTGCCTCTGTATCCATTTTTGTTCATCAGTTTATAATGGTCCTTATTATCCATAAATGAGTAAGTTCATGTGGTATTTTTCTCAGCTTCCCAGGGGCCGTCCCAGCCTCACAGAGGCCGTCTCAGCCTCACAGGGGCCATCTTAGCCTCACAGGGGCCATCTCAACCTCACCGGGGCCAATTCAGCCTCACCAGGGCCGTTTCTAAATTTTATTTTTTTAGAGAGAAGGAAGAGAGAGAGAAGAGAGAAACATTGATGTGAGAGAGAAACATCAATTGGCTGCCTCCTGCAGGTTCCCAGACCCAAGATTGAGCCCATAACCTGGACCTGGACCCTGACCAGGAATGGAACCTGCCACCCTTTGGTGTACAGGATGATGGATGCTCCAACCAACTGAGTCACACCAGCCAGCATGAAACCCAATACTCTCTTAGTTGTTCCACTTTGAAGAGTGTCTAAGTGCATCCATATTAACTATTGACATTATTAATTAATGAATAAAGACAAAGAAGAGAGTCTAGCTGTTCCTAAGCCTGTCCTAATAAGATAGAAGCCTTCCTGGTCACTGATTAGTCTCTGCAGCAAGCTTCTGACAGATTCTATTATTATTGCTACAGGTGGGAATATAGCAAACACAATCCTTCCCAAGTTATTTGAGTAGCTATTTTTTCATTATTACTTGTTTGGTGAAACAACCTAAGATTATCTTGACCTTAGGGATGACTCCAAACAGCCCTATTCACTAGTATCCACAGACCTCAGTGCTGGTTGTCCCACCATTGGTTGAGTTAGATTAATGACTCATTAGTTACCCTGCAGCCCTTTAGGTGATTCTGAAGCTGAAAGGCTGGCCTTTCCCTCATCTCATTCTCAACCATGCTCATCTATCATCAATGTAATGCATCATTTGTGGGCCTGTGGCAACTTCAGACTCTTATCCATGTAAAAAATGCCATAGGAGGATACACACACTTATGTCTGAACTAGCAGAATAAAAGTCATCGCTATTCCTTCCTGATAAAAGAAAATTGTTTTTAAGTGTCTAAGTATATGGAAGGACCAAGATAAGTAACCTATTAACAGAGTTTATTACTGCACATTATAAAGGAGGTAATGTGCTTTCATAAGATTATTATACATTGATCACAGCAATGGTTATGATATTGGCAGTCTATCTCAGTCTTTATATCAATTTTTTTAAATCTAATGATGAGAAAACTAAAGGGGTGTTGACAAGCTTGATTACATTGTTCTAAATTTATTTAATACTAGAGTACTGGTGCATGAAATTCCTGCATGGGTGCAGTCCCTAGGCCTGGCCGGCAATTGAAGCACGAGGGTCTGGCATGGAAGGGTAGGTCCCAGCTGACCTTTGGGCCCTGGGCAGCACCTGGGACCCCCGGCCCCTGAGCACACCCCTCCACCTGAGTCACGGTGCTCAAGTGCCCACACAGAGATGCAGTGAGCACAGCCAGACGCTGCAGGCTAGGGCACAGCGTGGGCCTCTGGGTCACCCAGTGGTGCCACACGGAAATTGGGGGGCGGGTACAGCACGCTCTCTCCAGGCCGGCCTCGCAAAATGGCCCCTGCGTGAATCCATGGGGACCCTGACCAGCCCCTGTGGTCCCCGGTCCTAGTCCCGGCGGTTGTGGCAAGGCCCACCTGGAAGAGGCTGTGCAGGTGAGGGTTGGGCTCCTCGGGGGCACCTGGCACCTGAGTGCGGGGGCTTCCCCAGTGCATGAGCCCTGGCATCCAGGGGGAGGGTAGCAGGGGGAGTGAGAGAGAGCTCAGCGGACACCCCGCATTCTCACTGCACCTCTGTCCCCGTGACCCCCACCCCCAAGTAGCTGGGAGAGGTCACAGCCCCCTTCTGTGGGGCGATTGATCAGGCCCCAACTTGCAACTGCCTTGACTGGCACCGCCCACTCACCTGCTCCACCATCCCGCCGCGGTCCAGCTCTTGTCAAGGCCCATCAGGGCTGGCAGCGCCTCTACTGCAGCCCGCTGCCAGTGCCACGTTGCCAATGACCACCATGTTCCGTGCCACCTCCTGGCAGTCAGCGTACATCATAGCGAGCAGTTAAACTCCCGTTTAAACTCCTGGTTGAATGACCAACCAAGGGACAATTTTCATATTAGGCTTTTATTAGACAGGATAATGGCCTTGCTACTTTCACCAAGGTGGCTAGATTATATTTTAGAAATTGGTTGAAGACCTATGTGGCTTCATTTTGATTACCAATTCATAGAATTCTCATACTGAGTCAAAAATATATGCAGTGAAAGTTACCATTATCTATCCATATCTAACCATTAGCCATTAAGGATGTTATGTATTATATAACAGCTATCATTTTTGTACATTTACTATAAATAAAATATGAACTTAAACAATTTATCTGTATGATCTAAAAATTCTTATAATTCCCTTTTGAGACATAGTCTATTCCTGTTTTTATTTTACAGCTTATAAATCTGGGAATTAAAGATGTTCATAATAATATCTAGAAACTAGTTTTTCGGACAATAAGTCCATGGTCTTTATCACTTTTTTATGCTACCCCTATTAATCTTTTAGATTAGGAAATCTATTAATATTTTTCTCTATTATTCAGATGTGAGGAGTACTGACTATAACATAGATATGCTAATGAGAAACAAAATATGCCTCTAAACATTTGTAAATCCTCATTCCAGCAATCAGGGCAGTGAGGTCTCAGACATTCAGCCTACATTATAGCAGTTGAAATGTCAGCTGTGGGCTTATTAATAGAAAAACAGATAGGACGGAAAGAAGGGTCAATTAAAGCCAATAAGACCTGCTGTAGCAGCCAGATGGCTGCCCTTTCTCTGTTCACCACGTCAGGGTATCCAGATTCTAATGTCCTTGTTTATCGTCCCACTAGCAAGGCTTGGGCATAGTTGGGTTAGCCCTTGCCAGGATGATGCACTTTTCAACGTTAAGCCAGCTGGAAGGAGACGCTCACAGTTCTGGACCCAAACACTGTGCTCTCAGGCAGGCTGTGAGGAGAAGCCAAGAAGCGCTTTTTGCATTGTGACTTCTGGGCCACGAACTGGATGCCTTCCCTCTCAGCATTGTTAAGCTGTTTCTCACCCATGGATATAAGCATGGACAGGAGGTATATTAGCTGAACATGTCATTAGACAGAAAGAAATGGTTACAGGCTCATGATCCAACTTGTAGGTTATCCACATTTACCATTTCTTCTATTGCTCTATTCTGAATGCTCTTTTGACAAGTTATTTAGCATTTCTCTATCCCTATCAGAGTGAAACTTACAAGAGCCCAGCATCTGTTAAAAAAAAATAATAAGACCCTTAGACAGATGTGTAGTGAAGAATTTATTTTGCCCTGAAAGGTCTGGGCTTAATCCTAGCTCCTGGGAGGTAACTTCTAAACCCGTGGAATATCCTGAGTGAATGGCATATCTTTTTTACTCGTGGTGGGCCTCTTGGACATTTCTGGTAGCTTGTACTAACAAGATGACTTGTGTTAAACTCCTCAGATCCCAAGTAATAGTTTATCCTAAAGAAATGACCTACTGTAGGGACTGGCCTTTCCAGAAATACCAACCATGTGATTCGAGAGTTGGGAGATTGGGCCACATCAAATCCACCTGACCTCCAGGGGCTAGGGCTAGAGATTGAGTTGAACCAGGTGGACGATAATCAATCGTGCCTACCTAACGGAGCTCAATAAAATCTCTGGACACCAAAGCTATAGTGAGCACCTTGGCTTGGCAATATTTCATGCACATATTGCTCAGAGGGTTACATATCCCGTCCCTTAGGACCTGGGAGTTTTGCATTGGAAACCCTTCCCCAAGTCCTATGTCTACCCTATGTGTGTTTCTGCTTCATATTCTTTTGGAATAACAAAACCAACAGTAAGTATAGTGCTGTCCTGAGTACTGTGAGGATAGTTATCCAATGTGATGATGGTCAGGGAAACACCGAATTTGTAGCCAGCCAGTTTGAATTGTGGTGGCCCTGGGGACTCCCAAACTTGTGAATGATGTTAGAAGTCTTGGGTGGACTTGGCAGTGTGCAGGACTGTGCTCTTTATTTTGAGTTTGGCACAACTCTGGGTAGCAAATGACATCAAAATAAGATTCTTATAATAAAGATGTATAAATATGGCCATGGCCAGGTGGCTCAGTTGGTAGGAGTGTCACTCCATACACTAAAAGGTTGCAGGTTTGATTCGAGGTCAGGGCACATGTGCGGGTTGCGGGTTCCGTTCAGGTGGGAGCCTGTACAGGAGGCAACCAATCATGTACATCTATGTTTATTTCTCTCTCTTTCTCCCTTACTCTCTCTAAAATCAATAAAAACATGTCCTCAGGTGAGGATTTAAAAAAATGTACAAAAATGTACATGACATTTTATATAGTAATTCTGATGTTAAAATTTTGTCCTAGGGTGGTAGGTCTATAACTGTTATTATAAAATTATTTTTAACAATACAAATGAGAGAAAAATAACAAAATAATTCAACCTTTTCTCTCATTAATATTTTATTTATAATTTATTATGGCCTGGATACTAGGTTAGATTCCAAGGATAAAATATTGAAAAAGGTAGACACGTTTCTTGTAGGGGACAGTATTTTATTTACTTAAATGAATAGACAATTTTAATTTTCTATGATAACTTGTTGATTAAGAATGAACCCTCTGCCATTGAATCACATAGGAATGCTATCAACCCTACGGGGAACAGAGAAGGTTATTAAAATGAAGCAAACAGATTAGAATAGAGTTATGAATAACAAAGTATCTGATTAGCAGTGGTACAGAAATAAATGTATTTAATTATTAGCCAAAACAATGATTTAAAATAAATATATGTAATTAATTACAAAATAAGGCAAGAGGTAGGCAATACCAGATTTGGAAGAAAAGCTCAGTGATATCAAGGAGCCAGTGAGATGATGAAATATGCCATCTTGTTTTCTGCTCTGCCATCTTTAGCATTCTGGGTTTTCAATCCGGGAAGGATGATTTCTGCAGGTCTGAGCAGTCACATTCAAGAAAAAAGGATAGGGTTCCATAGGTTTCCTCCTCAAGTTTTTTCTTTTTCATCAGGGGGCTACACTACGTATTTACCAGAATAATGATCCATGAGAGGATGATAATATGAAGTTCTGATAGGAGGGATTGGGATTTCCGTGATTAACTTAATCTCATAATTATTCATAAGTTGGTACTGGTGGAGGGCCCATATCCTTTCTGAAATCAAGGGACTGCCACCCTTAATTTAAGTAAGATCATGGTAGGATTTGGCGATTGGGTAATTTTCAGTATCAGCCACAGGAAATAACCTATAAACTAAAACATGGTGGATGAGTAGAATTAGCTAGAGAAGTAGGGGGATCAGAGGTACAAGGTGATAAAAATTTTCCAGATAGGGAGAATAGCACATGTAATATTTCAGAGAGCTAAATCTTGATAATTTTCCTAAATTAACAACAATTTGAGATAACAGTACAGTCTAATTAGCATATTATGCTTTTATTATTATAGATTTTTTTAATTTAGTTGATTAAATTAAAATTCTAGTTTATTTTATAGCAGCACATATTTTTGCCCCTACTATTAATTTACAAAGTAAAATTGTCAAGTAAAATTTTATTTTCTTCAAAGTTCAAGATGCCACGTGTGGTTGTATAGATTGTGCGCTGCATAAGATTGCCCATGAGGCAAGTGGTAGTTTTGATTTCTCTGCCAGTTGCCTTGGTGCCAGGTTGTACCTGCCTGAATATTTTCCATTTTTAGTTTCCTTAAAGTTATTGCTTGGGCTAGCCACAGCACTGCCCAGGTGGAAGGATACCTCATTATGTGAAATGAGATTTGAAGATAATTCATTTTTCATATTCTCTTCTCTCTCAACTAGCAGTGCTATTCAAAGTTAACTGTAAAACTCCTGAACTTAAAAAAAGAAGTGCACTTGAAGTTACACAAAGGCAGAATAGTAGCAAAGTTCGTGGGATAATGAATACCAATCTTCTTATTGGGAATTGGGAAATCTTCTAAAGAAATATTATATAGTATGTCAGGCAACCGTGGTTCCTTGAGTGACCTCCAAGGATTCCTAGAGATGCTCTTTGCAAAGATCTCTTTTTCCGTTGGTTATTAAACTATTTTCTAAACTTCCCTCAATTCTTTATAGTGCTGCTTGACCTATGAAAAGGGTTTTGAAGTAGAAGTCTCTTTTCCCTTTTGATCAAATGAGAAGGGCAAAATTATGGATATTTTTCAAGAAAAGAATGAACTTCTTATTATGATGAATCATGTGAAGAAAAGGGGCAAAATATAATGTGTTTTCCTCTCCCTATTTAATCCTACTCATTTCAGTCTTTGCATCATGTCTTATGCGCTTTGGTTTGAGCTGGTGGCATGACCAGCAGAGTACAGTCACCACACAGCGAAAATATTTACTTGGAGTTCATGTAACAAAATAAGAACAAACTCGTTTGTGTAGTAGGATGAAAAATGTCTTAGAAGATATGGACACTGTTGTTCCTGAAATAGGTGCTTTTTCTCCCCAAGGTGGCCCTTACCTTTAAACCTGCCTTTATTATTCCTAGAGGGACGTTTTAACCAAAAGGCCCTAATAAGATCAACTTCTTAGCTGATCTGAATTAGAAATTCATCTAAAAAGTCAGCAATCTTGCCTAATGGCCTGAACCAATTCTGTTTCCACATGGAAGAACTCAAATCAATAATTGCTACATACTATGTGCTATGAGATATTTAAGCACCTTACATGTGTTGACTCACTGATTACTCACAAATAGCATACAAAGGAAGGAATATCGCCATCTGCAATATACAAAGAAGAAAATGGAGGCATTCCCACAGTCAGCTAAATTTTAAGTGATGGAGTTACTAGTAGATTCAAACCTAGGAGTCAGCCAAGTCCTGACCTATTACTTCTCTGTCATGATAGCTCGGATTGATTGATTGATTATTATATTTAGGACAAAGAATCACAGAAATGTATAGATTGTCAATGTCAATCTGCTAACTAGTGTTTGAATTGCTTCTGCCTTGACCTCACTAAGCATACAGCATCTCTAAGGATAAGAAACTCACTCTCTTGCATCTGGACATTTTAGAGAGTCAGAAAGAAATTAATCATGGTTATGTTCAGACTGCCTGGTTGTCTCTGGGAAATATAAGAAGAGAAGAGGACTGGTTGCTGGTGTCTATTCTTTATAATAAAGTAAAAAATGCCAGCAATATGCTATCCAATCAAATGTCTGTGTTCATGAAACACATCTCATACAAATGAAAGATTTTGTTGTGTATTATTTGCTGGAAACCGTTGTTTTTTTCCCCCAAGACTACAAAGGTGTCACATGCTTTAACTTGCATTTGTGCAGTTTCATCAAAAGATTTAATGAAAACTCTAATTTTCATAAGAAAAGTATAAAAAAGGCTTTAAAACCCACCTGGAATATGAGGTGACCCATGCATTTGCAGGAATAATGTACTCTTTAGAAAAGCATGAGGCATTAATACTTAAAAATTTTTATCACAGAAAAGGGCGTTGCTGCTAAGCAGATGTCAGCTGTTATTCCAACTGGATGGGAAATGTGTCTTGGGTTTAATACCTTCCCCATAAAGTGAATATAGTTACCTCTCAGCCATAAGTCAATTGTTTCATAACAGATATTAGAATGAGTAGGCAAAATAACCCCCACATAGACACACACTCATAGCCTTATGAACTAATTTAACGGTTTCGTGATTCTTAACTCCTGTTTTCATGTTCTTTCCTTTCATGAGGGCTATTGTAATAGACTTCTTGTTAAACTCTGCCTGCAACCTCTGTCATGAAACCCAGCTTCCATACGTCTGTCTGAGTTGTTTCTGAATCCGGTAGCTTACCTGATCATGTCAGTGCTAAAAACTTTCCATGGAAACTTGATTGCAGATAGGATCCCACATTTTTAAGATAAATATTAAAAAGCTTTGCATTTAGCTCCAAACCTCTCCAGTTTTCAGTATCTAAAGATTCTGAAGTTCCTATTTTTTTCACTTCACGTTTCATCCAACAATATGAAGAGAGCAAGATAAGAAGGGCAGAAACTCTCATGAAGGCTGCCAGGCCATGTGACCATTGAGTTAAAGAGGTTGGTGAGGCTTCTTATAGGCAGTGAGTCATGAGCAGGATTATAAAAAAATTATAGGATTGTTGAAAGAAATGGAAAAGCAGAAGAAATCAAAATACAGAAACATGCCACTGGAGCATTCATACTAAAACACTCCATGGGAATTAGACATTCTTTCTGAATTAACTGACACTACATGAAGCAGAGATAACATGCCGTTGCCCTTAGGTGATGTCAGAGAGGTCAGTAAGGCTGTCATTTAAAATCTAAATAATGGGTTTAATACTTTAAAAATCTTTTTTTCTGCATGAAGCTGCAATGGCTTATGAGAAAGTATATGAGGATGAATCAAATGCCTGCCTTTGCTTTGTGCATTAATTCACTTAAGATTTTAATTGCTTTATTTGACTTTATCAACTAAGCATTGTTTTGAAACCTTTTTCATATAAGGTTAAATGCAAGTTTTATTGTCCTCTATGGAAAATATATTGATTTATATCAACACCAGCAATATTTCAGAGGTCCTGTTTTAATACACCCTCCTGAATATAATGTATTATCAAACTTTATGATCTTTGCCAATCTTGGAGATGAAAAATAACTCAGGTCATTTTAACTTCAAATTTTCCTCCAATAATGAGGCTGAAAATATAGGTCACTCATTAGTTTCAAATCCACTTTTATTTCTTTTCTGTGGACTGTATCCTCTTCTTCTGGCCCTTTTCTTATAGAAGAGAACTTTTTATATAGTAAATATATCAGTTTATTGTCTACTACATGACTTGAACAAATATTTTTCTATTGTAACTGCCTTTGTTTTTTCTGGGGGTTTTATGTGTTTTGTCATGTTTATTGTTTTCTTTAATTTTATGTGGTCAAGTTTATTATCCTTTTCTTTTTTATTTCTGGGCTGGGGATGATACTTAAAATATATTTGACATTAATATTATATGATTTTCTCTCATTTTTCTAGTATTTTTATGGTTTTATTATTTTATGTTTACATCTTTGATAATTTTTGAAATTTTCATGATCTAATTTTTTAAATTTTAGGAAGGGGTTGGAAAACTTCAAACCATGAGCCAAATATTCACAGTAAGCCAAATTCAGCTATGCCAACTAGTTAATGAACTGCCTATAGCTGCTTTCACACTACAACAGCAGAATTGAGTAGAGTGACAGAAACCTGCACAGCCAAAAAAATTTACTATTTATCCCTTTAAAAATTGTTTATTGACATATGTAATACAAAATAATAACTATCTATCTATCTATCTATCTATCTATCTATCTATCTATCTATCATCTATCTATCTATGGAAATTAAACACTATTGATTTCATCTTTTATCTACTGATTTGAATGCCACTATTATAAATATACTAAATTTTAAAGATATTTAGGAACCAAAGACCAATAGGCTATACATAATCACCCAAATTTCAGGTTAAATGGATCCTTTGCATTCACTTACGTGCATGATTCTGGAGTCTTTCCTTCTAGGGAAGTGTTCTGACCTGAGTTCCAAGTGTATGTGTAAAATTCACATTTTATTGAACCTTCTTCCTATATTAGGCAAATCCCAAATGTTTATCATAGAGTCACATTTTCCTCCTTTGATACTTTATCAGTAGGGAAAGGTGCATATGTGCTACACAGACACACCTGGAAGAATGTCTGTCATACAATCTTCTGTTTGTTTTAACACATATTATCATTGCTATTATCTTTATATTGAGAGGATTATATTTATTCTTGATATCAGAATAAAGGAGGAACCACTGTCCTCCAAAAAAGCATTTTTAATTTTTTTGTCACGAGTCTGATTGGATTGAAAAAGAACTATCAATGACCCTTTTGCTTGTTCCTCTTGAGATCCGTGACATCTATTGGTGACTGTGACTTGAGTATCTAAATTTGGAGACAAAGTTAGTATATAATGAAGGATCATTTTTCTCAGCGTAAAGATCTTTTTCATGAGATATTTCAGAAAAGTGAGGAAAAAGATATCTGATGTACATATGCTTGCATATATATGTATACATTTGTGTATAATTCAGAAAAGTAATTAAAGTACATATCAGTGATCAAAAAGTTATATCATCATTCCTAGTTACTAGGAGACAAGAGTATATATATGAAATTTATGGTTAACACTAGAGACCTGGTGTATGAAATTCATGCATGGGGTGGGGGGGGGGTGTCGTTCCCTCATTCCAACCTGCATCCTCCCCTCATTCCAACCTGCATCCTCTCCAATCCGGGACCCCTCGGGGGATGTCTGACAGCTGGGATCGGGCCTAAACCAGCAGTTGGACATCCCTCTCACAATCTGGGACCACTGGCTCCTAACTGCTCACCTGCTTGCCAGCCTGATTGCTCCTAACTGCCTCCCCTGCTGGCCTGGTCGCCCCCAACTCCCCCCCCCCGCCCCCCAGCCAACCTGGTAGCCTCACGCAGCCTGCTGTTCAGTCGTTTGGTCGTCCCTCACTAACCTCCCTGCTGGCCTTGTCACTCCAGAAAGCCTGCTGGTCGTTACTGTTACTGTGATGGTGTCCCAGACAATTTGCATATTCCTCTATTATTAGTATAGATGGGGGATTGGGACTAACCTAATTTAGGCATAACCTAAATTTAAATCTACCCATGTCCTTGTCATAATCAGTTTTCTAAATTCAAGGTTCCAAGTATGAATCTACACGATAATCAAATAGAAATGTCTCTTGCCAATATCTGACCCACTTTCTCTTGTACATGAATGAGAGGAAAGGTATATACAGTATATAATTTTTAATTCTTTAAAATATTTAAATAAAGTACACTTTAGTGCCCCTGTGACTTTTATTTATGGCAAACACACAACTCAATGAACAACAATCCTCACCTCTGGGGGAGATAAATGACTTAAGTGATGCTTCGGCATCCACTCCACGCCCCACATGTCGAGAAAGTGGAAGGCTGGTAAGTGACTGACATGATAGAAGGAAAAGAAGTGAAATTTAGTTCTTTAAATGAGCGGTGAAATCTGTAGTTTTCAGCTAGCCTAGGAAGTTTTAAATGGCTGCTCATTGTGAGGAACTCATTTCGAGTACATTTGAAAGGCAGAACATCTGAACGTGCGGTGGCCTTTTCCCACCTCGCAGGAACTTTGATTGGGCCCTGACTGCGAGGGAGAATGCAGGGAAGTGAGTCGCCGCCAGTTTCTATAGCACCCTGGGGTCCTTTGGAAGGACTCCTTGTTGCCCCAACCTCAGTCTAGGAGGGGCTGGAACAGTGACTCCTCCACGCAGGGGTCTAAGATAAACGACCTCCGGAGGCCTCGCTCAGCCTCCGGAGTCTTTGATTTTGAACTGACGAAGTGCAAGCCGACTTTAAGCAGGTCATCCGACCAGCTCACATCCTGGCATGCGGTTGACATGCACTAAATAATATGGCACAGAGAGAGAGAGAGAAAGGTAGCAATGGACGTTTTTCAAAAGAAAATCTACATATTTTTATTTTTCTTAGAGATTCTATATTCTTCCTCCTCCCGGAAGCTGTTCAGAGTAGTAACACTGATTAGAGGACGAGCATGAGAATGAAATGATAATGTGATTGTTATGGCACCCATTCACAAAGCTGCTGTGGAAAAAAAGAAAAAAGAAAAAATGATGTCTGTCTATATAATTGGTTGGTGAGGGCAGGTTGCATTTGAATTTCCAAAAAATAATTTTTTGGGCCAAATAGTTTTAGTGCAACCTGTAATTTTTATCATTGGATTTTTAAATGCATGGATTTAATTAACTCTGGACCTCAGAGACTGATGTTTTCTGTTCCTTAATTCCTTGATTTACCAGCTTTGCAGCTATTTTTTTCTTTCACTTTGCCCACAAACCCTCTTGATCTACTACCATCTACATTATGTACAAGAATATAATGTAGAAAAAAAATCAGATGCTCCTATTACTGATATCTTTGTAATTTCTATGATCTATATAAGCATGCTTCTTTAACAACTTACATAATTTGTGGAATTTTAAAATTACAAGAAACCTTTGTGATCACTTAACTAGATGTTTTCATTGGTAAAAATGGAGAATTTGAAGTCTTTTCTTGTCAGTTTTTCTCTCTCATGTACCAAACCCAATGTCTTTCATTTAATCACAAAAGGTATTTTTCACCTTTATTTCTGATTATTTTACCAAAAAATTTCTTATCAAAGTAGAAGATTAGGGCAATTTCTCTTTCATAAATGTTCTTCATAAAAGTTAAAAATGTTCATCTTGAATAATACAGTTACTTGACATTACATATATATATACATTTTTACTGTAGGAATAATTTCAATGGCTGAGTCTAGTCTAGTGTTTTTCTTCCCTTTTTATTATACCTTAGCAAGAGTTGGCTTGAGTTGAGCTGTGCTCTGAGATTCTTTCTGAAAGAGAGCAAAGCTCATGGCTCTGAGTCACTATAAAACTCATTAGCACATTGATTTAAGGAGTCATAGGCTCTGATTTCTTTATTTTTATCTCGCCAACCTCACTTTGGTGACTTTTCCAGGCATTTCACTAATATGAATATCATGGTTGACACCTGGTGAGTTCCTTACAGGTGCTCTTGCACTATTTGCCTTAATGGAAATGTTCATGGGGTGAGATGGGAGAGCTCCCTCTATATGGCTATTGTAAAAAGTACGCTACATTGAAGCAAATTCATACAAACCAATAAACTTGCAAAATAATTGATTTATTTACAGAGTAAGAAATATTTTTTTAGTTTTACTGTAAATTGCTTTTAAAGAGAAGAAATTATAGTCATTTTGCACATTTATTTTTGCTTTTTATTGTTTTTTAAAATATATTTTATTGATTTTTTACAGAGAGGAAGGGAGAGGGATAGAGAGTTAGAAACATCGATGAGAGAGAAACATCGATCAGCTGCCTCCTGCACACCCCCTACTGGGGATGTGCCCGCAACCAAGGTACATGCCCTTGACTGGAATCGAACCTGGGACCCTTCAGTCCGCAGGCTGATGCTCTATTCACTGAGCCAAACCAGTTAGGGCTGTTTTTGCTTTCTCGATGTAGACAAACTATGTCAAAAATGTTGGGATTCTATACTAATAAAAGGGTAATATGCTAATTAGGCCAGGTCTACCGGCCAACTTCCGGACGTCCGACTTCCTTCTAGACAAAGCCATGGTGGTGGGGGCCGAGGCAGAGGCAGAGGCAATTAGGGGCGAGATCAGGCTGGCAGGGGATTAGGGACAATCAGGCCAGCAGGGGAGGGCAGTTGGGGGTGACCAGGCCTGAAGGGGAGGGCAGTTGAGGGCATTAGGCAGGCAGGCAGGAAGGTGAGTGGTTAGGAGCCAGCGGTCCTGGATTGTGAGAGGGATCCCAGATTGGAGAGGGTGCCAGCCAGGCTGAGGGAGACCCTCCACCCCTGTGCATGGATTTCATGCACCAGGCCTCGAGTTTATAATATAATAGTTTGAATGGCATAGTGTGAAAAAAATAATATTTGGATTGTTTAATAAAATAGTGTGGCTTTATGTTTTTTGAGAAAAATTTATGGATTTCATCTACTTATAATGGTGACTCTGATTAGGCTTTGTGTTTTTCATTTTCTCATTTTAACAAGTACTTACAGGTAATACAATTGTTTCTGAATCTACATTTGAAATATGTTATTAATTTCATATGGTTAATAAGTTAAATACTCTGGTTGGAGGGGATTTTTGGTAAATATCCTGCTTGCTGCAGATATCCTAAGCATCATTTCTTAGAATTCTAAATCCCTTTGTTAAATGATGGTGAGAAATAGCAAAGGTGAAGAAAGCTGCCCCTCAAAGATAGGCAGTTATAAATCTACTCATAATATCAGAATAAGCTTAGCCTGCTGCCTTGAGATTACTAAATTTCACTTAAATAATTTTGGCCATTTTAAAGCCAATTTTTTTCTAATCATATTTATTACTGTTGATAAATTGTAAGTGGAAGCGTTTAACCCATTTGAAGACTATTTTGAACAACATAAAAAGCCGAGTTTTATCCTGAGTGAAATACAGATAATGCATATCTATCCAACAGATATTTTGTTTTTTCAGATTTTTAAAAATTCATAAGTATCAAAGGCATGCTGTTTATCTTTAGTATCTCTGTAATAATCAGTAGATATGTGTCCATAGAGAAGGCCACCCTCCTTTCAGAAGTACAAAGGTCCTACAGAAGTATGGCATGTGTATAGTGACACTGCCAACAGAAACAAAAATCATTTTGTTACTATTTTAAGTATAAAATGCAATAGAAAGCTCAAGCATTTGAATATCCAAAGTGAATCATTCCCATGTGTATAGGCAGCACATTTGGCAAATGCTAAAAAATTGAACACTGATGATTTGGGATAACCAATGGTTACAACAAAGCTGTTGGAATTAATGCTTTAATTCATGCTTGGGAGTAAAAGCTTATCATGATGGCCATACACACTTGTTGAGTGTTTCTGTTCCAGAAGTCTTTTTTTTTTAAGATTTTAAAAAATTGATCTTGAGAAAAATGAGTGGGGGATGGGAAAGGAAGAGGGATAGAAACATTGATGTGAGAGTGAAACATTGATAGGCTGCCTCCTGCATATCCTCTGCAGGGGATCAGGGCAGAACTGGGCAGGTGCCCTGACCTGGTATCTAAGCGGCAACCTTCAGTAAGCCATACTAGCCAGGCCTGTTTCTGAACTTTGATTGACATTTTAAAAGCTATCCCAACATAACAATATAGAGTTTCTTCTATCAATTACATGCTTAAGCAGTGAAAAGTCCTCTCAGGATGGATGATCAATACACATCCATTCACATCAAACAACTTGAGGGGAAAGAAACCAAACAAAAATATTTTAGACAATGAATAGAAGAAACTTGCACAAATAAATACAAATGAATTTTTTAGAAGAGTTATATTGCTACTCAAAAACACACTAAAACTTTAAAGAGAAGGCATAATCATCTGTATTTCATGAATGCTTTGGTTTTCCTCCTCGGGAATCATAATACCTGGAGAAAGAATCTTCTCTCACTCCACAAGACATTTGTTGAACACATGTGCATTAAAACTAAATATCTGTCAGACCCTCACTGAAAACTGAGAAGAAAATTGTGAGTAAGCATCCTGATGAGCTTATACTTTAGCTAAAATGAGAATGCAGTGAGGTTGAGCCCAGTGAAAAATAATGCAGAACAAACATGCATCAAACTACCAATCAGCAGCTTTCCCTGAGGAGTAAATTTTAAGGGGCTGTTGAGACACCTTACAGCTAACATTAGCTCTTGGAAGAAATAGGACTGTGCCATGTCTGTAGTCCTGCCTGCCTAGCAGAGGTACTACAGGATAGTTGCTGAACTGAAATGAACTGAAACCACCAGAGTGAAAGAGAGGTGCCATATTGCTTTTGCCATAACCGATATGACATTTTTAGAAAAGATTTATACATATTTAACTAGTCAGCCTTCACGGGATTTTGTAGAATCCAATATTGTTTTTATTAAGTCAGAGCCAGAGGTAAGAATATTGAACCAGTTTCAAGTACATTTGGGGACAGGGGTGCATATGATACAGGCTCAGAGAAAGTCAAGCTTAATCTTTGGTCATTAAAAAATTGATTTCTCTAACACTGTTGGTCTCACTTATTCTATAAATCTGGGGAAACTAGTTTGCATGTAATGTTTTGCTCAGGTCTCCAACAGGGTGGCAGATCTTGCTTTATAGAGCCACCAGCAATGCAAAGAACCATTTTAAATAGCCTTTAGTGTTGCTAGAATTCTCTGTTCTTGGGTAAACTCTGAATACATTTGGTTTATACTCATTAATTAAATCATGTAACTGCTCTGGAGTCACATTCTCAGTAAGAGAAACAATAGAAATTAATTTACATCAGAATGGAGCCCTCTGGGCTCAAGAATCAAAACACCTTAGTTCATTTTGCAACTCTAAGAAAACACTTGAAGGTGTAGGTTTAGTTGAGATTACTGGCCAGAAAGACACTTGTTTTCCTTTTTCATTCTTAAACAGAGAAGCAGAAGAGGATAGTCAATAGTTATAATTACAATTTTCTTTTTATCAACTCACCAAAATGCCTTCTTATGCCATCATTGCCTTTAAAAGATTACAACCTTTGCAAATCCATGAAACATTTTCTTTCTTTTTTTCCTAACAAAGTATTTATCATTAATTTTGGCCTTCAAATACTACACAAATTAGTAAAATGGTGAAGGTAGCCATAAATAAGATTTTAATAGTCATTGAAAGAAAATTATTTTATTCAAGGTAAGAATGACTTTCTAAATTAAAAGTGAAGGAATTAGGCATAAGAATAAAATTCTGTTGTTACTGTATTAAAAATAAAATATTGAATTCCGATTGTTCATAATTAATTAAGCAATTCATTTTAATTCCCTGAGTCCTAGTTTTTGAACACTTGCTGAGAATCGGTGAGATAGATAATGTAAAGCATAGCACCTGGCACCACATAAGTGGCACTAAAACATGATTTCTTTTCCATTTATTTCTCTTTAGTTCTTCTGGTGGGGAACTCAAGAAGTTAAAAATGTTCCGCTTTGGTTATATAGTCATTAGGCTTGGTCATTAATGCAAGTAAAAAGCTATTGTTCCCAGAACTGAAGTGTATGACGTGATCTACCCTGATTCCAGGAGATGAGCAAACAATTCCACCTTCGTGCCCAGGAGGGACTGAAAGCAATCAAGGTGGCACGTGAGCCATTGTGCTCCAGGGGTATACTGTCCGCTTCCCAAGATGCAGATAAAGAATCACTGGTCAGCAGATGAAGGGATGCTAGGAAAATCGCAGGCCTGCAGCTTTTACCTGATAAACCTTTCCCCTGAATTCCAAACCCTTTCCTGACACTTTTCCTTATAAAAACGTTGGCTTGAGATGAGAAGTAAGACAGTATTTAGGGTACATAACCCGCTGTCTTCACAGATCACCCATGAAGGTTCAATCCTTGTCTCTACATATTGGTTCTGGTAGTGACAGACTGCAGGAATGCTGACTTTTCCGGTTTCACTTCTACCTAATTTGAACACTTATTCATTCATCTAGTTAGCTAATTATTGATGTCACCTATGTGTCAAATGCTCTGTAAGGTCTTGGGATTCAACAGTGAGCAAAATGGAAATCTCATCCACATCCTGAGAAGGAACACAAGATGTTGACACTTAACGGGCTCTGACACCCTTTGTATTTGCAATATCTGTCAATGCCAACACAAAATGGCAAAATTATTGTTGAGATGAGTATTAATTATTGTTGAGATGAGTATTAATGAAAACCATTTGTCTGATGCAATTTAAATAAAATATTTAATTACCTGAATCAGCTTTTTACTTTATTCCTGACCATTTGAAAAATGTGATCATTTGGGAACAATACATTGTGAAGTGTATTGTTGCTATTGAATAGCTCTGTAGATTAATTATTCTACGTATGGGTATTCGTGGGAGGGAGGTATGAAAGACGTAGTAGAGAGTTGAATGTTATAGATGAAAGAGACCTTGGATAACACTTACCCAGATGTAGACAGAGGCCTCACATGTTTGAGGTGAGTCTCCCTGTGATCAAGCTAGTAAGCATGTGCAAACAAAACTACTGGCTACACTGCTCATTCTGTTTTATATTAGTTAGTTGTTAGTTCTGAAAAAACAATCATTATTGTCTGTAATAGCATCCAGCTTTGTAGATTCTCCATAGATAAATTTATTTTCCATTGCAGCCAATTAAATGTGAACCAGAATATATTTTGTAGGCTTCCTAATCAGATTTATTTTGTGTAGTAAGAAATATTTTTAAAGTAATTTTTAAATGCTTGTTTTTGAAAATGTCAGGTTTTGAAGCAAGCTTGTTCTCAGAAACAGAAATGAAATGCTAAGATTCCCTGTTAAAGTGAAATGTTTTCACTGGGCTATTCGCAGATCTACCACTGTTACCATAGTAACTCATCCTTAGATGAGTAATAAAGCAGGGGGACTAGTTAGTGTATTGATAAATCTGACTCAATGATATTAAATAAGTCTTCACTCATACCTAGGAGGAGATAGTAGAAAGATAGGTTTTTATCAAGGGCTGCAAACATATTGATCAGTTGTCTAGAACAGGGAAGAGTAAAAATTGAATAAAGTGTGTTTTGCCTTGTGTCTGAATTTTCATTAGATTACTTCTCTGGTGTTAGAAAAAGTTATGATTTTGATTTAAATAAGGAGAAAGATTTCTATAGAGTATCTTCTGCAGAAATGTTCAGAAATGTTCAGGTAAAACCTTGGAAACTTCCACTTATTGATACAATTTTACAAGTGTTGATCATATGTCAGGAATAATAACTAAGGATTTTATGAATCTACACCAACATTTGACTCTTTCAATAAGACTAGAAGTTTCAAAGACGTGAACCTATTGAGGGTCAGATACTTATTAACCTGTTGAAAAACTAGATGGGTAGTGAAAGGTTAATGTGGTGGTGGGCGGGCAGGCTAAATAGCCATCTCAGACTGGTGATTAAAGAAAAATTGAATTTATTTAAGAAAAAAGGGCGAGTGACCGGAATTTCCAGAAGGAAGGGCTACACAGTCAGAAGCGGGCCTTGGAGACAGGTTCAGGGAGTTAGCCCGGGACAAGCTGCAGCTGCCCATTGCTCCCCTGATTGCAAGTCTCTAGGGCTCCCTTAGAGCAGCGGTTCCCAACCTGTGGGTCACGACCCCTTTGGCAGTCGAACGACCCTTTCACAGGGGTCGCCTAAGACCATCCTGCATATCAGATATTTACATTACGATTCATAACAGTAGCAACATTACAGTTATGAAGTAGCAACGAAAATAATTTTATGGTTGGGTCACAACAGGAGGAACTGTATTTAAAGGGCCAGAAGGTTGAGAACCACTGCCTTAGAGTTTGGAGGATATGTGCCTGTGTGAGAATGGCACAGGCATGCTCCTTGGAGGGAAAGCACACACTAGGTCCTTTGTCCTGAGTGTATCTCTCTCTCTCTTGCTGGTGGAAATCTTAGGGGAGGTCTCTGGGGAGAGTCTCAATAGAATATTCATTAGCTTTCAGGTGTGCTCTTTCAGGGTCATGGCTCCACTGATTGGTCCACGCTCAGGCAGGGGGTCTTTAGTCAATGTAGCTGGTCCTGAGGCAGCCAAGGTGTCACTTGTCTGGTTTTGCTGCTTTTCTGGGCCTGGAACTGAAGTACAGCTGAGGCCTAGATGTTATCTTCAGGGAGCAAAAGGTCAGGGGTGTGCTAGGGGAGGATGGGTTACCCTGGGGGCGAGGTTCTTGTTTTTTTAGTTTTGCCCCTTGCTAGGTATCTAGGACTTTCTGCCCTGGTGAGTTTCTGTACCTGGCCCATAGTCCTTGCTCTGGGGATCTAACTGGTAGTTGTTGTCCATCATTTAAAAAAATTTATACTAACTAACTAGCTAACTAAAATCTATTGTTTCAGAGATTTACCTTCAAAACTTAAAGGCACTCATGTCTGTGCCTACATAACTGTGCCAGCATTTACTACAATCCTTTCTGCTCTTAGCACTTCTTTATTCCTAGAACCAGGAACAGGAAATGAAACATTTAAATATGTTCCCTGTTTTACTACAAACCTTACTTCTACTATAGGGAATTTTGTGTCCATAACTGGACTTTATTTTCTACCTCATATTGGACATAGCATATAACTTCATTTTCAAACAGGATATTTTTTACTTTTATCAATTTAATTATATAATTATAGTCTTTCAGCATTAGCTCTTTGTATATACTTTTAGGATGACCTGTACTGTAATTATTTGTGTAAGACTCACCTATCTAGTAGAGTTGAGACTCCAAATAGCTATGAACTCTATTCTCAAGGCCCTCATCATAATAATCATAATAATAATAACACTAGAACTTCATAGATCTCAATATGATATTTGATGGGCAGTGTGGAGGTGGGGAATAAGTTCTAGGATACTGCCATGGACAGCATAGTTCTTCATGAAGGTTAATGAATGTCAACTGATGAAGGACTAACCATAGGTTTTACCATTTTATATAAAACTGTATTTCCGGCAAAGCAATTAAAATTCATTTTGATTATTATACTTACTTTCTAAAACATAATTTAGAATATGTGATTATTTTTAAGTATAGTACACATTTTACATCACTATATGTAAAGATAGGGAGATAGACTACATCAGTGAATTCTAATTCATCTTTGAATTTCATCTAGCAAATTAAAAAAAATTTATAGAACTAGACTCTGACAATTCTATCTCTCTGTGTTTATATATATATATATATATATATATATATGCACTTATTAAAAGAAAAACATTTTAATACTAAAACATTAAGAAGGATCTAGCAAAATTTAGTTTAATTTTGAAACTTTGAACTTCATGTAAAACTCACTGCAGTATTATTATTAGTTAATCCTCACCTGAGGATATTTTTCCATTAATTTTTAGAGAGAGTGGAAGGGAGAGGGAAAGACAGAGAGAGAGAAACATCCATGTTAGAGAAACACATCAATTGGTTGCCTGCCACACATGGCCAGAAATCAAACCTGCAACCGAGGTATGTGAGAATTGTCCCCTTGGCTAATCCCTTCAGTCTGTGGGCGGATGCTCTATCCATCGAACCAAACTGGCTAGGGCTTATTATTATTATTTTTTATATTCTTGGGGCTTGGTGAAAATTTTATGAAAAAAATGCAAACTAAAATCTGAATACCACAAATTCAAACCTCCTATTAAGAAAAATAAATTTCTAAATACTTTGTAAACTGTATTTTAAAAAAAATTACATTATATATGATAGCTTTGGAAAAGGTCAATGGCCATTTTCATATTAACTGTATATCTTTCAAGATATAAATCAATTGACTTCACCTAAATTGTCACTTTCTTTAACAATATCCTTACAAGTTCATCAGATGTTAAGGATAATAACTGAATGCAAGGGTTGGTTCCATCATTCTTTACTATTTCAAGACCTCTTCAAGGGGCACTAACAAAGAAGAAGCCTTAAATTTATGATCGGGTAAATTGACTGAAACACAGATCTCTGAGTGTCTTCCTTTGGTAGGCTTATGGGCAAATTATACATGAGCAACCTAGACCAAAAGTTAAATATATGGCCATAGGGTATGCTAATTGGATTTAGAACATAACTCAGTCATTTGCAGTATAATCTTTAAAAGGAAAATTATATCTTTACAGACAGGGTTACATGAGAATTAAATGATGTACTAATGTATGAGGAATTCTTAGAATGGTTATTGGTATTCAATGTGTTTAATAGCTAATAATAGTAACTTGTACTTGGGCAACAGACTTTTACCTCTCTATATATGTTTCTTTTGCTATAAAGTAAAGATACCACTGTTACCTATTTACAAGTTTTTAAGGAAAATTAAGTAAAACAATACATATACTGCAGATTGCTTAGCAAATTGCCTGGCACATATAATCAGTCTATGTTAGGTCTATTGTATTACCAGCAGTCCATAAATTCTTCTCTACCACACTGGTGCCTGTCCTAATGTCCTGAGTTTCTTCTTCTTTTTTTTTTTTTAGATTCTGTATTTTTTTTTCTTTTAAGTGAAAAACTTGTTCCATTCAACCCAAGTTCAGCTTTATAAAAATGATAGGGGAGGGAACCTATTGTGTGATTGATTTGCCGAGGTCTCCAGATCCCTGTGGGGAAAGTCCTGTTCATGGGCAATAGCATTTTCTCACAAAAACACACCTGTCCCTGATTCCCCAGCCTCCTTTTTTTATGAACAATTCTAGGCCAACTGTTGCTACTTTTTGGCTCATGTTCAAGATAAACAAAAATTTCATTGATTCAGAAGCCTCTTTCTCATAGTTTTAAAGAAGTGTCCAGATCTCAATGCATCAGTCTATTATTTTTAAAATAGGTGCCTGTACCATATACCTCCTAATCTATTTACTTTTGAATTTTCAATTTCTTTTTTATTCATGGCCTATGTATGCAGTCATTGACAGACAGAATACCGATGTGTTCCTCATAACACTTAGAAAGTTGGTGGCTCTATTTCTCTTCCTTTTATCTGCAAGAGAAGCCAAAGCTTTACTGTTCCTTGAACTACGGATGTCCTATGCTTAGTTTCTCCTATGGGAACTCATTTGTTCTTTATAGTCCCTACTGTCTGGGTATTTTCCTCTCTAAGTTTTTTAACCTTTTAGCAGTTTAAATAATCTTGAGCTGATCCCTTGATTTTATAACCCAGGCAAATTTTATGCCCAACATATAACCTCATAGTCTTAAACTTAATTCTTTACTACCCCCTTTGTTTCTGTTCTTAAACCCAAGAAGAATATTTCAGTTCAACTAGACCCACCCTCTTACCCGGATGCCAACCTGAAACAAAACTCTGCCTCTTGGGCTTCCAGAAAAAGTCCAACTTAGCTTTATGTGATGACATTTACTTGGCAGGCACATCGCATTGCAATGCCTTTGTCTGTCCATCACCTCGCATCCTACACCATGCGTTAGTGCCCCAAGCCACTCTTTCTGCCGGTGTCAGAAGCCATCCCTCCCCAATGAATCTCATCAACTATACACAGCCCCCCAGAAAGTTCAATCCCTTATAGTCCTTCCCTCATCTCGCCCTCCTATAATCTAGGAAGATCAAATAATTCTCTACCCAGACAAAGAGAAAATTATGCTCTCCTCAGTTAAAACTTCTGTTAACCAGAAAGCAAGTTAACCAATTAAGCTGCACAGGTATTCAAATGATTATTGGTCCTGTGTTGTTTAAACATAAGCATGTTCCTCTTTAGTTACACATTTAGAGCACAACCGGCAACTGAAACTTTCCAATCAGCATTCTTATTTTTACAGGTCTCTCTTAAAGAATACCAAAGAGATCTGATATAAACCAAGATTGCTTTTTTTCATCATTTATCTGTTATCACTAGCTCTCAAATTTCACGGTTGCTAGTAGCCTCTCTTCCCTTGCTTCATTCTACCTGTTCACCAAACATTTTATTTAAGCATCCAGCTTGGGCTGTTTTTTTGCCTCCCCCAGTTTTTTAAATAACATAACCAATGAAAAGTCTTCCTTCCTTGATTTGTTTCTCAATTATATTGTCACCTCCGTGGTCTGTCTCAAGTAGCAGGGCCAGGTCACTCTAACAGTTGAAATTCTCCCAGAACTTCCATGCCTCAGAATGAGGCTCAACTTTTCCCAGATGCTGGATGGAAAAAAATATATTTTTCTTCTTCTTTTTTTTTTTTAATCCCAGTGTAGGTCAGATCTACTTTCTTGTTCAAGAATGACCAAATTAATCATAATTTAAATGAACTCTCATCTTTACTATGGGTGTGGCATGACCTCCACACTGGGAACCAAGGTATGTTTTGGAAGTCTAGGTCCTTCATTTTTAAGTGGCACCAGGGCAGAGACACTTGCACTACAGACCAGGTAACAACACAACCAGAGACTTCATTTACTCTTCATATTCTTTTCTTCGACAGGACATAGAGAGACCAAGCCTGCATTTCCCTAAAACCATGATTCCAGCTTCAGAATGCCTTGCAACAAATGCTTAAACAAGAAAGCAAGGGTATCTGTCTTGTGAAAAAAAATAGCATTTGGGCAGATAAAAGAATAAATCTTGATCTAGAAGAAAAAAATGCTTTAACTTACATGAGTATAATTCCACTGAAATCAATCCACTTTATATTTCTATGTAGAATACCATATCACAATTATATCCTATTTTAAATTTCTTCATTGCACTTAATTCTTAGCCAAGTAAACAGTATATAATTGCTTTCATTTTCACAATTAAAGGTCATGTTAAAATGATAGCCCCAAAACAAACAAACAAAATTTGAGACTTTTCATGCCAATTGGTTAGGATCCCATGTATGTAGTTAGTAATATATATTGTATATATAATTATGTATGGCTTTGTATATTATGTTTACATGTATATAATTATGTATATGCATATATACACATTTATATATTTACTATTACATAATTACATTTAATTTAAGAACATACTATAAAGCCATTAATTATGCTT
Organism: Myotis lucifugus; assembly: GCF_000147115.1. Lineage (NCBI taxonomy): Eukaryota > Metazoa > Chordata > Mammalia > Chiroptera > Vespertilionidae > Myotis > Myotis lucifugus. Next base: position 8,602,539 of record NW_005871080.1, read on the forward strand.
CAACTATCCTATCATTCAGATCTTATCAGTAACAAAAAATATATCTTGGGTTAATTTTATTCCCTGTATTAAAAAAGATCTCCATAAAGGAAAATCAGCTCTATTTCACATTCATTATTAGTCGTTTCCATTACCATGGACATTCACTGATGCTGCTTCTGAGAGTATCTTCTTTTGTATCTGCAGTGAACTGTGAAATTGGCATTTCTGCCTTCGATTCTCCTCCCCCAACAATCAACCAGAAAGCCTAATGTTTTCTGGATGTCTTAATCACAGATCCAGGGAGGAGGCATATATCCAGGGAGAAGCCAGTAGTTGATAAACCCTAAAACCAGCTTCTAGTATCACCCCAAACATATCTTTTCCTTGGTAATGTCTTGGAACCTTGACTGCATATTAAAATAAAAAAGGATTATATATGATGTATGTATATTAGTACATATACTTATACTAGAGGCCTGGTGCATGAAAATTCATGCACTTGTGGGGGGTCCCTCAGCCTGGCCTCCGCCCTCTCACCATCTGGGACCCCTTGGGGGATGTCTGCTTGCCGGCATAGGCCCACTCCATGTCTGCCTCTAGGCTTAGGCCCACTCCCTGTGGGCCTAAGCCGGCAGTCAGACATCCCTCTTGCAGTCCGAGAGCCCTCACTCCTTATCACCCACCGGCTCAATGCTCCTTACCACTCGGCTCGCTGCTCCTTAGTGCTGCCTTGGAGGCCGGAGAGGCTCCTGCCACCACCGCTGCACTCACCCAGCTTCTGGCTGAGCGGTGCTCCCCCTATGGGAGGACATTGCCCACCAGGGGGCAGCTCCTGCATTGAGCATCTGCCCCCTGGTGGTGAGTGCATGTCATAGAGACCAGTCATTCCACCGATCAGTCAATTTGCATATTACCCTTTTATTATATAGGATATGTGTGTGAGTGTGTGTGTGTGTGTGTGTGTGTGTGTGTATGTTGATGTCAATGCTCAAGCCCCTGCTTAGAGATATTTAGTTTCCTATTCACAGGCATTGGAAATTGTAAGCTCTTTTTACTTAAGACTGATTAAATCAATCTAACAGATTGAGAACCCTTTATTCCCAGAGCCTAAACCTGGGAGTCCTGCCCTTAGCCATCAGTCCTGTGTGCACAGTTGCAGAGGAATTTGCTCTCATGCCCCTCCAGACTCTAATAGGGCTCATTAGTTTACCTCCCGAAGCAGAAAAGTTACAGCTGTCAGAAGCTTGACAGACCATTGAAAACATGAAATCAGCTATGTAAATTAGGAATTACAAAATTACAAAGGCTTTTTTCCTATGACAGTATAGAACTTACAAACTTTTTATAAGGGTTGAAAATTCAAATAAAGGAACAGTCTGAGTGATAATGATTCCCTCTTCCAACCACTTAGCCAAAGTCTGCTCATGCACCTTCACATACCCTTCCCACCAGTCACTCCCACTATAGTCAAGGATAGCCTAATAAGATTCTGATTGGATATTGGACTCCACTCTAAGCAGGCACAGTTATTCAAGCTTTTCTGTTTGTTTATTTTGTCTTCCCATTTATTCTTCTCTCCTTCCTGGTTCTCTCTACCTTTCTCCCAGCATACACTGCTGATTTATGTTAACCTCTCATGGAAGCTTTCTTGGCAAACCTGGTGATGGAGAATGGCTTTGCATAAAATATGCATTCTATGTCTTACACCAGGTGTGGGGAATGTCCTGCCATATGAGGCCCGAGAAATCACTTGGTCTGGCCCTGCCAAAGCATTAGGGGTGAGTTAATTAAATGTTGGACCAAATACAGCAGGCTAATTTTTAAGTTGATAATTTTGTATGGCCCTCTAATGAGGTTATAAATATCCAAATGGCCCGTCGCAGGAAAAGGTTCCCCACCCCGTCATAGGCTATGAACCTGAGGCCTCAAGCTCACTGTTTGTCATCGACTTACAGGAGAGAAATTAATAGAATTGGATATAAATAACCTAGGTAAGCCACTTCTAATTTATGCAAATATTTAAATGTGAAATTTAATCATAAACATTTTGGTGTTATCAGAAATATTTTTATCATCCCATACTCCTGTGTTAAACTTGTATTCTGTGACTTCAGTCTGTCCCTTCCTCAAATTTATCTAAGAGGCATTTGCTAACATAAGTAAGCCATGTCTACTGAATTTTTTTCGATAAGTGATTTAAATGGATACATCTAGTAGTTACAAGCCAAAATAATAGTAGCAGTAATAATAACAATAAAAGATGCATCAGTAGAATGACCTTCAGATACCTGGTCCCCTCTCTGTGACTATTTTATAGCCACTTGCTCATTAATAGCATGAAATGCAACAAATAGATAATTCTAGACATATCATTAATATATTTTATTAATAATTCTTTATGACAGATGCCATGTTTTGGTGATAATAATTTATCATTTCAAGTAAGCTTTGTAAATGTATTCAGAATTTACTGACACATTTTTTCTTTTTCAAAAAAACTCTAGCTCTAGAAGTAGGAGGAAGTATTAAAATAACATAAGTAGATGAGTAGCTGTTTTCCAGTGTCTATAATAGTGTCATCTATTTTATATTATTTTCAAAGACAAGAAGTATGCCATTCCTTCCCCCCCACCCACCCCCGCTAAGAGCTCAGAGCTTAAGGCAATAGAGGTTGAATCATCCCAAGAAACAGACATATGTTGACAGAAGAAGATAGATTTTGGAGTTTGAAACATGTGGATTCAGAATGCTGCCTCACCACCTTTTTTTTTTTTTTTTTTGTAAACTAGGAGATACTATCTAACTTATCTGCGTATGACTTTTCTCTGTAAAATAAGTTCATCCCCATCTTGGGTAGTTGTTGGAATGTAAAAGAAATAAGATGGCATGCCATTTATTGTTTTGGGTTCAGAGTAGGCCATCAAAAATCTGATAGCTAATATCATTCTCCTATTTTCCATAGAGTGCATATCTGGGTTTGGTAGCAGTGATTAAGTTTGTTCCCATCTATTATTCACATTGTTCACCAACAAAAGAAAAAGCAATTATACTCTTCCACAGCATGCATTTCTACTTTTTTTCCTCTCAAGAATTAACAATTAAAGTAGATAACTATACTTAAAAAGAAAAAAAAAGCCAGAAGAGCACTGGCTCAGTTGGTTGGAGCGTGGCCGTATACACTAAAAGGTGGCCGAGGGTTTGATTCCTGTCAGGGCACATATCTAGGTTGTGGTTCAATCCCTGGTAAGGGTGTGTGCAATCCGGTGTGTACAGGAGGCAACTGATCAATGTTTCTCTCTCACATCAATGTTTCTCTCTCTTTTCCTTCTAATCTCTCTAAAGTCAATAAAAACAACAACACATATCCTCAGTTTAGGATTTAAAAAAAAGCCAGAAGAGAAAATGAATATCTAACCAAGAATGAAAAAGAAGCACAAATTACTAATATCAGAAATAAAAGAGGAACAATCACTGCTGATCTTATACATATTAAAAGGACAATAAAGGAATATTATGAAAGATGTATATTCCAAGTTTGACAACTTAGGTAAAATAGACCAATTTCATGAAAAACACAATCTACCAAAACACAAACAAAGAGAATTAGACAGCCCTACCTGGTTTGGTTCTGTAGATAGAGTGTTGGCCTGTGGACTGAAGGGTCTCAGGTTCAATTCCAATCAAGGACATATGCCTGGGTTGCAGGTTCAATCCTCAGTGGGGGTGTGTGGGAGGCAGCCCATTAATGATTCTTTCTCATCATTGATGTTTCTATGTCTTTCCTTCTCCCTATCCCTTTCTTTCTAAAATCTATAAAAATATATTTAAAAAACAAACAAAAACGGAAAGAGACAATCTGAATAGGACCATATCTATTGTAGAAATTAAATAAATAATTAATGACCAGGCCCAGATATGTTCACAGGTGAATTTTACCACACATTTAAAAAAAATTACACGAATTCTCGAAAATATCTTGCAGAAAAGAGCCAGAGGGGATACTTTCTAACTCATTTTATGAGACCAACATTATCCTAATATCAAAAGGAGATAAAGGCATACTATAAAAAATCTACTGACAGGAAATCTAACATTTCTCCTGAACATAGGTACAAAAATCTTTAACAGAATAATAGACATAAAATTCAACAATGTATAAAAGCAATTATAGACCATGACCAAGTAGTATTATCTCATATGTACAAGGCTGGTTCAACATTTGAAAATCAACTGATATAATTCATCATATCAACAAGCTAAAGAAAATTATATAATTAGATGTAGAAAAAGCACTTGACAAAATCCAACACCCATTTGTAATAAGAACTCTCAACAAACTAGACATTGAAGGGAACTTCCTCAACTTCATAAAGAATACCTTCAAACAATCTGCAGCTAATATCACACTCAGTGGTGAGAACTATATGCTTCCCTCTAAGTTTAGAAACAAAAGAAGGATGTATCCCCTCATACTCTTATTCAACATTGAACTAGATATTCTAGCTAATGGAATAGGCAAGTAAAGGAAATAAAAGGCATAGAGATTGAGAAGAAGGAACTAAACCTTTTTTCACAGACAACATGATTGTCTATGCAGCAAATTCTAAAGAATTGACAAAATACTCTAGGAACTAGTAGGTGAGCACAGCAATGTTTTAGGATCCAAAGTTATACAAATGTTAATCACTTTCTTAAATATGAGCAATGAATAAGTGGAAACTGATATTAAAAACACATTAGCATTTACATTAGCACCCCCCACACCAAATAAAATATTTAGGTATACATCTAATAAAATATGTATAAGATCTACATGATAAAAGCTACAAAACTCTAAGAAAAGAAATCAAATATCCAAATAACTGGAGAGACATTTCATGTTCATTAATAAGAAGTCTCCACATTGTCAATACCTCAGTTCTTTCCAACTTGATTTATAGGTTCAATGCAATCTTATTCAAAATCCCAACAAGTGATACTGTGTATAATGATTAATTGTAAAGTCCATGTGAAAAATACAAAAGATCAAAATTGCCAACATAAGATGGAATAACCTGACTTTAAGGTTTACTGTGAAGCTAATCAAGCTAATGTTAAAGTAATCAAGACAATCAAATGTATTGGCAAAAAACAAAAAAGACAAATCAGTGGAACAGAATAGAGAGATTTTAGAGAGAAAGAGATAGGGAGAGAGAAAGACATGGAAACATCAATGATGAGAAAGAATCATTGATAGGCTGCCTCCCATATACCTCCACTGGGGATTGAACCTGCAAACCAGGCATGTGCCCTTGACTGGAATTGAACCTGGGACCCTTCAGTCCACAGGCCAACGTTCTATCTACAGAACCAAACCAGCTAGGGCTGTCTATTTCTTTTTGTCTGAATTTTGGTAGATTGTGTCTTTCATGAAATTGGTCTATTTTACCTAAGTTCTGCTCCACTGATTTGTCTTTTCTGTTCCAATTTAATGGAAAAAGGATAGTCTTTTTTAGTGCTGAAGCATCTGGACTTCTACACACACACACACACACACACACACACACACACACACACACACACATACACATACACGAGATTAACCTACTTCACAAAAACTAACTAAAAATATGTCATTGACCTAAATATAAATCACAAAGCTATAAAACTTTTTGAATATAACAGGAAAAATTCTAGGCAACTTCAGGTTTGACTATGACTTTTTAGATACAACACATAAAATAAAGCATGATCCATACATGAAGTAATTGATAAATTGCATTTCATTAAAATCAAAATTCCTGCTCTGGAAAAGACATGGTCCAGAGAATGAAAAGACAAGCCAAAGACTCAAAGAAAATATTTGCAAGACATGTATCTAATAAAGGACTTGTATCCAAAATACAACAAATAAATCTTTAAAATTGAACAGAAAAATCCGAATACCTGAATTAAAAAATGAGCATATGCTCTGAACATACATGTAGCCAAAGAATATGTACACATGAAAAATAAGTATGTTAAAAGATGCTCAGCATTATATGTCATTTGGGAATTGCAAATTAAACAACAGTGAGATACTACTACACTCCTTGGAAATGGTTAAATCCAAAAAATCTGACAAAATAAAATGTTTTCAAAGATGCAGAGTAACAGAAAGTCTCTCTCCTTGATTTTGGGAATAATAACTGAAACAGCCACTTTGGATGACAGTTTGGCAGTTTCTTATAGAATTAAACAATATGATCCAGCAAGCATGTTCATAGATATTTAACAAATAAGTCAGAATTTTGGTCACACAAGCCCCTGTATATGGATGTTGATAGCATCTTTACTCATAGTCTCTAAAAGTTATAAGTAACCAAGATGTTTTTCAAAAGGCAAGTAAATAAACAAACTGCTATATTCATATAATGGAATATTATTCAGTGATAAAAAGAAATGACATGAAAAGACATGGAGAAAACTTGAATGCATATTGCTTTGTGAAAGAAGCCAGTAAAATTACTACATACTATATGGTTCCAACTTTATAACATTCTAAAAAGGCAAAACTAAGGAGACAGTATGAGATTAGTGCTTGTTAAGGCTTTGGGGAAGGGGAGTAGGGATGAAAAGGTGAAGCAAAGAGGACTTTTAGGGCATAAAATGACTCTGTATGACACTGTATGATAGGTATGTGACATTATGCATTGGTCAAAACCCATAGAACTGTACAAGACAGAGTGAGTACTAATGGGCTCTAATTAATGACTAGAGGCCCAGTGCACGGGATTCGTGCACTGGTGGGGGGCGTGGCCTGCGGGGATTGGCCTGCTGTGAGAGCGCTACTCATCCAGGTCAGCTAAGTGGCTGTGGACCCACCCTCTGAGCAGCTGCTCCCTGGTCTGGCATCTTCCATGGAGCTGGAGCACTCCCCTCTCCAGGGTACCAGGTTGGGCCAGGCCCAGGGACAATAGCACTGAGAGGTGGCCGAGTAGGCCTCAGTCCTGCAGTGGCCATGAATCTGTCTCCCAGCCTCAGAGGTCACTACTGCGAGCCCAGCGGTGGCACTGTGTGGCATGCGGGTGTCTGGAGGAAGCAGCAGGGAGTGAGGAGGAGGAGCCTGGAGCAAGCAGGTGATGACTGCAGCCCTGGTTCCTGCCTGTCGGCCTGGGGTTCGCAGCAGGAGCAGCCACTGGTCCCAGTCAGCCAAGCAGCACTTCCACAGCACTTCCTCCTGCGTTGAACATCTGCCCCCTGGTGGTCAGTGCGCATCTTAGTGATTGATCACCCGGTCATTCTGGTCATTCTGCCATTCAGTCACTGGGCTTTCATTATATAGGATAATGTATTACTATTGGTTCATCAATTGTAACAAATGTGCTACACTAATGCAATGTATTAATAATAAGGGAAACCAAGAGAGGGGAATGAGAGGAAATATGGGAACTATTTACACTATTTGTTTAATTTTCTATAAACAAAAAAACTGCTCAAAACATAAAGACTATTAATTTTAAAAACAGCAAAAATGAAGCAAAACAAAGCAAAAGCATAAGGCTCCACCCATAGGCTCCAGTTGTTAGCATATCCTTCTTTCATTTCTTTTGAAGAGCATGACTTCCTCATCATGACATGCAATTACCACAGTTAATTAATAAATAGGCTGATAAGCATTAGTTAACAGAAGAGCATTAGTTAAAGGAAGATGGATAATTTGAAGTCAGTAGAGTATGCAAGGACTCTGACCCTCCACTCCCTCCTCCCCCCCCAAAAAAAATTACAGGGAATTTCATTTTAAAAAATATTTAAAATCTATTAAGGCAAATAAATGATTTTAAATCCACTGTAGCTTGAAATTAGTACTAAATAATTGATGGTAGGACTGGTTCAAACACAAACTCTTTTCGGAGACACAAAGTGAATCCCAACATTGTGGAAGTCTTGGAGACCTTAGGTGAGAGAGATGCAGTGCACAGTGTTAGTTTTCCTGTCTGCGTGAGAATATCCCTATCACTCTGATACAAAATTTAATTAGATGAGCATTGTTATAAGATTCAAAATAAAAATGTATGTACATAAAAATATACAGCCTAGAGAGACTATTTGCTTTTCAAAGTGACCCAACAATGTAAGCATGCCTTTGGAAAATAGCAACAACTTGATAAGAGCTAGGTGCACCACCTTTTATTATTACCTAAGGCATGAGAACAATTGTCAGGTTGGAGATCTTGCCACAATGCTCTGAGTGACATTAGCTTCTGACTTCTGTCAATCATTGATAGCAAATGAGATTCCTTTTCATATTGTTCAAGAAGAGTCAGACTACATTATTTAGTAGGTACGTTGTATATTCTGAGAGAGGAGCCCTCTTAGATATGGCTCTAGCATGCATTATCAAGTCACCCAAATATCACTATTATCTGTACAAAAGGGGCAAGAGCTGGAATAAAGTGGGTTGATTATTTGGCCTTTCCCCTGACCCCTAGTTTATAAATTATGATTTGCTTAATGATGTCCTAGTTTTCACAGACGTAGCATTAGCTAAAGGCATCATATAAACCTAACTTAGTTTTATAGAAATAGTCTGCAATAGAGTTGACATCTGACCTCATTATTCTTCCAACTTCTCTAGTCAGTAAGACCAATTACATTTTTTCCCAAAGGAATATAAACTCTATTTTAAGGACAGGTAAAGCATAGAAGAATAAGTGACAGGTATTTTGGATGTTTGTGCTATATATCCTAAAAAGGAAAAATTACAATATATTATCTTGTATTTTTAAAAGTGAAATAAGAAAACATATAACATTTAATCCACTCCTACCAGATTTGAGGCTCTTTCACATAGTTTGCCACATCTCGATCTTAATAGCTTTTCTGTGTAAAACATCATCACTATTTCACTGCTGAAGAAGTGCAAGCCCAGAAAGGTTAAATATCATGAAAAAAGTTTTTCAGAAAATGGAGTGGGAACCAGATCCTAACTGTGAAGTCCGGGTCATTTGAATAAACCACCCAACCTCCGATTGCCAATGAGTTCACAGCCTTCTTGCCTTTATATTTCTCAAGATCTGGTCCTCATTCCCTATCAGCCATTGCCTTTGGATTTATTTTTTTTCTTTTTCTGCATTCTTTCATCGTACAAGGAGGATGGAGTTAAGCCAGTTAACCTTGCTCCATTTATTCCCTTTAGAGAGGTGGCAGGTGAGGACATGCCCACCCCCAGGGGGACAGAAACAAAAGGCAGTTGACCAGGTCTAGTGATATTTGATCGGAGGAAGAGACTCACGTGGGAAATACCTTAACGGGATCTCTCTGGCTACCTGTTGTCTTTAGTAACTAAGACACAGGAACTGAGGCGTGGCTCCAAAGAGATGCCGTGCAACCTCTACAACTCTCTTAAATGCTTCCTGCTACCTGAGGAGCGCCATGGATCTCGCTAGAGATCTCATCTTTTCTGGGTCTGAAGCACATATCTGACAGGTAGGAAGCACCTAAGGAATCTGCCTTTGAAAGTCAAGATTTTTTTCTGCTTGGCGTGAGCCTTTGCCATTTTTAAAATTAAAGCTTTATGTATATGTCTAATTTGTGTCTGAGCTGACCATCTTAATCTGTGTGGTACCCACAAAATTGACCATTGTTTGCATATCCACAATTCATAAAGTATGATTGGGAAGGACTGATGGGTTAGGAAGTCTAGAGCAGTTATTTCGGTACTACAATTATGTGTCTGCATCCCTGCTTCTGTGCCATCTCCTGAGACCAAGGCCGGATCTTTCGAAGTGCTTCTATTGCAGTTCTGTAAGGCAGCAGCCATTGGATCGCAGCAAAAGAGATCGATGGTGTATCGCTATCAGCAGATGGAGGAAGAAAATGAACACTGTAGAGTTAAGCTCCAAGGGGATTTTACTCAGGCAGGTTAGAGCTATTCAATTATATTATAGTGGGAATTGGATTCTGCCAAATATGATATGAGTAGACTGCTCACTACATGGCTTACCTTCAACAGCTCATTTCTGAAGGTCTGGTCCTCAAGTCTATTGTAAAAAGTTTCAGGTTTCTAAGCCATAGAGGGAAGCAATGATCTTGAGAATGAGAAACACTAAATGTGTAAATAGGACTTAGACCAGCTTAAAATGTGTTTTTAATAGCATATTTGCTCATTATTTTACATTTCAGACCAGCTTAAAATGTGTTTTTAATAGCATATTTGCTCATTATTTTACATTTTCTAAAATAACATTAAAGTGAGCTCAACATTCTTGGCTCCTTTATACTGGGCTCTGACTAAGTATAGTGATAGTTTTAACATTTATTATATTATCAGTATCATTTGGATTCTCTGAGTAACAAATACCAGGATGGAATGAGATGTGCAAGATGTTTATTGGGAGAGACATTAGGTAATTAAGTTTAGATGAGGTCATGGGGTTGCAGTTCCCATGACAGACTGATGGTTTTTGTTAATAAGCAGGAAAAAGACCAGAGCTTCTTCTTTCCATTATGTGAGGATAAAATGAGAAGGCATTTCATTTGCAAGCCAGGAAGGGAGCCCTTCATCTTCAATTTTCCACCCTCCAGAGTGTGAGAAATAAATTCCTGTTGTCTGAGCCACCTGTCTGTGATATTCCGTTATAACAACCTGAGCAGACCAATACCTTAGGAAGAGCAACAGGCTCCAACAAAGTCCAGAAAAAGCATCCTTAATGGTGATGGTAAATCACCAAGCAAGATGTATCCATTAGAACAACAGTTCTCAACCTGTGGGTCGCGACCCCTTTGGCGGTCGAACGACCCTTTCACAGGGGTCGCCTAAGACCATCCTGCATATCAGATATTTACATTACGATTCATAACAGTAGCCACATTACAGTTATGAAGTAGCAACGAAAATAATTTTATGGTTGGGTCACAACATGAGGAACTGTATTTAAAGGGCCAGAAGGTTGAGAACCACTGCATTAGAAGAATCCTTCGCTGGGTAGCCGTGGGCCAGTTTGGTAACTTCGGTGGGCTCAGTCTTTAGCTGGGAGAAGCCTAGGAAAAGAGTAGCCATTGATTTTTGTATGGTTTACTTTTTCTTTTGATAATCAATGACAATTTATTGCCTCCACATTTTCTCTCCTGTATTTTTTATCCTATGTGTGTTAAAAGAATTGGAGATCCTGCAGTGATGTTATTTTTCACAAGAAAGCCATTCCCTGTTCTCTGCCAATCAAATAAGGGGCTATGCTGGTAACCTTAACTGGTCAGGAATTGAGCGTGGGTTGGGTTGTAGTTCTAATACGATTCTATCTACTCAGGTCTCCCCCCTTTGAGTCAGCCACAGCCATCCTGGGTTTTTGTTGAATGGGGTTTTGTTGAGTGCAATGGTTTCTCTCTCCTTAGCCATAAATGTTTCCAAAAGATTCAGTTCTGCTCTTTGGAAGTTTAGAGCGTAGCTTCTCAGTCTTCAGCCAGGACCCCACGGACTCTGCCTCAGGTGTCAGACGGACTTTATGTATTTGAAGCAGTTCCCCTCTGCTAGTGGGACAGTGATTCCTAAGCACCACAAGATCACAAGAGACTCTACGCTGCCCTTTTAGATGTTTCAGGCCTCGCTGTCCAGCTTGCTGCTCTACTGCAGATCTCAGCACATTTCTCCTGGAGAAAGCGAGGTGTGCATGTTGGGGCTCCTGTGGTTAGTCTGACACGCCAGCTTTCACAATCATCACAAACCCCACCATTTCTTTTCCTAGCAGAGTCCCTCTACTTAGGTGAAGGCTAATCCTCAGCCCATGCTGACAACTGCTCCCAGTGAAGGAAGTGCTTGGCCATTTTCATCTCCTCTAACAAGTTGATTTTCCTTTTTCTAGATGTTCTCTGGTGGGTTTAAAATACAATTTTGGTGGCATATCTATTTTTCTCATTGTTGTAGAGAAAAATGGTCTCAGTAAATTTATTTAATTTACTAGAGGCCCAGTGCATGAATTCATGCATGGGTGGGGTCTGGCAGGCCCGGCCCCAATCATTGGATTGGGGCTGGACCTGGGGGGAGGAGGAGATGACGGGAAGTTGGCTGGCCGGCCCACCCTGATCGGGCCCGATCAGGGCTGGGCCGGCTGAGGGGAGGGACCATGGACGATTGGCTGGCAGGCCCTGCCCCCGATTGAGGTGGGAGGGCTGATTGGGGGCCAGCAGCCTGGGGGAGGGGCCATGGGTGGTTGGCTGGCTGGCCCTGCCCCTGATAAGAGTGGGGAGGCCCATTGGGGGTGGGGCTTGCCAGGGGGAGGGGTCACAGGTCTCTATTGGGGTGGGGGGCGATCAAGGGTGGGGCTGGCTTGGGGGAGAGGCTGCGGGTTGACCAGGGTGAGGCGGGCCGATTAGGGGCGGGTCTGGCTGTGGGGAAGGGCCTCGGGGGACGCCAATGAGAAGGAAGAAGAGGGTGATGGCTCATTCTGGCTCATCACAGAGACCACAGAGAACAGCGCCCCCTACAGAGGTGCCGGCCTTCTCCACCACCCGCCCCGATCAGCCCTCC
>NW_005871080.1:8615104-8657140 GCF_000147115.1 Myotis lucifugus
CCGCAGTAGGCATCCATAGCGACCCAGTCATTCTGGTCGTTACAGTGTTCAGTCGCTGGCTTTTTATATATATAGATTCTGCTAAGCTTTCTGGATTCTGAGGCATAATTAGAAGCCTCTCTCTCTCTCTCTCTCTCTCTCTCTCTCTCTCTCTCTCCCTCCCTCCCTCCCTCCATCATCATATAGGAATTACCCATGATTTCTTCTAGTATTTTATAAGATTTATTATTTTTACATTTAAAATGTTCACCTATATGGAGTTTATCCTTATGTACAATGTAAGGCATAGACCAAAATTAGTTTTCCAATGGCTATTCCAGTGGTCTGGGCACTATCTATTGGATAAGAGCACATTTTTCTACCTGATTTGAGTAGCACTTTTATATTGTAGTAAGTAGCCCTACAAATATTGACTTTTGGGGGGAATTGCTATTTTTTACAGTGGCTTTGTTGTTTAATAAAATCACTCACTGTATTTTACTTTTGAAGCTTTAATGCATATACCGAATATCTGAAAGGTGCAGGCTCTTCCTCATTTCTCTTCTACTCCAGAGTTTCCTAAGTTTTGTTTTTCATTAGTTTATTTTTCCATATGACCTATGCAGTTAAAAGAACAAAAATAACATCTTATTGGCATCTCATTAAACAAAAAGTGACTTAAGGAAAATTGACACATTTATGATGATGAATCTTCTTAACCAAGAATATTGTATTTATTTCCTTTTGTTCAGGAATTATTTTGTGCCCTTTAATAGTGCTTTAATTATTACATATATGCAACTTTCACTTTTCTCATTTGCTGTATTTCTTGGAGTTTGATTTTTTAATGCTGTTGTTATGGTAAATGATGAATTTCTTTCACTTTATCTTCTAAATGGTATAAAGACAAGTTATTGATGTCTTGTCAATTTAATACCTCATAACTAACTTTTTATGATTTCATGTCTATAAAATTATAGAATCTAGTAATAAAAGTTTTAACTCTTTCCTTCTACCCTGTCTTTAACTTTGAATTTCATTGACCTGTCTGAATGCATTGTGTAGCAACATTGATAAAAAGTTATAAAATAATAGTATCAGGCTTCTATTTTAATTCCAGTGTTGGGGACCACTTTTCTTGTTTCTGACTAAACAGGAAATGTTCTATTATTTTCTCGTTAACAGGCTGGCTAGACAAGTGAAATAAATATATTTTATAGTTTTAGAAGAATTTTACATATTTTTATTTCTTGAAAATTATCTTTACTTTTTATTATTGAGTATCACAAATATATAAGGTACACAAAACATAGCTATACATACTAGGAAGATAATTACAACAAAACAAAACCTATATAACTATCAGCATAGTAATTAAAAAAGCAAAAGCAAAAGTAATTGCCAACTTTTTAAAAAGCATTGTTCATACAACTTCTCAATCACCCTTCCTTTGTTCCTAAAGTTAAGTTGTATTCTTCATTCTACTTGTATAGTTTATTATTGCTTATAAGACATTTATAAGGTTTATTTATTTCACTTGACATTAAATTTGTAAATTTTATCCATATGGTTGCATTCATTTTTATTGCTCTATAAAATTGATTATATAAATTTACTACAGTTCATATAACTCATTTACTGTTGATGGATATTTTGGATATTTTCAATTTGAAGATATTTTTTAAAATGCCACCATGAATATTCTTATATAACATGTCTTAGTAGACATGTGAATGTTGAGGACACATCTGGGAATAGAATTGCGGGATCATAGGAAATACATATATTCACTTCTGTTGTTACATTTAAATATATAATTTCCCAAGGTGGTTGTAATATTTACACTCCCACCAATAATTTATGAGAATTCCTACTGCTTCATGTTCATGGCAAAACTTGGTCTTATTGAGTCAACTATAAATTTGGTCTTATTGAGTCAACTATAAATTTTAAGTCACATTAAATATTGATACAATGAAAAGTCACATTAAATATTGATACAAAGAAAAATTGTCAAGATTATATATTTATTTTATATGTATTTTAATCATAGAATATATATATATATCTTTTTAACAATACATCTTAATCATAGGAAGTAAAAATTGACAGAATTAATAGAGCTGATGAATTTGCCAGCATATGGTGATATTTTAGCATACCCTTTATAAACTAATAGATTGCAGAGCTTAAAAAATGAGTAGCAGTATAGAAAATTTGGATAACATAATTAACAAGTTTGGTTGAATAGAAATATATAAAATCCTGTTACTGAAACATTGACACACATTTTTCTCAAGCACATCTGGAATATTAACAAGTGAATTTAAAGTATCATATACATGCCTCCAATCTAAATACTACATAATAATGATGATGAAGTAAATAAGTATAAATATTTTTATATGATCAAAGTATGAATTGAACTACAAAAGCAGGAAATGTTAGCAGTAAATAGTTCTCAGTTCCCAAATTCTGATTCTTTTTAAAATATATATATATTTTTATTGGTTTCAGAGAGGAAGAGAGAGAAAGTTAGGAACATCAATGATGAGAGAGAATCATTGATCAGCTGCTTCCTGCACGCCCCCTACTGGGGATCTAGCCTGCAACCCGGATATGTGCCCTTGACTGGAATCGAACCTGGGACCCTTCAGTCTGCAGACTGACACTCTATTCACTGAACCAAACCAACTAGGGCCAAATTCTGATTCTTTATTGCTATTCTCAGTGGTGCCTAAAATCAGTAGTTCTTAATGTATTCTTTCAGAAATGCATAATTTTATATGTATTAAGAAATAAAATAACACATTATGTATTTTATTGCCTCTTTTTTACACAAATGTATCATACACACATGATTATTCAAATTTGTTTTTTAACTTAAGATCTAATATATCTATATTATCTACATAGACAAAATCTTCATATATGTGTACATATACATATATATTTGTTGATATTTCAAGACATGCTAGGTCTGAAGTGAAACGGGAAGTTGCACAATGGGTCACATGTATGTATACACACATTAATCTTTTTATAGCTGCGTAGATTTTCATTACACATTTGTGCCATCATCATTTAAGCCAAGGTGCTGTAAATCCATTTTGCCAGCTACAATTTTTCTCTCTAAATTTAAAAAATAAATACATTAAGGCACAGAATCAAGGGGACTGCCTTTACAAACTAATTCCAGTGTGAGAGTTTAGGTAAGCTGCTTACCTGTGGTCATGTGTGAAGTAGAGTCTGTGTGATACTTGAGACAGGACAAGACTACCATGTGTGCATTAATTCCCTGCTTAAACTTTTCATTGAATTTCTGACACAGCTTGATCAAACACAAACTCCTTATAATATTTTTTTTAAATAAAATCTGGCATGACTTTTTTCTGAGTTTGTGATAATCCTGAACCACATCCCTTCTGGACCAATAAATACTATTTCCCTGGGTGCCCCATCACTTTTTGCTGCCTCAACAATTGCATGTGCTTTTCTCGCTGTGTGAACTGCCCACTGGGAAACTTTCCTCTTGACAGACTCCTACACACTTTTCATACACACTTTTCAAGTGACCCCTGTAATGTCACCTGCATCAACTCTTTGATGTTTCCTCCCAAAGTTTGTCACCTCCTCCGATCTGCTCAATTATTATACGGTATTTCATTGTACTATCTCATTATTATAATTTGAGCTTTGTAAATAATTACTTATCCTCCTCCCTTTATTCTGAGTCCTCACAACATGGGAAATGCCTCTTATTAATCTCTGTATCTGCATTGCCTAGCATAGTGCCTCACTAAAAAATTAATAGGACATGACATGGAATAAATGATTGAACACATTTGCAGTTCTAGTGTAATATTTATGCTCCTCAATGTTCTGCTATTTCTTCAACTGATATTGATTGGGTGGTTTCCTTAATCAATCCTAAAACAAAAACTAAAAAATCAGATTTCTTTAAAAAGCTTCTTATGCTCCATATTTTAATCATATTATAAATCTGAACACTGCTGCAATACCCACTTTTTAAAAACTTTTAATTCTTTATTGTTTAAAGTATTACATAAGTCTCCTTTTCCTCCCATTGACCACTCCCCGACCACCCCCACCCCCAGCACATGCCCTCCGCCCCCAGTCTCTGTCCATTGGTTATGCTCATATGCATGCATACAAGTCCTTTGGTTGATCTCTTACCCCCTCACCCCCTGCCTTCCCACATAGGTTGGACAGTCTGTTCGATGCTTCTATGACTCAGGTTCTATTTTTGTTCATCAGTTTATGTTGTTCATTATCTTCCACAAATGAGTGAGATCATGTGATATTTATCTTTCTCTGACTGGCTTATTTTGCTTAGCATAATGCTCTCCATGTCCATGCATGCTGTTACAAATGGTAAGAATTCCTTCTTTTTTACAGCAGTGTAGTATTCCATTGTATAGATGTGCCACTACTTTTAATTCACTCATCTGCTGATAGGCACTTAGGCTGTTTCCAAATCTTAGCTATGGTGAATTGTGCTGCTATGAACATAGGGGTGCATATATCCTTTTTGATTGGTGTTTCTATTTTCTTGGGATATATTCCTAGAAGTGGGATTACTGGGTCAAATAGAAGTTCCATTTTTAGTTTTTTGAGGAAACTCCATACTGTTCTCCACAGTGGCTGCATCAGTCTGCATTCCCACCAGCAGTGCAAGAGGCTTCCTTTTTCTCCACATCCTCGCCAGCACTTGTCCTTTGTTGATTTGGTGATGATAGCCATTCTGTCATGTGAGAGATGGAACCTTGTTGTTTTGATTGGCATCTCTCCAATGATTAGTGATTTTGAGCATGTTTTCATATATCTTTGGCCTTCTGTATGTTTTCTTTCAAAAAGTATCTATTTAGGTCCATTGCCCATTTTTTGATTGGGGTTTTTATCTTCCTTTTATCAAGTTGTGTGAGTTCCTTATAAATTTTTGAGATTAAACCCTTACCAGAGATAACATTGGCAAATATGTCCTCCCATGCAGTGGGCTTTCTTGTTGTTTTGTTGATGGTTTCGTTTGCTGTGCAGAAGCTTTTTATTTTGATGTAGTCCCATTTGTTTATTTTCTCCTTAATTTCCATTGCCCTAGGAGCTGCATTGGTAAAGATATTGCTACAACAAATGTCTGAGATTTTGTTGCCTATGGCTTCTTCTAGGATTTTTATGGTTTCCAGTCTTACATTTAAGTCCTTTATCCATTTTGAATTTATTTTTGTGTATGGTGTAAGCTGGTGGTCTAGTTTCATATTTTTGCATGTATCTGTCCAATTTCCCCAACACTATTTATTGAAGAGACTGTCTTGACTCCATTGTATGCTCTTGCCTCTTTTGTCAAATATTAATTGAGCATAATGGCTTGGGTCAATCTCTGGGTTCTCTGTTCTGTTCCATTGGTCTATATGTCTGTTTTTGTGCCAGTGCCAGGCAGTTTTGAGAACAGTGGCTTTGTAGTATAGCTTGATATCTAGTATTGTGATCCCTCCAACTTTGTTCTTTCTCACGATTGCTGCAGCTATTTGGGGTCATTTTTTTATTCCAGGTGAATTTTTGGAGAGTTTGTTCTAGGTCTGTGAAATATGCCGTTGGTATTTTAATGGGGATTGCATTGAATCTATAGATTGCTTTGGGTAGTATGGACATTTTAATCACTCCCCTTTTGCTCCCTCACTCCCTCACACTCTCTTCCTCACTGCCATCCTCCTGGCTGCCCTTTTGGAATCCTGCAATACCCACTTTTATTCTTCAAAACAATCCTTGGTTATTTCCCTCCTTAAAATGCTAATTGGTCCCCATATCCTATAAACCAGAGTTACTTTTCTCACCTTGCTATCAAAGTAATTCACAGTTTTCTTCTAGAAGGAATATCTGATCATCTTAAAAGCATTTGCCACTTCGTTTATACAGTCCCTGTTCCACTTGCTCCGCACTGTCTCTGCAATGCCTTCTGATGACAAAATGGCTTACATTCTCCATTCAGTGAGATGCTTCTTTCTCCACCCACCTTTCTGTTATAAATTAAAAAAACCTGCATTTCTCAATGCCGATACAATTCTGTGAATACTGTGTATATTTAATTAATTTAAAATAATAAAAACATCATTTTGATCATTTTATAGAATGCTACAGTCACTTGGCAACACTTATTAAGAGTCAAAAATATTATCTTAGGACAGCCATCTAGCCTAAGAAGCAAACAGGATAAAGGAATAAAGGCTTATATTTAGATGTTCAGTGAATTGTTTATTATAATAATAAAATTTTTAGATACAGTTCAAACATCCAAAATTGGGACTGTTAAATATATGTTTGTGTGTACCCTATAGCCATTAAATATTATGCTTTGAGACTCAGGTATCATGTATCAGATATATATGTTATGATTTAAATTTTGACATAATTCATATAGTCTTGGGAATAAGATCAGAAATAAACAATCCAAAACATTGTTTGTTCTTGAAATATTTACTTGTAGGATTTATTTTTTCCTATTTTTCTTTATTTTTCAAATATTCTAGAGCAGTGGTCGGCAAACTGCAGCTCAGCAAACCGCAGCTTGCAAGCCACATGCGGCTCTTTGGCCCCTTCAGTGTGGCTCTTCCACAAAATACTGGCTCTTCCACAAAATACCGACTTCTGCGCATGGGCCACGAAGTTTCAATCGCACTGTACATGCACGCCCGCATGTGGTATTTTGTGGAAGAGCCACACTGAAGGGGCCAAAGAGCCACATGTGGCTCGCGAGCTGCGGTTTTCTGACCACGGTTCTAGAGTAATCGTACTTTTTTTATAACTAGAAGAAAATCCAACTGGCAATTTAAAAATAATATAAGAAAAAATGATGTCATAGTAAAAACACACAAAAAAATCTTACTCATATTTTTTTGGCTTTAAGAAATAGATACGCAATGCTTCCTTACTCATACTGCATAAAGATATTGTCATCAGCATGCATATTCTATGGGCTGTTTTCTGTAATTATGTAGAAATTGCTTATCTCGCACTTTCATTGTGATTTCCTCGGGTGTGCAGTGATAGTGGCAAAAGCCACCTTCATAGTGAATTAACTCTACATTAAAAATTCAAACTAGTGACTATATTCAAAGCCCAAACAAACATTTTCCAGTTTTCTTTCTTTTCTTTTTCTTTACCTTTCAAATATTGTTCAGTTATTTTGCAACAATCTTTGTCAAATCTGGTTTATTTTAGAAGATTCCAATGTGTAGAGACAATTTATGAGTGGCCTTTATTTTAAAGTTACAAAAGCAGCAAAGAAAAGCCCAATTTGGTACCTAGCTATTGTTCAAACTTGAAGCCCCACAGCCTTTGAGATTTTAGAAATCGATTCCTGCAACTTTAAGGATTCTACTCTAAAAAAATGTGTAGTGCCTGTAGAAAGCTTGCAAGCAAGATAAACTCTCATCCTCAGGCATACTGTTACTCAGCTACAACTGAGACCTAATGGAGGTTAATGAATTATTGAGAGTTATTATTTACTAAAAGAAAACAAATCCCATGGACACAATTATAAAACCCATTGATACTTTTTCCGCATACTTACTAAGAAAGAAGTTAATATGTTTTTTGTCATTAAACATAAGTTCATTTATATTTGTGTACTCTTCTTGTTCTAAAATAGATTAACTTCTGCCAATACTGTGTTCCAGTTCTAAATTTCTTTGTTAGGATGTTATTGTTTGCTGTAAAATTCCATAAGATACAGAACTGCTAGGCTGGGATTTTGCCTCCTCAAAGCAGTAGAATCCAGATGGCAAATAGAGGAATTGCTACTCTATCATTGAGGAGAAATAGAAATTTGGTACTCACTGAATTTCCTTACAATTACATTAGAGCCCTGTTATTACTTCTGGCCAATGAACTGTGAGAAGAATTGATGTGTCACTTCTTGGCAGGTGTAGTTAAGAACCTCCCACATCTCCCTTCCCTGCTGCCATAACCTTGGAGGCTACATGCTTCAGGTGGCAATGAGAAAGCCTAGCTGACTTACACTAGATTGTAGTAGTTTGACTCACAGCAGACCAAACCTAACCCCAATACATCCATGCTCTATAATTAGTATGATCTCAGCTATTACTTATTCTAAGTGGTACACATTAAGGTAGTGACACATTGTTAAGTTTAACCAACGCTTTGCCAAGAGATTTGATTAGAAAAGTACATTTTAAGACAAGAGGGAATAATTTCTCAAAATCTGATGCAAAGACCATATTATACCAATTTTTTTTCATTTTTAATACCTGCCATTAAGAGTCCTGAACAGAGGAAGCACTATAATAAAACAATATGGTACTCAGATTTGGGTACAAATATAAATAAAAATAAATGTGTCCCTAGTTTGATGTGTAGCTAAAACAAAATACCAGAGATGGAAACTGTTTCACCCAAAGGGAAGGAAAAGCTTTTGCAAAGTAAATGAATACAAAAAACTTAGGGTAAAAAAAAAAAGAAAGAAAGAGAAATAAATGCAGAAATTAAACTGGAACGCATGGTTTTTCCTCTGGGCAGGATGCAAAGATGATTTCCCGGGTTCTTGTCCAGGTGCATTTGAAGAATGAAGCCACGGACAAAAGGTGGTATAGGAAAAGGTGGAAATTTATTGAGAAACAAGCACAGACTCCCACATGGGGGATGGAGAGAGACCCATTAAGTCCCTCTTTCTTGAAGTTTATAAAGGCTGCAGGTCTTTGTGTCCTGATATCCCTTCTGATTGGTCACCATGGCAGCTTCAGAGCTCAAACCCCACATGGGGTTCCTCTCTTTTTCTCCCCTTTGTTTTTCTATTCCCTAGGGCAGTGGTCAGCAAACTCATTAGTCAACAGAGCCAAATATCAACAGTACAAAGATTGAAATTTCTTTGGAGAGCCAAATTTTTTAAACTTAAACTATATAGGTAGGTACATTGTTATTAACTTAATTAGGGTACTCCTAAGGCTTAGGAAGAGCCACACTCAAGGGGCCAAAGAGCCGCATGTGGCTCGCGAGCCGCAGTTTGCCAACCATGGCCCTAGGGCCTTCCTTTTTATCCTGAAAACGTATACCTTTCGGCAGCTCCCAGCCCCCTTTTTCTGTGAATGTATGCCTTTCAGCAGCTCCCAGCTTTGCAGCCCTGTGGTTCTATCCAAAGGACCTCTTAATTCCTAAAACTACCTAAACCTGCCTTTTTTTTACCCCTCAAAACTCCTTTCAAAAAGACTACTGTTTTCTTTTTATAAATAAAGACCTTCAGGATCAGAGAAGTCTAGATGTTGTCAAAGATATAATTATGAAAATATCAGAGTGCCTGACACATCAAGCTCATGATGCTCGGTGCAGATGAGACTCCTGCGAATCAGTACACACCACGCTCCCTTGAAGTAGCAGGTGGGACCTCTGGCAAAGTGATGACATAAAACTCCGAGATAGAACAGATGTGCAGTGGGAAACACGCTGTTTTTATCGGCACTCAAGTTTCTCTTAAAGTAAATACAGTCGTTCAAAGCCTTTGAGCCCTGGCTGGAGAAGCGCCGCATGGAGGGGCTAGAGCAATTAGGAGTCCCGTGGGAAAGGAAAGAAGGGGAGGAGGTCTCTGCGGAGCAAATCTTGAATATACAGATTAAATTGTCTGCAAATAGCAGATTGAAACCTGTCTGAAATTGGTTGCATAATAACAGACTTCTATAATATACGAAGTCTGGTCTTTGAGCAAACCTGATCTAAAGGGAATGAGAAAAAATAAGTCATTCTAAACTCCTGCTCAATACCATCACTCTCAATTTTTAAAAACATATTTTTATTGATTTTTGAGAGAGAGGAAGGGAGAGGGATAGAGAGATAGAAACATCAATGAGGGAGAGAAATATTGACAGGCTGCCTCCTGCATGCCCCCTACTGGGGGCTGGAGCCCACTACCCGGGCTTGTGCCTTGGCGGGAATTGAACCAGTGATTTCTTGGTGCGTGCGTCAACACTTAACCACTGAACCATGCCGGCCAGGCCTCTTTCTCAATTTTATATGAGTGGTTGGTTTATTCTAACTCTGCATGGCTAGTTCCATCACTCTGTGGACAGCTACATGGGAAAGTTTTACTGGCATAGTGAAAAAAATTACAACCACCTTTGAATTTGAACTTTAGTACTATTTGTTATTTGGGTATCTTGGGTAAGCCTCTTCCTAATTAGTTGAAGGTTATCTTTCAAACAGAAATACTAACTCCTTACTTTTAGTGTCCTTGTGAGAATTAAATGCAGTCAGATTTGTAAACTGTCAGCCTCACAGTAGGAATTCAATATTAGTTTTCTTCTCTTATGCAAAGGTACCAGGAGTTAAGCCATGAAGTATCTCAAAAATTTAAAATTTGATCCTATACATTTATGTATTCAATGGGTTATAGCCTTTAGTGAGAGATGCTTTGGGTATTACAGTCTTCCTAAGGTATTTTAATATTTTATCAGAAATTTTATATTTAATATCAGCCATGCTGCTTTTAGACACTTGCTATATTTAACTTTTTAAATGGACATACAAACTTCTCAAGATGAATTCAAACACTGTTCTACTTGTGTCTTCACTTGGATGTCTAATAGAATACATTTGAAATGTCTTTCCTACCCCAATAAAACTCTCCCCCCTCCAATCTTTGTAAATATGAACTCCATCCTACTAGTAACTAAAAGTAAAACTTATTTTTCCCTTTATCTAATGCTCCAAACAAGACAAAAAGCTTATTTTTTCAATCCCCCATGAAATATATGCAATGTTACAACTTTTCACCAAACCCTCTGTGCCCACTTAATTACAAGTCATCACTGAATTTCATGTGATTGTTGCTACTGTCTCCTAAGCAATCTTGCTTCTACTTACACGCCCCAGGTAATCTATCCACAAAATAGAAATCAGAACATTATTTTTAAAGTATACCAGGTTACATCAGGCCACTGTTGAGAAGACTTACAGCTTCCCATCTTATCTATAATAATAAAAGCATAATATGCTAATTAGACCAGATGGCCTTCCAGATAAAGCCGCGGCAGCGGGGGTCAAGGCAGAGGCAGTCATTGGCGGGGGGGGGGGGGGGGGAACCCCTTGCACGAATTTCATGCATCGGTCCTCTCGTTCAGAATAAAAGCTGTTGTCTTTACAATGGCCTAGGAGACCTTTAATGATCTGGCTCCCCACTAACTCTAGACATCATTTTCTACCAAACTCTCCTCTCCTTTCTTACTCCAGCCATAATGGCCTCCTCGATGAACCTCAAAATGATGTGCTCTTCATCAGTAAAGTCCAGAATGCTCTCCCCCAGGTTTTCATGTGGTTTACCCCCTTCCTTTCTCTACTCAAATATTGTCATCTCAGTGAAGCCTTCCACCAAACTCTATAAAATAGCAACAAAAATAACCCCACCCTGGAAACTCATCTTCATGACCCTACATTGTTTTTCTTCAGAGCGTGTATTACTATGTAATATATGGTTAGTCACTTGTTTATGTATTTACTGTCTTCCTCCCCTACAGTCTATTAGTTCACATCTATTTTGTTTATTCTATATCTTCAGTGTATAGAACAGTGCTTGGTCCATATAATCTCAAAGAATATTAGCTGGAAGGAAAGAGGAGGAGAGCTGAGGATAAAATATTTTTTTTCCTCCCTGCTGTGTTTGGCTCCTGAAGAGTAATGTACTCTGGAGGTCGGGATCCATTTCTGGCTCAATCTCTAAGATTTCTCTGCCCTGTGTCTTATAGACTGTTCTCATAAAGCCTCAAGACTTTTCTCCCCAAAACATTCACAACAGCTTAAGCCTTGAAGGAAAATGTAACCTTAGTGGTTTGCTCAGCTCCTTGCTGATTCTGCAGAGCACATCCCACCCCATGAAGCGGGCACTGAAGCTTACAAGCCTGGATTACCTCATTGGGCAATAAATTACCTGTCAAGTATATTGTGAGTTCTGTGTCCTTAGAAACTTAAGGACCAGTAGTTAGTTACTGTTCCGTGAAATTTTTACAGAGCCCTTGGGACGTATTTATCTTGTCAACAGGAATCGATATTTGTAACGAATTAGTGGACACAAATATAAATGTGATATCAGCAGAACAATACGTATTGTGAAAAGCAAGCGTTAGACGTAACTAGTTTATCTTGCCTCCATGTCCGAAAAGAAGCACTACTATTTGCTGAGTGCCACCCATATTATAGGCAATTCACAAATATTATCTTAATTCTCCAGCAACCCTGTGAAGTATTAGTGTTTCTGCTTAATGGGTTAAGAAACAGGCTGGAGGAAGTTAAGTGTTCGATCCATGATTATACACGAAGTACACATTAGCACTGGGAGTCAGTCCAGCATCTATCCGAATTCACAGCCTGTCGATGCTCTTGAACATGCTCTCTCCTCTTGGGAGTCTTGCCTTGAAGCATGCCTTTAAAACCCGTGGAATACCTGGCCTGACTTTGCAGAAGACGCGCTGAAAGTACATTAGAAAGTACATTCTGAACTTGCATTATTTTATTGTTAAAGATGAAACAATGTTACACTAATATAAAACAAATTAATCCAGAATCAGACTTCCTTGTGTGATAAATCAGGTTCAAAGGAATTCCACTTGCTGTCAAAGTGGTATCCTCAGCATGACTTTCACTTTCATCACCCCTGAAATGTGAGAGTATGTAAATAAGTGAGGATTTACTAGCACCTCTCATTCTTATAGAATGAGGTTCCAGAGAGTTCATGCTGAATCAGAGAATGAACTCTATGTAGCCCTCATTAATTGTAAGGGTTATTGCAATCATTAGTTTCTGTCAATTCACAATTGCTTTAAGTGAGTCGAAGGCACTTGAGTTTCCCGGGTTGTGTTATATCTACATTTGTCTTACCAGGTAACGCTCATCATTCTCCCTGGCAGTTGTTTGGCTTTCCCCATACACAGCGCTTGGCAGTACGCAGAGGAGTAGTAAGTCTTTTCTTTCAAAACAGTCAATTATCTCCTGATCTTTCCAGTGTGATGGGTGTTTCCCTAGGGGGACTTAATAAACCTTTTAAACGAAATGGTTAGCTCTTAATTTGAAATTCCTTCTTTATGATATAATTTACGTAAGAAATAATTTATATGCATAGGCTATATCTCAGATAAAAACAAGACCTATCAAGCATTTTATGCAAATTATTTTTATCTTTACTGCAAGCTGTCTGTCAGCATTTTACTGAGAAAAATGCCCGCTTGCCTAATAGATTGTGACTTGGTCAGAGTCACAGGGCAGACTGACAGCGAGTATTCAAATTCTCGTCTGGCTGCTCTAAGCTTGCATTCGCTGTCCTTCACTCATTGTCTCTATGACTTGGCTTTATTTTTTTTATCCATCAAAATAAAATAATGTCATTTTGTTCCATACACAAGACTGGAGTAAGGCTACAGTTAAATGCAAAATACTTACATATATATATTTTTTTAAATGGAAGATGCAGTCACAAGGAAGCTACCAGCAGATTTAAAAAGGGAGAATCAAATTTATTGGGCCGCTTACAGAACATCTGCTTCTGCTCAGTTCTTTTCTTCTCCCTGAAAACTGCAATCCCATTGCGATACTAACAGCACATTCCATTGGGAGACCGCATTTGGCGAATGAAACTCCTACCATAGTTAAAAGCCTTCCTTTGTGAGAACAAACTCTCATTACACAATAATGCCCTGTGAGCCAGTCCCTGTTCTCCACACTGACTAATTCCTGCCTCCTCCCAAATTACTGTTTTTATGGGTTTTGCAAGCACGGCAGAAGGAAGACTCCAGGTGAAGGAATTCAGCCTGATCCATGTGGTTCTGAGCGGTAATCGCAGGTAGGCAATGAATATCCATGACCAGCATATTGCTACCCCCTCTCCCCAGGAATGTGTGAAAGCTAAACTTAGACAGTGTCACATATTGAAAGTTATGGAAATGAATTTCTTAGCATAACAGAAGTTTTGAGAGAAAATAACTTGACTAAGGTACATTCAAGTTTCTAACCTGGGCTAGTATATCATTTGAGGCCAAATATGAGAAAGTTCTATGCATAATTTATTGTATTTTTACAATTCCAAGACTGGATAAAAACATGAGAAATGTAGGAAGTATAGAAGATAGGAACTGTCTACAAGAAAATATCAAGAAAAATGAAATTTTGAATGAACTTCAGTGAGGTATTCTTACTGGGGAAGTCAGGGTATCTTCTTTCCTAATGGATACTGGGGGTGGGGTCCTTATGATATCTCGAGAAAAATAATTTTCTGAGACTTTCATGGGAAGATGAGTGATTTTTACTTGTTGGAGCTACACCCCTGTGTTTCCATAGTCCTATTCCAGTCACAGAAGAAATGTAGCTGGGGTTTCAGTAAAGCTAAAAGCAAAGCCAGTGTCCAGAGTTTCAGTTCCACGTCGCATCCAGGTCCAGTTCAGCATCAGGCTAGCAGCATCCATTAGTTCGTTGTGGGTGCAAATGCCAGGAAGCAGGGGCGAGAGAGCCCCACAAGCCAGGAATTAAGTGCAACAGGCCAAGAGTAAACGCCTCTGTTCAGGGCATTGCATATTCCAAATTGCAGTAGCCATGCCCATTCTGGCCAGTGCTCTGTTCCCAGGAGTGACTGACAGAAAAGTAAGTACCTTCCCCATGTCACCCCAACTTTACTGGGTATGTGTCTGTTCTCCTCATTGTCCAGTCCCTTCTCCCAGCATTCTGCAGGGAATAGACAGTGGCTCCCTGAGGAGTTTAAAGCTCTAGTTTCCTGGTGAAGCTGCCCAAATGACCTATCTATACTAATAAAAGGGTAATATGCTAATCGGGCCTGATAGACTGGACGTCTTCTGGAAGTCTTTCCAGACTAAGCTGCGGCGGCTGCGAGGGCCGAGGAGGGCTGGAAGCAGAGGCGGCTGGCAGGGGCAGCAGCAGTGGGGTGATGGGGTCAGCACCTTCCCCTCATTAGCCCGGTCGCCTCCCGCAGAGGGAGGCCAGAGGCAGCAGCAGCAGCCAGGTGATGGAGGTGGCGCCTTCCCCTGATTGGTCCAGTTGCCTCTGGCAGAGGGAGGCCAGACTGTGGCTCAGCCATCAGTAGGACATCACCTGAAGGCTCTCGGACTGTGAGAGGGGTCAGGTCGGGCTGAGCCCCCCCCGCCCCCCCCCGCAGTGCACGAATTTTTGTGCACCGGGCATCTAATCTATAATATTTGGCATTCCCTTTGATCATTTTCTGTGATTAATTACTAGGTTAATTATAATGGTATCAGTGTGATTTATGTACAGTATACTTAATTTAAATAGCACATAGCACAATTTGATGAATTCTGAAAGATGTATATACTCCTGGAACAATAAAGATACATAATCCTATATAACAAAAGCATAATATGCAAATCAACCAAACTGTGGAACAACCGGTCACTATGATGTGTACTGACCATCAGGGGGCAGATGCTCAATTCAGGAGCTTCCCCCAGCCCGCAGGCCCCAGTCAGCCAAGGTGGGTGCGAGCAGGGGCCCCCTGATTGCCCTGCCGATCACCCCACAGATCGGTCCTGATCGCTGGCCAGGACTAGGGACCCTACCTGTGCACAAATTTCATGCACCAGGCCTCTAGTAGTTTATATTATCCCAAAAGTTTTTCTCATACCTTTTGTAGTCCATCTCTCCTTCTGCAAACTGACACAGCAAAATGTTCATTCAGTTTTTGTCACTGTAGATTACTTTGCAGTTTTTATACTTTTATGTAAGTGGAATTGTACAGCATACATTCTCTTATGTCTGACATCTTTCACTCAGTATCTTATTTTGAAATTTATTTATACAGTTGTATCATTAATAGTTTATTCCTTTTGCTTGTGTAGAATTCAATATGATAAATATAAAGTATACATTTCTTGTTTTACTTCAATACATGGTCATCATTTGATGAGTTATTTCACTTTTTAGGTATCAAGAACAAAGATGCCAGGAGCATTTATATGTGGTTTTGTGTAATTATATGTTTTAACTTATAGGGAGGAAAGTTTAGGTGTAGAATAACTAGACTAAAGAAGAGTTTAACTTTTAAAAAACTGCCAAATTATTTTAAAAGTTTTTGTAAAATTGTAAATTTCTACCAGCATTGAATGAGAATTCTCATGTTCAATATCATCATCAATACTTGATATACTCAGTATTTATAATTTTAACCACTCTAATAATTGTGTGGTTGTTTTTTTCTTTTCTTTTTAAAATATTTTAATTGAAATGTAACATATATAGAGAGAAAAAGCAAGAATGATAGGTAAATATCTGGATGAATTTCCTAAAGTGTACACATAATGAAACCACTAGCTAGGTCAAAAAAGAAGGGAGAGTGTTAGGTTATATAGAATATAATTTTTTGAAGTAATATAAAGTTAAACAGAGTGAGGGTTTGAAGATTATAGGGGTACTATTTTAATTCAAGTATAATTCAGAGAAAGGCTCTCTAAGGATAGTACAGGCCAACTAAGGACACAGATAAATAGAAATTTGAAGTTTTGGGGATTTATTTAGTCCAACTTCATACTCAAAGCAAATAATCATGAACACAACATCCCAGAAAATGGGTAACCCTTATTCCTCTTCCAATAATAGGGAGTTTGCTGCCTCACAAGGTAGATTACTTACTTCTTAGCAATGTCTTGTTATTTGCAATGCACTTTTACACAGTGGCCTGTGCTTGCGGTCACTACTTACTGCTTCCATATCCAACCACTTAAACTCTCTGGGACATTCTCTTTCTCTTATAGTCCCTCTGTTTTTGTGTGTGTTTTTTTAAAACAACTAACATGACTTTAAATGTCTTCTGTTGGTCAGACTAGCCACATAGCAGGTTTCCAAATCCTTGTTATTAGTTTCACAGCCTGCATTTTATTTGTGTCTCTCTTAAAATTTAATACAGACCCATATACATAAAACTAGGTACAGCCAGACCACTGCAGCGTACAGTAGAATAATTACCTCCATTAATCTGGTCACTAAATACCTATTAATGTAGCATAAGCCAGCAGTAATTTTTATGATAATCACATTCTTCAATTGATCCTTAGTTTGTGATAGCATAATACGGTGGCAAGGCCATAAACTTTGGAATTATGCAAACCTATTTCCCTGCTCTACTAGGTATGGGACAAATATTTTAGGTGAGTTTCATTTCCTTCCCAGGAAAATGGTGATAGTACCCAATACCGTATAGGGCTGCTGGATGGATACATTTAGATGATGTGTGCATTATGACAAACATATGGTGGCAGCTGAATAAATGTTAGTGAATTTCTCTTCTGCTTTAATACACTTACAAACAGCTGCAGTGAGTGCTCAGACAGATATTGATAAATAGGTTAACAAAACAAGGCCAGGCTCAGAGCGTTGGAACAGGGCATCAGACGGATTCCACCTGCCTGACACTGACCCATAAATCACCACCGTGGGCCCAGGCACACAGCAGGTTCACGTCCATCCGGTGCACTATCAGCTGGCCCACCTTGCTCTGGCCTGTCCACAAAGACAGCTGAGAAGCTTGTCAAATGGTTTTCTAACATCCAGATGCATTGCGTCTAGGGCGTCTTTTCTCCTAGCTGTCTGGCGCCTGCATCAAAAAAAGGAAGTACATTTAGTCTGTCATGTTTCCTTTACTGAGAGCATGCTGAACCCGAATGTTCTGTGCTTCCTTTTGCAAGTGCTCACAGGCCATCTGCTCTGTAATCTGGGAGTTTGCATTAGGTGGCATAACTCTGGCCATCCTTAGTGTTTACCTTTTTAGAAAGTGAGGAATTTATTCATCAGCAGGTTTCTGGTTCCTGGTCTCTTCTCCTGGTTTCTTTTCAGAGACTCCACACATTCTTCACAGCTTCTGCAGCTAGCGGGCATGTTCAGATGACAGTTTTTCTTTTTACAGAGAAAGTAGGAACAAATACAAGTGCTGTCCCTTTGCTGGATATCCATTGGCTATTAACATTGCCTCTCAAGCTCTGGGCTTATTATTTTCGTGTTCATTTTATTCTAAACACAGCTTTCTAAGCCTTTTCATTGTTTATGTTTCATCATGGTTCATTCTGGGTATTAACCTTCTTTGCCTACCTACTTTTACATTTCAACACTACTTTGTGTGTGTGTGTGTGTGTGCGCGCGCGCGTGTGTATTTTCTTGCTGTTTGATATCCCTTCCTTTTGAAGTCAAAGCTCACTGCAAAGCTTTTTCCATGGCCAACATGATTCCTTTGGCTCTACCTCCACTTTCTCATGCTGTAGTCACTTGTGTTGATATCACCTGCTTTTATTTTATTTTTCCCCTGGAGCGAGACACATTTCCTTTGAGCCTTACTCCCTTACAAAGCCTCTGCCCAGGGGATTGAACCTTCTGTTTCTCCAAGAATCTTGACATTTATTTTTCTAAACTCACAATATTGCTCCTGAATAGAAGTAGCATTCCCTTCCCCGGATATTAAAAACTCTCAAATGGCATGGTCATTTCCTTCTTTTCTAACACGAAGGTTCCCTTGGCTTCAATTTCACCAGTGAATTCTTCTTAGTCAAGGTATCTGTATATAAATCCATTGCTTCATCAGCATACTGTAAGATGAGAATAATAAATTATAGTAATATTTATTGGAATGGAATGCTCCCTTCTTGCCATGGATGCTTTAAGCATTTAACATATACAGTATTTCTACATATCTTCTCCCCTCCCCCTCAAAAAGCCTCTATGAATTGTACTCTAGTTAGTTATGCTTTTTGGTCAACTGAGGCTCAGCAAGTTTAAACTCCACACACATGTTCTTGTTAAAGAGTCAATCATTTTTTAGACCCTTTACTTTTAATAGGACAAGATTATAAATATTTGAAGCCCTACATAACGTCTTTTCTTTGCCCCTTGTATGGTATTTAGGCTTGGAAAATATTGCCCATATTTTCTTTACCCATTTCACAGTGTCTGTGTGTGTTATAACACGTTATTTTCTGTTTTGACACATGTACAGCTGCAGTTCATTAGATGGCTATTCATGTATTACTTTGGTCTAGTGGTCTGACATACATTGTCTCATGCAGGCAACCATATACTGTTTTCCAACTCTGGGTCTAGATACCTCTTGCCTGATGCGCATCACACTACATTTTATAACACCCAATACAGCAGGGAGAAACACCTTAAACTATTGACCAGTTTTTTAAAAAACATTGTTCTCATATATATCCCATATCTTCTCCTAGATAGCTATATGTGAATGACATTTTTATTAATTTTTAAGTCATCCTCATGAATTACATCTATATTATTATGTAGTCTCTAGTATTGCTTCTATTTCAACATATGGTTTATCTGATATTAATATAGTTGAACTCACTTTATTTTGATATGTATATTATTATTTATACTTATGTCTCTTAAACATAGTGCACAGGAGAATTTTGCTTCAGCACTGTCTGACAGTTGCTTTGACTTCAGTTCATTACATGGATTATAATATTGTGATTGCTTATATTTTTGGATTTGTTTCACCCCTCATGCTAGTTTCTACTGAGCTATAATTTATAAACAATATACAGGATGGGGAAAAGGTAGGTTTATAGTTCTTTATGTGGAAAATAATACAATAATGAATCAATAATAACACAAGAATAAACTCTGTTTGATGTACTCACAACTGTAAACCTACTTTTGCCTCACTTCAAAATTGACTTATAAGCATTTCTTATAATTCTAGACACATGTCTTTGAAAGATACATGTGTTGTGAATACTTTAACACTTTTCCCTTCCAATGTCTCTTACTTTTCATTTTCCTAGCAATGACTTTTTATAAAAATGTTAGAATCATTTTAAATGATGGAAAAATTGCATAGAAGAGAGGGATCCCATATATCCCACATCTAGTTTCTCTGATGTTATTTCAAATTTATATCCTACTAGAGGCCAAGCAAATGAAATTCGTGCACTGGGGTGTGTGTCCCTCAGCTTAGCCTGCACCCTCTCCAATCTGGGACCCCTCAAGAAATGCCTGATCAGGCCTAAATGGGCAGTCGGACATCTTTCTCACAATCTAGGACTGGTGGCTCCCAACTGCTCACCTGCCTGCCTGCCTGATTGCCCCTAACCGCTTCTGCCTGCCAGCCTGATCACTCCCTACCCATACCCTGCCAACCTGATTGATGCCTAACTGTTCCCCTGCTGGCCAGATTGCCCCTAGCTGCCCTCCCCTGCCAGCCCAGTCGCCCCCAACTGTCCTCCCATGTTGGCCTGGTCACCCCTAACTGCCCTCCCCTGCAGGCTTGGTCACCCCCAACAGCCCTCCCCTGCAGGCCTGGTCGCCCCTAACTGCCCTCCCCTGCAGGCCTGGTTGCCCCTAACTGCCCTCCCCTGTAGGCCTGGTCTCCCCTAACTGCCCTCTCCTTCAGGCCTGGTTGCCCTAACTGCCCTCCCCTGCAGGCCTGGTCACCCCCAACTGCTCTCCCCTGCAGGCCATCTTGTGGTGGCCATCTTTGACCACATGGTGGCGGTCATCTTGTATGGTGGAGTGATGGTCAATTCGCATACTGGTCACTACTACTTAGCATATTAGGGCTAATTAGCATATCCTTCTCTTATTATTGTGTTGGAGTGATGGTCAATTTGCATACTGGTCGTCACTAATTAGCATATCCAGTCGT
Source organism: Myotis lucifugus (assembly GCF_000147115.1). Classification (NCBI taxonomy): domain Eukaryota; kingdom Metazoa; phylum Chordata; class Mammalia; order Chiroptera; family Vespertilionidae; genus Myotis; species Myotis lucifugus. The sequence continues at coordinate 8,635,764 of NW_005871080.1, forward strand.
GACTGTGAGGGCGTCATGACCAATTTGCATATTACCCTTTTTTTTTAGTATAAATGATTTCTTAGTGTCTTAGTCTTATTTTGTTGATTGCAGTTTGATAATTTTATTAGTTTGATACAGTTTGATGCTATTATTACTATTAGTAGCAGTAGCAGCAGTAATATCTGTCAACATTAGTTTATATTAGCTTGAGATAATATAGGCAAACCTGTTGTTAGTGAAGAAAATGAATTTTAGGATCTTCTAAGCATTTAGCATGAAGCATTAGTGCTAAATAAATACTGAAGGAGCAGTATTTAAAAAAATGCTTTAAACAATATCAGAATAATTTTTTAACATGATCTTTTCATTGTTGTTGAGTATCCTTAGTTTGAAAAAAGCAAAACAAGCAAACAAAAACATATTACTCTGCTCTTGCTAGGTAGCTCAGTTGCTTAGAGCATCACTTCATACATCAAAAAGGCTGCTGATTCAATTTCTGGTCAGGGCACATACGTAGGTTGTGGGTTTGATCCGGGTTGGGGTGTGTATGGGAGATAACCAATTGATGTTTCTCTCTCACATCAATGCGGTTTTTTTTTCTCTCTCTCCCTTCTTCTCTCTCTCAAAATTCAATAAACATATCCTCAGGTTAGGATAACAAAAAACAAAACAAACAAACAAAATATCCCTTCATATAATCCTTGGCTAAATTACTGAAATCAGTCTTAAATATGTAAAAGATATTTTAAAAGACCAATTAAAATACCTAATAAAATTATTGCTCTAGAAGATATATATTTTTTTAGTTTTAGAAGTTAGTTAGAAAGGGGAATATCAACTTCACCTAATTAAAGATCATAATTTAAATCTATACTATACAGAGAAGAAACCAAGTATCTGAGAAGTTTACCCATCAAATGCATACAACTGGTCAGTGTCTGAGAATAGTATTTAATCTTTAAAATCCATACTCTTTTTATAGTTGTATTTATATAACTTTTTACTATAAGGTAATTGTATACTTACAGAAGAGTCACAAAAATATTATAGAGATATCCAATATGGATCCCCGAAATGAAAACTTACTTAACCATAGTATAATTATCAAAACTATGACATTAAATTGAAACAATACTATTATCTAAACTATAGAATTTATTGGGAGTTAACTAATTTTTTTACTAATGTCTTCTTTCTATTCCAAGATACACTCCAAAATCTCATGTTGAATTTAGTTGAGATATCTCTTATATTAGACTTCTCAGGATGCCATGACAAATACCACAGTCTGAGTCACTTGAAGAACAGACATTTATTTCTTACAGTCATGAGTCTGGGAAGTTGCAGATCAAGGTACCAGCTAGGTAGGTTTCTACTGTGGGCTCTCCGCTTGGCTTACAGACAACAGGCTTCTCAGGGTGTCCTCACATGACAGAGTACGCTCTGGGTATCTTTTCTGATATGGACACTAATGTTATTTGATTAGGGCCCCCTACTCTTACAACTCCATTAATATTAATTACTCCTGAAAGCCCTGTCTTTACATACTGTCATATTGGGGTTTAGGACTTCAACATTTGAATTGGGAGAGGGATTCAGTTCATACTATCTCTTTTAGTCTTCTCCAATGTGATAATTTCTTAATCTTTTCTTAGTTTTATAACTTCACACTTTTTTTTAAAAAAATAAGTTTTTATTGATGTTAGAGAGAGAGAGAAACATTTATCCGCTGCCTTCTGCTCGCCCCCTACTGAGGACTGAGCCTGCAACATGGGCATGTGCCCTGACTGGGAATTGAACCTGAGACCTCTTGGTTCATGGGTCAATGCTCAACCATTGAGCCACACTGACCAGGCAAACTTCACACTTTTGAAGAATACTGGTGAGTTATTCTGTAGAATGTCCCTCAATTCGTCTCATGTTTTCTCATGATTAAATTCAAGTTTTTTTTATTTTTGTATTTCTGGAAAGACTACCACCAAGGTGAATATGATATCTGTCTACTGTATTATACCTAGAGGTACATTATGTCCATATGATGTGAAACTTTATCACTTAGAGTGGTGTCTCCCTGCTTCCTTCACTGTACATTTGCAATTCCCCTTTTGTAATTAATAAATATTTATTTTGGAGTTATGTTGAGACTACACAAATATCCTGTTTCTCTTTAATTTTTCTTTCACTAATTTTAGTCCTCATCCATTTAGTCAGTAATGGAGCAATTATTACTGTGGTTCTAATGGTGATTGCTATTTCCCTTATTTCTTGTACATTTATTAATTGGAATTCTTTACAGCAGGGTTATTTCTTCTCTCACATTTATTACTATATTCAGTCATTTATTTTTGTCAGTATGGGCTAAACTATTTATTTTATGTAGGTGAAGAGTAAAATAAAATTTGATTGGTATTTATGTTGTTTCTCGCATTGTTCCAGCTTTGACTGTTGGGAACTGTTTCAGGTTGGTTTCTCTGTCCTTTTGGCCTATGATTCTATTGGGTTTTGAACTCATCTTTACTTTCTGCCTACAAAAAATGCTCTAGACTCAACTGTATTTTCTCTAGCCAAGACTTGGAGTTAGTCACTTCTCCAAGTAACCCTCTTATTTTTATTGGAAAATAGTATGTAGAATCTAGAATCTGAGTGCTAGGTGTGCTCATTGCTTGCTCCTTTCAGTTGACAGCGCTTCTTGGCCCCTCTTAGGAGATAGAGCTAGAAAATATGTGCACATACATTAACCCATGCATACATCTACTTCTATATACTGCCTACCAATTATCTATCTATATATCTACCTATCTGTCATCTATCTATATATCCATCTATCTATCTATTTATCTATTATCTACCTAAAACATTAGTTCATACTGGTAACACTGGTTTAAATCTATGTTTGGAGTTTATATTTATACCTGTATCTATACCTGGTACCACATAATTTATGCTAGCCTTTACCCTTTCTTTATTTGTAGATTTTTTTCTCTTTAGTACTTAAAATTTGTAACTCATATCGTCACTTTTTTTTCAGTGATAGTAAATATAGTTATAGAATTGGTAACTCCTACTCCTGTGACAAACATACTTACTCAACAGTATACAATGTCTATGTACAGTGCCCTTTGGTTGTAACCTTAAAGTATCTAGTCAAAACATTGCTTTCTGAAGATACTTAGATTAGCTCCATTCTCCCCATTCCTGTCAGTGTTGTTATATAATTGATTTGTGCTACCATTATATTCATTTGTCACTGTCTGCATCCATCTCAAGTTTTTTCCACATCTTAGTGGTAAAAATTCACTTTGTGTTGCTGAGAACTATGGGTTTGACAGATGCCTGCAGTGATATATCAACCACTATTGTTAGTTATGGCATGGTTTTATTGCCACTAAAATTCCTTTTGTAGTCAACTTTTACTCCTACCTCACCTCAAATTCCTGTCAATCACAGACCATTTTATTCTTTCTCTACAATTTTACATTTCCAGAAATTCACATAAATATAATCAAATAGTGTTGGAAAATACCTGGCCATTATTTCTTCTTCTTTTATTTATTTTTTTCACTTTTACTCTTCTCCTCAGATTCCAATTATGCATATTAGACTAATTTATATTGTCCAACAGGTCTTGGTTACTCCATTCTCCCCCACTCTCTTTTCTTTTGGTGTTCAGTTTCAGTAATTTCTATTGGCCTGTCTACATATACATTCTCTGTATGGTTGTATTAAGTGTACCGATGAACCCATCAAAGGCATTCTTCATTTCTAACACTGTTTTTTAATTTCTGGCATTCTCATTTGAACTTTTCCTGTAGTTTCCATCATTCTGCTGAAATTACCTACATGATCTAACAGATTTCCACCTTTTCCACTTAAGCCTTTAATGAATTATTTATAGTTAATTTAAATTCCATGTTAGAAACCTTCCAAATATCATATCTAAATCTTGTTCTGACGATTACTTTTTTGTTGTTTGTTTGGTTTGGTTATTAGTGGTTTTATTTTTTAATTGCATGTATATGGAAGCCAAACATTCTGGGCAAAGCAGTAGAGACTGAGGCAAACAATTTTTACTCCTGGAAATGGCATGCTCTCCCTTTTTCTCGGCCGTAGATGTAATCTGTTGAATTAGTTAGGAGGTGTGCCCTGTTTGAAATTTATTGTTGCTATGTTTGCCCTCAGTTCACCAGTAGCTTCAAGTTCTAATGGCACATGTTAGACTTGATGGCTAATTTGCTAGACTTTTTTCCTTAACATCTGTTCCACCCTCAGCTTTAGGTGCTGTACCTCAGTGGGGTCTCTTTATACCCTTGTCCCTCTTCTTTCCCTTTCTCAGCAGAATTCCACAGTTATTTGTTGGTTAACGCTTGTTAGCCTGAATGTGTGTGGCCATTAGGTAGATAGGCACTGTGTCCATGCTGATTGGGAGTGTGGCCTGCTCAGTTCTCCTGCCCACCTGCCAGTGATTCCTCTAAGTTCATGCATGTTCTTTTCCCTCTCACAGGGGGTAGATACACACTCCCCCTTCCCCTCCTCTAACTTGCAATGGGTTTTCAGCAGTATTCTTAGGTTGATTGTGTGTGTTGCCTGTCCCCTGACAGATGAAAGCTTTTGCTTCAGAAAGAGGTAGAGATGACAGGGTGCGGTGGATCTTTTCCTCTCCCAGGACTGCATCACAGGGAACATTTTGCCACAACTTTCTTCAGTCTTTTCTGTGAGTGCTCAGTGGGGTTTGTGGAGAAAAATCCTTTAAAGGGCTCAGATTCCCCAAGTTCTGTGAACCCCAGGGGCTCACACTCCCTTGTGAGTACACAATGAACATCTACCAAAGTCTCCAACCTCGCTAGATAAACTCTTGCTGTAAGTGTCTTATTTTGCCTATCCATAATAAGTCAGCGTGCATGTCATGTGTCTAAATTTTAGTGCCTGCCTCTCCTTAGATTTTGAACCAGTTAGCTTCTAATAATCTAAGACTTCATGAACCTGAAAATCCATGATTTTTGAATTTGTCTAGCTTTTTTGTGTCTTCATAAGGGGGATATGATTCTTTTTCCAGCTCTAGATCTTGAGAGGAAACCAGGAATCCTCCCAAACCCCAGGATTTTATCATTTGAACAAGCTGCTTTCAAGTGTCTTTAAATCATTGACTCTGAAGGACTAAATGAGTCATGCTTGATACAAATGCTCTGAACTTAAGAAATGTGCTAGAAGAGTTATTATTAATATTATTATTGTATATTAAGAAGATTTTTCTAAATTGGATATAAGTAAGGATTAAAATATAGATGATAGGTATTTTAAAATTTCACATGCAAATGTATCTATGTATATAATTGGAAATGGGAGATAGAGATAGTGCTCACCTTTGTCAACTAATCATCAATTGTTGTGCCAAATGATAAAATGAATGAACATTTCAGTGAAAGAACATTTCAGTGAAAGACCCTTTTCCTGATTTTGCTGATATTCACATTTGTTACTGCTTCTTCATCAGTCAAACTATTTTTTATTGATTTTAGAAAGAATGGTTTGTGTTTGGAAGCTTAGCTTTAGTAATGGCAAGGAAATTCAGGAATGACTAAAATTGGCAAGGCCACTGAGTTGGCAGAATTCCATTTTAATCATATAGAGTTTTTGAATAAAAAAGCAAATATATAAGGTCTTATTTGAAAGAATTTAGAGAGATTAATAAAATAAACTTGTGTAATAACTAATGTTTAAGATTATTATTTCAGTTAGTCACAGAAGGGCTATTGGATAGGATGATATTTGAGTTGATATCTATAATAACTCAGAGGACTATCTGGGTGAAAAGAGAAAAGCATATTATTATTATACATATATAAAACTAATAAGATATGGATCATGACTGATCTCCAAGTCATTTAAAACTATCCAGGATAATCACTCATCCTAATCAGGAACCTATAGTAATAGAAGCAGAATATGTTAATTATAGTAATAGAAGCAGAATATGTTAATTAGACCAGACAGCCAAATGACCTTCCAAATATCATTCTGGACATGCAGAGGCAGTTATGGGGCTATCATGCAGGCAGGCAGAGTGGTTGGGGTGATCAGGCAGGCAGGCGAGTGGTTAGGGGCAATTGGGCAGGCAGGCGATTGGTTAGGGGCAATCAGGCAGGCAGGCGAGTGGTTAGGGGTGGTCAGGCAGGCAGTTGAGTGGTTAGGAGCCAGCGGTCCCAGATTGCCAGAAGGATGTCCCGGATTGTGAGAGGGTGCAGGCCAGGTGAGGGACCCCCTCTTCACCATGCACGAATTTTGTGCACCGGGCCTCTAGTATATTATAATATAGTACAATCTGCAGACTTCTGTTTTTTTCCACATAATTTTAGTGTGATTTTCACAAAGTAAGGCAAATTAAACTCAACTTCTTTGTGCAATTAGAAAAGACCTAAGATGTTCCCATCAATCAAAGCACTTGATCGCTCTTTATTGCAAGAGGGGAAAGAAATGTAACTTCATGGTTCATTGCTAATGGGTTGTTCCACTGTTGTGGTTAATAGCATGAGTTTCTTCTACATCTAATTTAAGGTTTCTGAATTAAATAGTTTAAAAGATTAGTGGGAGCTCAATGATGTATTAGTGTGTGTGCAACCAATTAAGTCTCTTTTTAACTTAGTTTTATCAGAGTTTGATTTTATATTAGAAAACTTTTGACTTGGCTTGGAAAGGTCAATCTTCACATTGCTTATGGCACAACAGAATTATTTCATGAAATAAATTTCTGCTGGTGCTTTTGATATCCTAAGTTGGCTCTAACAGCAGTGCAGATTATTCAAAACAAATATAAATAGAAAGGCACTATTTGTGGATATTGGGGGTTTTAATTCCAATCCAATGGATATTTCCAATGAATTAAGTGTCTTAAGTTATTTGATATTTTCCAGTTAATTTCCAAATTATTCATTAAAAGTGCCAAAATACAGCCCTTGCCGGTTTGGCTCAGTGGTTAGAAGGTAGGCCCATGGACCAAAGGGTCACAGATTTGATTCCAGGACAAGGGCACATGCCTGGGTTGCAGGTTCAATCTCCAATTTAGGTCAGGGTTTTTTGTGGGAGGCAATCAATTGATGTGTCTGTCTCACATTAATGTTTCTCTCTCTCTCTCTCTCTCTCTCTCTCTCTCCTTCTACCTTTCCTTTCTCCACTCACTCAAAAAAATCAAAGAAAAAAAATTTCCTTGGGTGAGGATTTTTTTTAAAGTACCAAAATACCTTTATCCCACTAAGTATTACCTCTAAGAATCTGTTATGAATTAAAGATTTTAGGCTCTGAGGCCTTCAGCTAGTCAAAGCTGAGAGAATGTGTTTGCCACATGAAAAGCTACATATTGTGGGAGATAGGTAATGTTCTTATCCATACCTGACTCAGTTCGTATCCAGACCTGAAAAATATTTTTATAAAGTTTCAACTTATAATAAAGTTCCATTTTTTTTCATCCCTTTTCTGTAATTTGAATGACATAAATGTGGGTGGGTGGCAAAGGCATTAGTAGGTAACTTGCTTCTATACGCTTTGCCTGTGAAATTTGATATTCCACAGAGTCATAGTCAGAATCCTTGACACCCCAGACCCTAAACATTCATTTTGAATCTTTCTCAATCTATAGTCAATTAGCCCTAAGTGAAAGTAACATAGAAAAGCCATTATGCAGATATATCCATTAACAGTCATCTTTCCTAGAGGCCAATGGGGGCAGGATGGTCTGAATTGGCTGATCTTACAGTTCTGCTTATAATTAATGTCAGGACTCTTATTTTTATTCTTATTATATAACGCAACATCTCAAGGCCTCAGATTCTGTGCTAGTACAATTCTTACTGAATACAGTATTTATAGAGCAATAATTATATGTAAACCCCTTTGTTTATAGAACTTGTGCTTGTCCTATTTCAATCACTGACAGTCATTCTTAGATATAAAGATGTCATCTATCCAAATAATTCTGAAAAGTATCCAAGTACATGACAGTCCTCAGTCACTTCTGCTGTAAACTGCAGTCAGTTGTTCAGATCTCTGAAATTTTAGGTATTTCTGGTGTAAAGTATCTCAAGGGGGCTTTTAACTCAGAAATTTAAGAAAACGATAAAAAGGATTATTTGAGAAGACAAAACAATTGTAAGAGAAATGACTGACACATAAACTTACTTAACTGCTGTAGTCTTTTTATTATGGCACAAACCTGACAAACAGATTTGACTCATTTAGTCAGCAGTTCTGCCTTTCAAAATATTGGCTGTTCTTCAGCCATGTGTACTTAGAATTAAATACTGGTTGACCTGGATCATGGATGGCTCCTTTCCTATTACTTATCTTTCTTTTTTGAGTTTGTTGTTATACTCAAAGATTCTCAACTTCTTTTGAAAGATATTTCTTATCTTACCATTTTGCAATGCTATTTTTTTCAATTTTCTTTATTCTCATTCTCAGTGTTCTCCTTCAGAGACATTCATTCACTCCATGTTTTGACTGTCACATATATGTTAATGACAGTCTCATGTATGCTGATTACTCTCAAAATTGTATCATCAAGTCAGACTTCTCTCATAAGCTTCAAATCCATTGTACCTTATGCATATCCTTACATGGTTGTCCCACAGACATCTCAGACTGGATAAGGATTTCTTTTTTTTGTTGATCTTATTAATTATTATATAATGTTCTTCTTTATCTCTTGTTATAACCTTTGTGTTAAAGTATATTTTGTCAGATATAAGTATTGCTACCCCAGCTTTTTTTTTTCATTCCCATTTGCATGAAGTATCCATTTGTCCCTTTACTTTAGTCTGTGTGTATCTTTTGTTCTGAAGTGGCTCTCTTGTAGATAGCATATATATGGGCCTTGTCCCCCACCCCATTCAGCTACCGTATGTCTTTTTTTAATTATTATTATTTTATTTTTTATCTTGGTGAATTCTGCATCCCCGCAATAACCATCCTAACTATTACACTTCACATTTACCATTGCTTAGACCTAAAAATAGATTTTCTTAGGCCCTTCTCTAGTTCAACTGTTGTTGTTTTTCGGGACCCTAATTTACTCTTGTTGGACCATTGCAATAATCACCTCATTAGTCTTCCCATTCTTAATGGCACAAGGCACCACAATGCTCCTGTTGATCTTTCCAAAATAAAAACCTCCTCATGTTATTCATCTGCCTTAAATCCTTCAGTTGTTTTCTTCTTGAATAAATTCCAAATTGTTTTCTGCAATATCTTGGCTTATTAGCTTGTTTTTAATAAAGTGGGGCATGTGTTTTACATAGCCACTGACCTAGACTCTAGGGACGTAGTGAACAATGCATGAGTATGATTCCTATTCCTGGAGTCTACCCTCCAGCCATGATGAAATCTCTATTATTCCCAGATAGCCCCATACTTCCCCTAATGATAATTATATTCTAAGATTCTTCTGAACTAATGTCACCTCCAGAGAGTCACGAAAGGTTGACATGTTGCAAAAGGAATGGTGGAGAACCATGGGTCTCCTAGTCTAGTAGAGGGCTAACTCCGTCCTCTGTGCTTCTCTAGGATTATGTACCTCCCACTATCGTGGCACCTTGTGTCAGGACAAACTACTATTTCAAAGATGTTGAAGAAGGGAGGAAGTTTATTTGACATGAAAACATAAAACGATGGTGGGAATAACCAGAATCAGGGCATGTCTTATGTCTTTAGAGAGCTGCAAAGGGCCAGGAAATCTTTCGTCAGCGTGTACCCAAGCTAGGCACACAGTGTGTACAGAGTACCCTGACAGAGCACCTCTGAGGCCCTTTCAGGTCTTTATCAACAGCTGAGCACATTCACATGAACAAAAATCATGTAATAAAGGCTTATATGAAAATCTTTTAGCTCCGAGTATGCACTCTTGGTGTTAATTATATAACACTTAAATATTGCATGCTCTCACATCTCGACTGTTGTGTCATTTTGTGTCTTCAGATGACTGATGATCACTAGGCTCCCGTACTTCTGGTTGACTTTGCAAGGCTTCATTGCTCCACTCCACCCACTTGTAATACTTCCTTGATCTTATTCATTCAGGTATACTACTCTATCTTCTACTCTTAAATTGTGAGCTCCTTTTAGTCAGAGGCAATATCTTATTAGTCTTTGTAATCATGACACCCAGCACAAAGTCTAAAAAAATACATGAAGCCTGATAATATATGTTGGATAAATGACTGAACTCATCTGTCAATATTTATTGAACACTAATTATGCCAGTCTCTATATTAGGTAGTGGGTATACCATGGTGAAAAAACACAACATTCCTGCCTTCATGAATCTTACAGTCTGTGTTCAAAAAATATAAAGGCAAATCTGCACAATAGGAGTTTTGCTACAGCTACTACTTCAGTATCGTGTGAATTGCCCTTTGATCATCTTTTAAAACACTTATGTTTTGATTACTTTAATCTGAGCTTGGTTTTGTTTATTCTTTGTACTCTGCTCCATTTTAGATTTGCCTTTTCTCAATAGGAAGCCTCTTGTTCCTTCATAAGCAGGGCCTTCACATTCACAAAGACTTGTGTCCTGATTGGCAGCCGGAAGTTGTGAAAATCATCATCCAAACTCATTAACTTAGCAGACTACCAGACTCACTGGGGGAGCTCAAAATGAGAAACTGTGAGGCTCCATTTCTCAAGAATCTGATTTGGTGAGTCTGCAATAAAACTGGCTTTGTGATGTGTTTTAAGGTTATCCACTTATCCCTGTATTTCCTCTATCCCTTCATCCCTCCCAAATCCTCATTTTGTATTTAAATTGTCTACTATGTTTGAAAACTACTGCTTTATGCCAATGATGATTGGCTCTGTAAGAGAACTCTCTTGAAAAATCACCGCATCAGTTCTAGCTATATTGTGTAATACTTGATTTCAAGCCTAAACTGCCTCTAATATGAATTTAAATTGGCTTTACTCTCCATACATCTATCCAAGATAGAATTCTCAGAGTCATCTTTAACACATTGTTATGCCCCAGTCTCTGTATTTAGTCATCAAGCCATGGGACTTGGCCACCATTGTGAATATCTAAATTTTCCTTTCATCTAATTTCTCACAGTCCCTGCCCTGGTAATTCTGAATCATGTCTCTCCAGAATTCTCAATTATCTTTTCACAGCTCTCTCTGATCTACTCCATTGGCCCCTCTAACCCAGTTCCTACACTTCTCATGAGTGATTTATCTGAAAGACATAGCAATCACCACTCCAACCTTAAAAATATTAATTGGCTCCCCATTGTAGATAACATTATGTCTAAACTACTTAATATTTCTCTATTTTTCTGTCTCTAAATATTATATTTACCCTGTATTTTGTCCACTGCTAGCTATTAGCTGGTCCCTAAACACATTATGTATTCTCCTCATTCTTTGTTTTATTTTTTTTTAATTTCCTCTGCCTGAATTCCACCTTCTGTCTTTCATTTCTTCCCCATTCATCAGGGGAAAATTAAAATGTTACTTTCACATCTATGCTCCAAAAATTTTTGCAAATTTTTGGTATAATAATGTAGAGTTTGAGAGCATGGGTAAATGTTCATAATTTAAGTGTTAAAATAAAGAAGTATACAAAGCTATAATTACTATACTGATGAAATTATGTAACAATTTTACTTACATGCACACACATACACACACAAGCAATATGGTAGACTGTGTTATATCAGTTTGGCTAAGCTGGGAAATATATAATTCCAGTTGTTTGGCAAAAAAAGTAATTTTAGCAACTTTGGAAAACAGAAGTAAAATAGCCATTCCTCTCTGCAATTCTTTTCGGGTCATATGCAATAATCGACAGGAAGCGGTTTGCTTGGCAGTTTTCTGATTGGTCTCTCTCCTCTGCTTTTTGTTCAGCTGCTCCAACACCAGACACGTGCCTGTGAACCCACAGAGGCAATAGCTGTACGGACACCTGGCGTCCATAGCCCTCTCCACAAGTTCCCACATTGCTGGGCGGTTTCAGTAGCTGGTCATACTGGGCTTCTCAGTTTACTGCTTGATGACCCCTCTCTAAACCTATAACATCTCATTCTAGACCTTTAATTCCACAACTTCTTCCTCCCTGTCCCATCACACACATATTCACTGTTTCCATAACTGAGCCTGACAACATACAGCAAGAGAGGGAAGGAGGGAGGGGAAGAAAGAGAGAGAGGGAGAGACAGAGAGAGAGGAAAAGAGAGAGAGCGAGAGCGAGCAAGCAGCAGATAGGTGGGTAGGGGGGCAGCAGTAAAATGTATATACAGCAAAATATTAAATGCACATCTCTCAGAAAAAGCCAACAGACACATCAATTCAAAGGTAGTAGTTCTGTGAACTAGGTTGATCTATTCTCGTGATGCATTGGGGCTTCTATTTCCCATTAGGCAGCCTTTATGCCTGACCATTCATTTATTTTCTTATTATCTTAAGGGACTACTCCCGCCAGAGGATCACCAATGCTTCCTGCAAACTGGAAGTGTTGCCTGCCTTCTGGCCATTTGGGGATTCTTCAGAGACAGTACAAACAGGTAGAAAAGGAGATTACCTTGGGCGGAGGTGATTGAGTGTGATCATCAAAGAATTAAGATTGTTAATTAACAATGAGAGGAGAGAGAAGAAGCAAGAAATGAGCTAAGGTAATCCTCAGAGTGGCTTCTTGGGCCACAGTTCCCTTAGCCCAGTGGTTCTCAACCTTCTGGCCCTTTAAATACAGTTCCTCATGTTGTGACCCAACCATAAAATTATTTTCGTTGCTACTTCATAACTGTAATGTTGCTACTGTTATGAATCTTAATGTAAATATCTGATATGCAGGATGGTCTTAGGCGACCCCTGTGAAAGGGTTGTTCGACCGACAAAGGGGTCGCGACCCACAGGTTGAGAACCGCTGTCTTAGCCAGTCAAGACTATTAAGTATTTGCAAACCTCAGCAATTAACATTGAGTCATTTACCAGGAAAAAGATCCCAAGCAACTGAGATGTGAACTGAAGGGAAGGGACTGGTACATGGTAAAGGATGTGGTGGATCAAGTCATAAATACAGCCTCAAGGCCAGTTGCAAAAATAACAACTTTAGTGCTACACAGTTTCATTTTATTTTCAATTTATTTTCCCCCTCATTTGCCACAGTTTTTTGTCAGGTGTGTTGTGTTGATGGCAATTATCCTTGCAATTTAACCAGAAAAGAGCTTATGCAATTTTGAGATAGCATCGTAAAACCGAAAGAGAATGGGTGAGTCCAGAGCTTATGGGCACTGAATTGTACAAATGATCTATTTAGATGGGGGTTTTGTTCCTTTGGAGATGGGATGAATGTACATAGAGAGAGGACAGGCCATTATGTGTTAGTGGACCTTTTTCCCTAAAGCCTGACAATGGTAAGAAGGGTGTGCATATGTTTGGGGAAAGTAGAAAAAAAAATGAACTGTAGAGTATATTTGCCACTCTTTCAGTGCCCCTTAACTTTAACTCCCATCTTAATTTGAAATTAATTCTTCATCATGTGCATCTATGGAAGCCAATGAAGAGACATCTTTCCATAAATCCTGGGAGCGTGAACAGGGCATACAAATATGATTTTACCAAGAGAATACTTCTACCAATGATTTTTAAACGTCACTGAGTCATAAATCTGCTGTAAAGTTTGCACTTGATTTACCCTCGGCTGGCCATAATGGCTGCACCCACAACCCAGCAGCAATGGTGTCCCCAGGCCCCAACAGCAGGGGCCTGTGCAAAACCCTCTTATTGCGGGCACCAGCTGTGGTGTCTCCCACTTTTCATGGTTTCCTGCCTGTATTTCGGGGAATCAATATTCAGTCTTCCAAACATTCTGTGGGATATCCCCTGCTTTTCAAGACGTTCTTTTTCTATTTATGTTACCCCAAATCAGTCTCTTGCAAAGAACTTTGGACTATACTTACATATTTGCAATCCTTCTTATGTATATGTGTGTTCACTTCTTTCTCGGGCACTTCCTTTGGAAGCTCTGTCAGTGATTGTCTTTGACTAGTAAACTATTTTAAACTTTGCATTTTAAAAAGTATGATTTAGTCAAAACATGCACTATTTACTCAACAGTGTTCACTGTGTAATTACCACTCTAAGAGCATTTAGAAGAAAACACACATGAATAAGATTTACTCTTTGCAATTGACATTTTTTATTAAACTGAAGAAAAATATTACTAATATGTATAAATAACGTAAATATAATTAACATGTTTGAGAAAGTCAGGTACAGTTTTGGTTCAATATTTTCATGTCTGTGTGTACTTTTAGGGCAACATCAGTACATTTTTAATATACTCCTAAAGTAAAAATAAGAATTTAAGTTTTAAATTCTGTGTTATACACCATTTATAGATTATATTATGTCAGTGTGCAGCCTCTGAATTCAAGAAACATAATATATATTTTTTCATAAAAATGAAGAGTTGAGAGATTACTAAGAATCTTATGCAGCAGATAAACACCGTGCAGCAGATGGTAGAGAACAATGGGTCCTACAGATGTTCGCATGTGGTAATAGCTCTCTTGTCTGAGCTCATCAAGGACAGGATAAGGCTTGGAGAGGGTCCTTGCAGCCTGAATTGGATTTTGGAAATCAGAATAATGGAGAAGGTAATGACAGAACTAGCAATGCATAAAACGAAACACTACAGATAAATACCCATGTAAAGAGTATGAAATTCAGTAAAATTCTGTCTTTTCTACTCCTTCCTCATAATTAATGTTTGTGAATTAAAATAGTTGAAGTTTTTCAGTAATTATTTCTTTAAAAAATTTAAATATTTTCTTTAAAATTATTTCTTTCGCAATTATTTCTTTGAAAAATTTATTTAAAAATAATAGCAAGTGACTATTGTGTACTTGCTATGCAACTGATACTATACAAAATGCTTTGTAGTTTAAAAAATAATTCTTGTACATCCAGGAAATAGGGATTAGTATGGTTACCTACATTTTTAGTTGGGAAAACTGATGATTGAAATATAAAGTTACTTGCCTAGCAGTAAGTAAGTGGCAAAACTGTACTTGGTCCCTCTCAGTTCAACTCCTAGGTCATTGACCACCATCCCAGGCTGCTTCCTTTTAGTCTATATTATTATAAATCAAGATTCCCTTTATAGAAATGTAGCATCCTTACCACAGCTACTCAATCACGCTTGTTACCAGTATGCCTTCATCATTGTTTAATGTGGAAATATTACCAAATATCAAGAGGCTGTAATCAAACTAAGACTGTTTCCCAAATCACATGTTTATAATTTTAATAGGAAAACACACTTCATAGCCCCAAAATAAATATTTCAGCTTTTCTCTTTAAAAAACATCTCTGTATAGCAATACAATTCCATTTAGCTTCCCTGAATGTAATCTTTAAAGAGTAGTCTCATATCCTTTAAGCTCTTGGGACATTGGATAAAAATGACATTCCCTACTCTCTCTCACCATTTAAAAATTGTATTGAGATAAATAATTGTTTTTCCAGCACATTTGGTACATGAAATTGTTTCCCCTATTGGCATCAGATATTGGACTAAAATTCAGAAACCTGTTTTCATTTGTCCCACTCACCAAGCCTCTCATACTTCTCATCCCTCTGCAGCGATGGTTGGGGGTGTTTTAGTGACTTGAGTCCTGGGTGACGACACATCCTCCAGCAGAGAAGCCAGGCCCTGGGCCCCATCAGGAGAGAGACTGATGGGCATGAGAACTAAGATTAAGTCTTTTAAAAACTGATTTGCTGAGCAAGGAACTGTTTTGAAAGAGGGAGCAATTGAAATCCTTTAGAACAGGAGCCTCCTGAACTGACAAGAGGAAGGAAGAAGGTATGGCCCACGCAGAAATAGGTCAAAATCTCAAATCTGACCATGTCCTTTACATCTTTGAATGTAAACATCATCATTGCCTAATAAATCAGATACGTGTGTGATCTTCAAGATGGTGAGACTGTCCCTATGCCTACAAATCATCTGCACTTCACAGCCCCCGAGTTAGAAATCTGACTCAGATGTGTGCTCATTCGACATCACCTTCTTTTCTGAATGCTCATAGCAGGTTCTTCCTCGGGGAAGTGCATCATCTACCTGGAGACAGAGTTTTTAAAAAGTGAGTTAGGGCAAGAAACAACCAGAGTTTCTGCTTTTGATTTTTATTTCAGATGTTTATCCCTATTTTAGAGCCTCGTCCTTTACTTTTTACAAAGCCCTGGTAAGAACAGACCATGGGAGCTACGACTGAAATCGCACTAGTACATCACTGGGACCTTGAAGCTTGACAGGGATGTTGGTGCATGGTGACCTTGGCCTTGGGCTTATCTGTGTGTGTTCCCTTTTAAGCATTTGTGGAAATTCTCAATCTTTTCTGAGGCTCTTCCTTGAAAAGTTCTCTTCTGTTTCTCCTTCTCTCTTATCGCGTCCCCAAGGGTAAACACACAACTCCATAAAAACTACTTTTGAAGTATTTTGCGAATCCTAAGTATAAGCAGAAGTTGACTTTAGCATTGGGAAGTGGCACTGACTGTGGCTGCTCTCAGGGTTAGGTCTGAATATTTTCAGCCATTAAAAAAAATCATTCTTTTAGACAAGGGCAGATTCTCTTTCAAATCCTACCTGCTGTGCCAGCGGACAAAAGATTGAATGTATGGGAATACACCGCAATGGTCCACATTCATCCTTTGACCTCTGAGCTCAACTGGCTGTCATGCACAAATTTGATTTTTGCTGGAAAGATTCATTTTCCCATCCCTCAAAGGAGAAAACTAATGAGTCTGAACGAGTTGAAGAATTATTTCTTGAACAATATTTCACAAGTGATGTATAGCAAATCTGGAAGTTTTCTTTTCAATACATATTTTCTTGGGCAATTTTGGGACTGGAGACAATTCAGCAAACTTTCTTGCTTTTGAAAATAAAGAGCAAGTTACAGAACCCAACCCTCTGGGCATCATGGTATCATGGAAGGCATGTTAAACTCCAAGTTTGAAGATGCAAGCTAAAGTCCTTCTTAATATTCATGTGTCATTTTTTCTTTCACACCTTCAGTTTCCTCTTTTAGCCCTAACTGGGTCCAAGGACACAGCGGGTGCTCGCTTCCCACTTGCGGAAGCTCAGGTGGAGGCCAGGCCTAGAATGAAAGCTCTGGTGGTGATAGCAAACACGCCAGGCTCAGAGAAGAGTGCAGACTCCAGGTGGCTAAGGAGATAGGAGCAGTCACTTTAGACAGGGAACTGGCATGAGCAGAGGCGTTTTCCTCTGTGACTTGAAAGGCCACTATGATCTGTCTAAGCCAATTCTCACATCTTAATCAAGTTGCCAGTGGAGAATGGGTTTCTAAGTTCTCTACCTAATTTTGAATCCTTAGTTTTTTATCTGTTGATTTCCCTTAAATTGGCTTAGGTGACACCTGCACAATGCCAGACCAACAGGCAAACCCAGCCTAGAAATTGATAAAGACAGGGGGAAAAGTACAAATGACAGTTAATTATGGGTTGTTGAATATATGGCTGAGGTCAGTAACAGTGCCTGATGTCTTACAGGTACATTTATTTATTTGTTTACTTATTTAACTTTTTAAAAAAATCCTCACCAAGGATATTTTTTCCATTGATTTTTAGAAAGAGTGGAAGGGACGGGGAGAGAGAGGAACATTGATGTGAGAGACACTTCCACTGGTTGCCTCCTGCATGTCCCCCAACCAGTGCCAGGGATCGAACCTGCAACCTGGAATCGATTCCAAGACCCTTCAGTCCATAGGCCGACACTGAGCCATTAATTTTAATCTGAGATCACATATTCGTTGGCTGTTGTTAAGTCGTGCTTTGGTAACAAACGGCCATGACATCTCTGGATTTAGAACAGGACTTATTCCTACTCATTTGCACCTGGGTCAGCTCACTTCACTTGTGTTCTAACTCCAGGAGCCACAGGGAAGGAGCATTCTGGTGGCAGAAGGCAGAGAGCCAAGGCCACACTGAATGACCACTCTCAATCTTCTGCTAACAAGGCCGCTTGGCACTTTTGCTTATATTACGTTGGTCAAAGAGTCATATGAGGCAAAGCCATGTACTTCTGCCATCAGGAGGCACCTCAAGTCATGTACCTATGGGAATGAAGAATGATCCTCCTCCTGATGAGGAAACAAACAATCGGGAGCAAAAATGCAATCTGGACAGACTGTGCTTTTCTGAATTAAACTTATCTCAAAATTAACTTGATTTCTTTTCTCCGTTTTCTAGCGGAATTGTAGCTGAAAACTGACATGTAATTTTCATTTTGCTGAGGTCACCTCCCTTTCACCACATCCAGAACTGCATTCCCCCTCCTCACCCACTTGCCCTTCTGTCCATCTCTCAGTCAGACAAAGTGGCAGGTCTGTGCTCATTCACTGAGTGCACAGTTGGATACAGATATTATGGGTATTATTGTTCAGAGAGTTGAATGAGCCTCACAGAATCCAGATGTATCGGTGAGATTCTAGGTGCTTTTCCTAATAAAAGGCATTGTGGCCAGCTTTGTTGTGACCTTGCATTGAAAGAATTGCCTTAAGTAAGATGCAAACTATGTAACGGAGAAATCAGTCAATGTCCAGGATCTTTGCAAGGTAGACTAGCATTACTGCCTGACCCGTGAGGGAGCTGGGTTTGCTTTTATTTTCACAAATCCTTTCAAGCAGTCTCCATCGGTAGCTGGTGTTATAAAGCCAGTGTCTGAGACATCTTTGTTTTTATTGTGGCAATATATCTATGCTCCCTCTTTATCTTAAGTAATCCAGTACTCCTGAAAGATGATGCCGGGACTCCGAAAGAAAAAAGTCTGATAAGATAACAGCCTACAGTGACATTTATATAATTGCTTCAGTCAGAACTCATTTCCAGCTGCCTATGTGGGAGCTTACGTCAGTGTTGTAGCTAGGAAACAGGGAACGCAAAGAGCGATTTCTCTTTGGCTCCAACCTCCTGAACTATTCGAGCTTAGCAGAAAGTGTTTCACCCAGGAATCTTGTGCTTGCAGTCATGCATACATTTGCTTTTTAAGATCCCAATTGTCTTTGAGAAATAATTGAGGGACCAAAATGTCCCTATTTAAACACAAGAAAGTTTCTTGACGATCGTTAAAATTCTCCAGTGTGTCCCCTCCAATTTGTGTATTATAGAGGTTTTCACACACTTTATTTTGGTTGAATGTTTAGTCTCAAGTCAGTTGGGTTCACACTGCAGTGGTAGCTGACATGTCTCTCCCTGTAGCCAGTAGGAATTTTTTTATATTTAGCAGGACTTGTCTAGAAGCTGTTTCTATCAATTCCCCTCTGGAGATATGAGGCAGCCTTTTCTTGCTCCTTTCTCTAATCCATGCTCTCTTTGTTTTCTCAATCCAAAGACCTCCAGACTCTGCAGGAATTAAGAGTCAGCCTCAGAGCCCACCTTCAACCTAGAAAGACCCAGCCATGCATTTGGTCAGTAAGGAGGAAAAGCAGCTGCCCATAATAGTTACTAATCATCTACCTAGTTCATTCTGATTTTGTTCAATGTAAAGATTGACTTTATTCTTACGTTTTGTTCATCCTTTTATCCCCTGAATACCCTTTGTTTCCCTGGCTCTTGTGGGAATCTAGGTCTACTTACCTGAGGCTCTCCTAATCCTTAGAGCCTTGGGGAAAAGGGTCTCCCATGAGTCCTAGACTTTGAGAGCCAAACCCTAGCACCAATTCATATGGCATTTGGCCAGAGGCCTAGCTGACTCACCTGAGAGCAAGCTTGGATAATATCCCTTAAAAAAGTGGAGTCTTGATGAAAAGCAAACAATTTCCTTTCACTCAGATGATCTCCACCCTGTCACATTAAGGCCAGTGAAGAAGTGAATTACTCACTATCCTGGCAACCTTAGTGAGCGACTAAGACTAGCCAAGCTTTAAGGATTTTTCATTGCACTTTAGAAAAATATATTATTTCGGTGGGGGGGTCATATAACTTGGCCAGACCAAGAATATATACAGATACCTTTGTGCACATACGATACATTTTTCTAGGATAATGTGAGATCTCAGAGGGCAGGAACTCTGTTTTAGTCATTTTTGGATTCACAATCTATAGAACAGTGCATGGGCCATAGTGACTACTCAATAAATAGCAGTATAAGTAATAAATAAATGAATAAATGCAAAAATAATACATTATTATACATTACTATAATACTATCCTATATAATAAAAGCCTAATATGCTAAGTGTCTGGTCGTCCAGTCGTCCATTCAATCAATCAAAGCTTAATATGCTAATGATATGCTAAGGCTGCTCAACAGCTCGCTATGATGTGCACTGACGACCGGGGGGGGCAGACAGTCGGCTGGTCAACCAGTCACTATGACATGCACTGACCACCAAGGGGCAGACACTCCAAGTAGTAGGTTAGCTTGTTGCTGGGGTCCGGCCGATTGGGACTGAGTGAGACAGGCTGGACATGACCTGGAGCCCTCCTATGGTCCCTCCCCGGCTGGCCAACCTCCTGCATCCCTTCCTCCCAGACCCTGATTATGCACCAGTGGGGTCCCTTGACTTGGCCTACACCCTCTCTCAATCCTGGACTCTTCAGGTAATGTCAGAGAGCCAGTTTCGGCCCAATCCTGCTCAACACAGGAGCTCCTCCCTGGTGGTCAGTGCACGTCATAGAGACTGATCGACCAGTTGACTGTCTGCCCCCTGGTGGTTAGTGCATGTCATAGATAGCTGTTGAGTGGCCTTAGCATATCATTAGCATGTTATGCTTTGATTGGTTAAATGGACGACCGGACGACCAGACACTTAGCATATTGGGCTTTTATTATATAGGATAGTATTATAGTAATATATAATAATGTATTATTTTTGCATTTATTCATTTATTTATTACTTATACTGCTATTTATTGAGAAGTCACTATGACCCATGCACTGTTCTATAGATCGTGAATCCAAAAATGATCCAGGCTCATGGTTGGAGATCACAGCGGCAGTGGCGAGAGCTAAGGGTGTCCACCTGCCAGCTTAAGCTGACAGGTGGATATCCCCCAAGGGGTCCCAGACTGCAGGAGGACGCAGGCTGGGCTGCAGGAACACTCCCCCTCCCCTGAGTGCATGAATTTTGTGTACTGGGCCTCTAGTTAACTATAATTTATCATTTGCTAAGTTAAGAAACTGGAAAGTGCAAGAGGTTTGAATTTTATTATTTCTCATTTCATTGAATATTCTCAAACATCCTACAAGATAAGAAGTATTTTATCTTCATTTTGATTGATCATATTGAGTATGAAATTTTTACCTCACATATTGTTGGTGTTCTGCTACATAAATATTTCTAAAGGGAAGGAGGAAGGGAAGGGTTAAAATATTGTGTCAAATTACATAA